>NW_019211457.1:46833387-46980906 GCF_002443255.2 Varroa destructor | reverse complement strand
TCTGTACTGTTGTATATACACGTTTTATACAACTTTCGTATCTCCTCGGTTGCACATATGCACATTTATCTGGGCGCGCTTCACGGTAGGGTGTTGGTGGCCTCTGTACCTGACTGTGTTTTTTAATACAATGTCTGCCCTAGCAAATTGTTTCCTCGCAATATTTTGACAACTCCTGTTACGAGATAATTTCGTATTAATTCCAATATTTTGCATTCTTCAGGCAAAACATGAACTAACTATGAGATGAACTTTCGCCGAAGTGAAAACCAACACAAGCGAGTGGCCTGCTCGTAGCCTTCAACTTTCTGGCTAATCGATAAATTAACATATCAATTAACAAATTCGTGACCGAAAACTGTATATTCATACATCATACATTTTTAAATTAGCTATTCTTGGGACAACCGCGCTTATCGCTAACCAATCAGCAGGCCACACACACATACACAAACGCACATATCCGCGACGGCTGAATGACCTGTCATCGACGGATAAACGAGTTCGCTATACGAATTCCGACTCCCCCTCACTTACCCCCGGGGATCCCATTATCCCGTTTAACGGCTTTCCAGCACGTTCCCTATTTACAACAGCCATCCAGCACCCATTCACCGACTTATATATATATATATATATATTTATATTTATATATTCATGTTTGTCCTCGCCATTCTCTCCAGGTTCTCCTTACAGCGCGTCGCTGCTGATGCGCCTTATATCTCGAGTTCGCCAGTCTGGGCCGTTTTCCGACCGCCAAGTTAGTACACTTCATATCTCTGTTCATCGAACAGTTTTCCTCCATTTCGCTCTATTTCTCTCGCTCTCTTACAATTACTGTTAATTTTTTCTTTTCCAGGCCGGCTTACAATGTACACTATATTTACACATATAATTAATAATAATAGATAATAGTAGTTTTATATATATATATATATATATATATAATATGTAATAATAGTAGTATCTCTTTGTAATAATAATAATGTATTTTGTTTGCTGTCCTCCGCGTCCCAGCGCCGGGACACGTTTGCTCCGTATATATATATGTTGATGTATATATAATGTGTGACGATCTGCATGACACCTGTCAGTACCCGCGCTCCATATATTATTATGTATTCAGACGGCAAAAGCAATCGCCTCTGTTTTATCAGGATAAATTGAGCCAGTCATTGCATTAATATGTCAAGGTCAAAGTTTGTTAGGAGCTACTTCTATTCCATCATTTCCCGTTATTTCTCTATCCGCCAGAGATGAAGCAAGCTCAGGAGCGCGACGACATTCGCGGTGCACGCACATCGTACGTCCGTTTTCTGTCCCGTTTATGAATAGTATACAGATGCTGATCGGTTGTTACTGTTGCAATGTAATGTATTATGTTGTGATATATGCATCAATGTGTAATTGCCAAGATCGTCATGGATGTTGTTCTCTGCACGTCTCTTCAAAGAGTTGAATATAGGGGCTATTTGCAATGACGTTCTAACGTTGAATGAGTGTATGACGGCTACGTGCGTTGAGTAGTTCTGATCCTTCGTCTCCCACCAGGATTCGACCAGGACTTTCGAGACGTGGTTTTCTGTAGCTTCGATCAACCGATAGGTTGAATTTATTTTTCGTTCTTTCTTTAGTTTTTTTTCGTGTTTTCATCTTTTGTGATCACGCACGTAAGTCATCTGTATAACATTTTCTCTTTTAGTCTCACCTTC
Source organism: Varroa destructor (assembly GCF_002443255.2). NCBI lineage: Eukaryota > Metazoa > Arthropoda > Arachnida > Mesostigmata > Varroidae > Varroa > Varroa destructor. Next base: position 46,979,194 of record NW_019211457.1, on the reverse strand, counting down.
TTTCACCCTTTTATCTTCTTCGTATTTCCCTTCGACCTTCGCCCTTCATAGCATCCAGCATTGCGAACCTGGTTCCTTCTCGTTATGTACATAATCGCCTGAAGGGTGTGTTCGGCCCCCAGTTGACTGGAACCGTTGCCTGTGGGTAGGCATAAGTGTTTCATCTGCCGAATAGATTACATACACTGGCAGAACTCCGAGTCCTGAGTTGCTGACCATGTTACTGTCGTGTATTGTTCATCGTGTTGTTACAGCTAACATACGTTCCTGTACCGCACGTTGCTTTCTATCCCGTTGATTTCTCTATTTGTCGATCATAACCAGCTTTGCCACTATATTGTTTTCACCACCATCGTTCCTCAGCATCGTCGCCATCATCTACTTTCGTGTCGTAATTGCTACTACTATCTATAGCTTTCACTGCAATTTATTTCAATTTGTCGCTGTCGCTAAAACCTTGCCATCTTCCGAAGTTTTAATAGTAGCCTGGTTTGTATCCGGCGCTCGCTCCGCTGGTGTTCGTGCGAGGCCTTGTCGGCGGTAAAGGACCAGATGCTTTGAAGCCACGCGCTGCGGTGCTGCCCGTTGAAGCGCCCACACTGAGTGGATTCAGTGGGCCAGCTTGTTTTGCGGTCATACCTGGACATAATGGCTGACCGCTGGCTGGCTGGGGCACGTAGTAAACCTGCTGAGGTCCGTTGGGCGTCTGCACGGTTGCTGTCGGAAAGCTATTGGCGGCTCCGTGCGGTGTATAGCTACCGGGAGTCACAACAGTAGGCGCTGCGGAGGACGACGCACCAGCGCCGCCAAGGCCTTCCAGATTGTCGTTAGGCGCCAGAAGGCCAAACTCACGTCGCAGACGTTGCGTAAGAGGTTCGCGCCGCTTTGGTACGGGTGGATCCACCAGTGATACCGCCGATGTGCCGCCATCTCCAACGTGATGATCTCGATCTCGCTCTGGGGTGTCCGGGAACAGTGCCGACTTGTGCAGTGCCGACGAGCCACTCGCCGATAGACTTAGGAGCTGCATGGGCGGCGCCGTTACTGCGGCAGGCAGACCTAAGCACGCGATACGAGGCGCAAGAACGAATTGCACAATAACATTACTAACAGATATACTTCGCACGCAGGCACGGAAATAGTTATCAGAAGCCACGAAATCTACCGAGCCAAGACACTGTCTAGCGGTTATTTTGGTGCTTTCAATCCTCCATAACGCAAACGTCAAATTTAACGTTAAGTTTCAATAATGTCAAACCTCACAGTTCTTATCAATCGAAGTTTGTCTTAACCAGACAGTAACTATACTTACTAGACCGAATAGTGGATGGGAGGTGTGAAAGAGGACTAGTTGGATCCGAAATGCTTTTGCTACGCGACATCGGCGAAATGGGGGCTACTCCCGCGGTCTTAACCCCTGATCCGGCTCCACCAGCGAGCTTGGCAAAGCTGCCAAGTAGCTCTTTTGAGATAGGCGCCAGCTTGATAGGCCCTGAGCTAATAGGAGAACGTAGAAGGCTGTTGTTGTTGTTGTTGTTGTTGGTAGTGGGAGGTCCTGTCAAAATAGGCGGACCAGGCTCTGACCGCTGCCGTTTAAGGTACTCCGATAGGCTGAGACGCTTTTTCCGGTCACGAGCTGGTGCAGGCACGACAGTAGCAGATTCTGTGAGCTGCGCCTGTTGGGTTGTCGGTGAAGGTGTAACGCTCACAGACGACGGTGCTTTCAGAGCCTCGGAAGGTGGAAGGCGAACCGGTGCATCAGGGAGACGTCCATCAGAGTGCCCCTCGTCAGCCGTTGCCGACATATCATCGTTTTCCATCTCGTCCAGGGTGGGCGTAGTCGCCCCATCCATCGCCACACTTTCCTCTCCATCGCAGTCCGTTGCCTCGTCGCCTCCGGACGCCTCTGTATTACCAAGTGTAAAAATAATTGACATTAGCGGCTGATTTACGATAATACTTCAAATGAAATATACATATAGACGCACTTAAGCTTTTTTGGCACGACCGTATATATTCTCGAGTACTCTTTCAAAACCAAGAACTCCGAAAAAAATTAGTGGTAAAAGCTTACCGGATATTTGGGCAGGCTGCTCCCATGACGAATCACTTGCGGTTGTTGTTGCCTTTGGGGGCTCCACTTCCGTCTCCTCAACGGGCCGCTCCCCTTTGTCTTCCGAAGTGCTTTCAGTGCTGGCACTGTTCACTTGCGCCTCGACCACGCGCGCCTCTGTGATCGCCGGTAGAATAGAAACATGCTCTTGCTGTTGTTGGGAAGAGAGATTACTGTTGTCAGTTGTCTCGTGAAGTTCGCCCTCGGTCTCGCTGGTTTTCGACAAGGTCGGTGAGCTGGCTTGCGATTCTTGGGCCATGCCGTCTGTGCTCGACGCTGACTTGGGCTCCTCAACAGGTTCGTCCACCGAGCTCCTTTCCTTTGAATCCCGGCTACCACGCTTCTCGTCTTTGCGCTCCTTGCGGTGCTTCTCCTTTTTGTCCTTTACGTTTTTATCCTTCGGTCGACAATCCTCTTTGACTAAAGCGCGCGAAAATGGATCAGCAGTTTCGGGGGCTACCGTGGCCACGGCCGTCACTACTGTTTCTCTTTCGGTGGTCCTTTTCAAGTCTTTCTTTGAGGACGACGTTTCCTTCGGCTTCGGTGATCTACTCTCTTTTTCTTTCGGAGATTTTTGCTCCTTTTCTCTGATCGACTTGGATTCTCTATCCGACTTGTTAAGTGGTTTATTCGTCTCTCTGACCGACTTTTTGTTCTCCCTTACATCCTTTTCCTTTGGCAGATCCTTCGGTGATTTTGGCTCCTTAGGCAAAAGTACCTGGCAGGTCTTTGAATCTTTATTAATTTTATCCCTTGAATCCTTAGCATTGGTGTCCTTTTCTTTTGACATCTTATGCTCCTTTTCCTTCACGCTAGACTCCTTCACTTCGGGTTCGTTAGCGAACTTAACCTCTTTCTCCCTTTTCAGATATTTATCTTTCGCCGCTGTCTGCCGCTGCTTGCTGGTTTCACTTTCTTCATCTAAATTGTCACTGGGGTCGTTTGGCCAACTCTTTGCTTGTACGCCTAAATCAGTGGACTCTTCGGACGGTTTCTTTTTGAGTATGTTTATGTCGGTTGCGGTGTCGGCCTTTGGTGGTTCAAAAATGCCCAATTTGCAGAACACCTCATTCAGCTCTGACGACTTGGGGGCTATTTCATCACCAAGATCTACAACCAGCTCATCGTCTTTCTCGTCATCAACGTCATCCTTCTCATCAATACTTTTGCCGTCTTTTATAATCGACACAGGACACTCTGTGAGAGTAGATTCTTTATGATTGCCTTCTTTTTCATGTTCCTCCTTGCTTGTGCTTACTTCCGGTGCGTCCTGAGTTTCTTCGCTGGCAGTGCTGACGACGGTTGGTCGCTTAACCAATGGCTCATTTTGCGTGCCGATCTGAACCACGTCGACGTTTGATGTCTCTTCATCCAATCGTTTCGGTTCTTCTTTCTCTTCCTCGTCATGTTCATCGTTAATGGACTCATGTGGGCTCCGATGGGGGGAGTCGTGAATGGGACTAGCGCTGTCCACAGACTCACGCATTAAACGGCGCTTCTTGAGCGGAGTCACGTAATCGGGACCGCTAGCATGGCCACTTTCGTGATGGTTGTCCTCCTCCAGCAATCCTGGTGCATCTGTCGTTGGGGACGCCGTCGGCAGCTGGCTTGGAAGTTGACCAATGTTGGATGGGGAGTTCGGAGCTTCAGGGGTGCTATCTCCGTCGTCACACATAGCTTGTCTTAGCCAACGTTTCTTAGCGGATCCTGCACCACAATTGCTGTTAACTCCAACGGATGGCCCGATAGGCCCACCTCCCGGACTCACCTGGCCAGTGACCGTTGTCGACAATGAACTGCTCCTCCGTAGATGGGCCATCGCGTTTGCGACGCTGTGGCTTTCCCGCACGAAGCACACCGACTCATCGCCTTTGTTGTATCCCTCCTGGTTAGGGGTGCTTGCCCCAGTCGAAGGTGACTCGCCCCCCGGAGAGGACAGCTCTGCTCCGTTATGCTTCTCCTGCAGCCAGCCCTGCATGAGCAGGCGCTTCGATTTTGCTGGCTGAGCAAAGCAATCGTTCGAAGCGTTGCTGTCCTTAGCGTTCAGCGAATTATTCGTGTCTGAGCAGCCACTAGTAGTTCTCGCTCGGCCACGTTTCATCGGCGTACCAGACGAACTTTTGCGACGGCCCTTCTTGGAACTGCTCTGCCCAGGAGCTGGGCAAGCTGCAGCGTCTCCACCGGTGGACGGAGGTCGTTTGTCCGAAGAACTTTCATTAGCTCCCACACTGGCTCCCGCTGTACGTCCACTACCGCTTGACCTACGTCTGTCATCCTTGTCCTTACCGGGCACATGTTTATGATCTTGCTGTTTCCGTTTTTGCTTTTGTTCCATTTTTTCAAATGCGCGCATGATGGCGTCGAGCTTGCGCTCTTCGCGCGTCATCTTTCGCCCAGATCCATGATCCCTCTCCTTTTCTTCACTGTGAACCGTAATCGAGTGGACGCCATCGTGGCTTGAAGCCGCCACAGCGTCCGCTTTTTCCGTCTGGACATCAAGGTCTTCGCCAACTTCCTGTTTGACGGCGACTTCGGCTGCCAACGACGAAGTTCGCCTTCGCCGAACCGCGACCGCCTTTGCGGGCGATACTGGTCGCACGACCACAGTAGAAATGCTGGTTGCTGTTTCATCTACCTCGATCATGTCATCGGTCTCGTCTATGCCAGGCTCCTTTTTCACGCTGACAGTTACACTGCTGCCTACTGTCGCCTGCAATACAGGGGTGCTTGTTTGTGATGCAACAGGACTCGACGTCGTTAACTCATTCGATTCTTTCTTCAGCTCTTTTAAATGTTCTTTTAAATCTTTCTGCTCCTTAATTTTGACAGGAGACTGTGGAACCGGTGTTACACATGACTGGGCCTGGCCTTGGTGGGCCAACTGTCCAGCCGATAAAGTAGGGTATCCTTTACTATGAATGATTGGAGTGATCGGAGAATTGGTAAGCGGAGGGGGCGAAGCGGTTCGCAGATTCACTGACGGCTTACGTTCCAGACTGAAACAAAAAAAATAATAAAAGTAATAAACATTGCAACGCATTTCATCAGAGTATTGAAATACTGGGAAAAAAATTGCCTAAATCAACGTTTCTGTGATATATAATATGATAGTAACTCATTCTACATATTAATATGCATATAGCTGTATAACACCTTTCCAAACTTTACTACAACACTACTAATCGATCGAACGTGGCTCTTCACTTTAACCGTTCGTACTCCTCAAAAATCTATACTTACAGAGCAAGCTTTTTAGGACGACTGGGAGCTGTTGGTTGAGCGGTCGGACCACCATGCTGCTGGCCATGCTGGCCAACCTGCGGGTTAACGTGCTGCTGCGGAAGCTGCCGCTGTGATGGCGGGGTTATTGTTGTCGCCGCTGCAATTGTCGCCGCCGTTGCTGCTGTTGTTGTTGCCGCCGTTGTCGTCGCGTGATGCTGTTGCTGGTGCAACTGCTGTTGCTTTGCCGGTCGACTCAGTTTCCCTGATGAAGTGGTCACACTAACCGTAGTTGCACTATTGGTTGTGTTAGATGAAAGCGTCGATGGGCTTGCTACGGACGTACCGTAGGGGCATACAGGTGCTGCCCGGCCACAGGCACACTCAACCCCCGGCGCAGGCGGCAACTCGAACGCGATCGATACCTCCTGGTCCCTCACGAGTCCGCGGGGCCCCGCCACGAGCCACAGCTGCAACAAACCGTTCTGCAGTACGTGTCTTAGTTCCGCTGTCGGTCGGCATGATCGACGCACGGCTCGCGCCTCGCTCCCGCATCGACGCGCGTCAACACAAAGCGTTTCCTCATCGTCGTCGTCGTCATCGTCATCTGCGTCATCATCGGACGATGCCGCCCCCTCTCGGCCGCCGCCCGGCTTCTGCTGCGACAGGGGACGGCCCGTTGGCGAATAAAACAACACGTGTGGCTGGGCGCGCCGTTTGTTACCATTGAACTGGTCCATGATCATAAAACGGCCACGAACCTCCGCCACTGGGTAACCTGGCTCTAGCTCTTCAATACACACCAACCCCTTCGACTCCCCCAGGTCGCATAACCTGCCCAATAAAGAAAGGAATATGAGGCCCGAACGGTGTTAAAGACTGTTAAAAAGAGGTGAATTGTACTTGGATCACCTATAATAGACCCAAGAGACTTCTCATTTACTCGAAGAAAGTAGACGAAATTTTAACCTCTACATAAATGAGTCAACCGATATTGAACTCTTAGAATTCCAAATTAGTCAACTGCTAGTTCAATACATTATTACGTACCGGTAGGGTTTAGCCGAGGACATGGCTAGTATTCTCCTAAGAAGCGTTTCTTGGGCTGCCGAGTTGCCTCGTAGTGTCAGGATCTGTACTTCGGGGGTGTACTGATTGATTAGCGTTTCCTCGTAATAATCGTCATGGTGTTGCCCCTTTCGTCTATGGGCACCGACCATCGGGTGACCAACTTCGCTATCGCCTACGTTATCTACATCATCCTCTTCATCGTCGTCATCGTCGTCAACAAGCGGCAGGTTGTGATGGAAGCCCTTGCCGCTTTGTGGGCCCCCTTTGTCCGTTCCACCAGCTCCGCCACTGCGCAGCTTCGCCAAAGCTCCCTGAGCAAGCAGCTTCCTCTGAGCAGTAATTTTGCCATTCTTGAGACCTGCACGATTTTGCGACTTGCCCCCTTTTGACGTTTTGCCGGGACTTGTGGCTGTCGAGCTGGGTGACACATGAGGCGATGACAATGGCGACTTCAAGTTCCGCGGACACTTTTCTTTCATTTCCTTCATCTTTCCTTTAAGGTTCCCAGCTCCACGACCACGAAGACCTTTGAGAAGTTGTTGTTGTTTCGTTTTTAGGAACCGCCGATTGAAATGTTTTTTAGCTAGGCCATTAGGCAGGTTGTTGAGTTCCGACATGCCAACATCGAGGAAACCATTCGTACTGCACGCGTTTAAATACCAACAGACAGAAAATAACAATTAGTCAGAAATTCATAAATATACAATTAAAGCAGGTATGTCACAATATTTTAGATAGCCCGGCAAAGTTGTTCTAGCCTTTCAGCATTAGTTTAGCGTTTCACTTACTTATGGTCTTCAGTCTGTCCTGAGGAAGTTGTTCCAGGTGAAACTCTGGGAGACATTCCTGAAACATCTGCTGTATCACACCCATCACCGCCCCGCAGCGGAGACAGTTTGTCCTTTTTGCGAATCTGTAATGTTTTCGCACGGTTCCGATCCACTTTCCGGGGTACACATAACTCACAGTAATATGTGTCAGGTATGTGGTTTTTGTCAAGACCCATACACTCGACATGCTGCCAAACTCCACAACCATCGCAGCAGATCATATATTCGTCATCATGATTAAACCCGCTGTAAACATATAGAATAAAAGGTGAAATTAATAAACCTTAATACATACACACATACATATAACTTATGTTAAAGAATACATATAAAAACATATACAATTTAAAGAAACGACGACCCATATGTATTGGACCCATTCTACAAATGTGTAACTATAATAAAGTTATAATAACAGTGATTCTAGAAGTATTATAGGTACTCGATTAGCAGAACGTTTTGTATAATTGCGTATACTTACCAAACGCATCTCGTGATGCTTTCTTCACCTTCAGCCCAGTCTTGCCTGTCTTTTCTGTTCGGTTCGGAATGAGCTTTCGTCGTTGCGTGACGCGTGTTCTCATGTCCACTGTGTGTCGCTGGATGCCTTGCACCCACTTCTGTTGCGTCGATTCCACTTGCGGACGCGATTGTTCGACCCTCCCGACTTTGCCGTCCCCCAACTTTCGCCGACTCATGGAGTACCTGCGTAGTAGCTTCTTTTTGAGCCGACAAGTCCAGCTCTTTTTTCCGCCGCTTTTTCTGTTGCCTAAGCAGGCCCTTTTGTTCTCTCACTGTTGGACCCATCCCGCCGCCTCCAGCCGTACTGGCACTTTTTGCCGTCACATCGCTGTGTGCCCCTGAGATAACACTGGCGGCAGACTCACGTTTCTGGGGTATCGTCACCGTCGACGACGTCCGAACACCCCCAGCATGGCTACCTATACTGTTGTTGTGGTTGTTACTGCTGCTATTATTGCCGATATTATTATTGAGGCTCCCTCCTGAGGTGGTAATGTCGCGGGCGGAGGCTACCGCACTAATCGTTGCAACCACTGATGCTGCACTGCTTGCGCTTATCGAAGAACTCTTCGTCGAGCCGTGCTGTTCCCGTGGTGTAGTGACATGCTGTTGATGGTGGGGATGGTGAACAACGCTATGATTTAGAGAGGCGGTTGCCGCTGTCGTCGTATTTGAACTCGCCGAAGACAAATGCGACTGTTGTGGGGAAAGCGTAGAAGCTCGGGCTCCCCGACCCCCCAGCCCGCCTGTATGATGTGACCCAGCAGTTGTGGAATGGACCTGTACAGTATGGCTATGGCTATGCGCATTTGTGCCTTGTCCATGATGCAAATGCCCATGATGGTGACTTTGGCCAGTTGCTCCGGACGCGACTGATGTCTGGGCCTGATGCGAAAAACCGGTTCCACCTGAATGCGAATGACGCTGCAGTGACGCAAGCGATGACAAAGCGCGCTCATCCTCGAATGCCACCCGTGGCGAGAAGGGAGGGGGCGGCGAAGCTGGAGGCGTAGGCGGTGGAGGCGCGCCATAGTTATGGTCCTGATAGGGCAAACCTATATGAGCTTTGCGCGGTGTAGGCGTCGGGGCCGGCTGGTGGTGATTCGTCGTCCCATAATTGTAAAATCCTTCTAGTGAAGCTGCCCCGCCGCGTTTACTTGTCGGTTGGTTTGCAGCACCAGCTAGAAGTGCCAGACCGCTTAGATTCCCTGCGCTACCAGCAGACGGGGCAGGTGTATTGACAGCGGCTGCGGAATGAACCGCTGTCGCTTTAGATTTATGGTGGTTCAGCGAGTACGCGCCTGGAAGCGAAGCGCTTCCCGCATTTCCACCAGCACTTGCTACATTTCCGCTTGCTGGATGACCACCTGTCGTCGTTGTTACTGTCGCTGTTTGTTGTTGCGCCGCAGCGGCAGCTGCAGCGGCCGCCTGATGCGCCTGACTCTGATGTTGCATTGTGTTATGGCAATAGAGCAGAAGCGCAGCAGCCGCCTCCTCGTCGTCCGTGGGGGCCGCAAACGTCACCGTTTTCGTTACGCCTGGAGCTCGCGCACGTCGCGCCGCCTGACCCTGGCCCGGTGGCTGCTTCTGCTTTTGCTTCGGCAATTGCTGCTGCTGCGGTTGTTGCTGCTGCTGTGTTTGAGCCTGATGCGTCTGTGGATGGGGGACAGCAACCCCATGGTGATGGCCTCCTATCGTATGTTGTTGCTGACGATGATGGTCGCCCACGGTGCTGACACTGACACTGCCGATTCCGGCGCCATGGGGATGGTGATTTGGATAGTGCGAGCTGTGCTGATGTGGTCCAGCGGTTAAGCCGGCTGTCGCTGCTGCTGAGACGGTGGACGCTCCCGATAACGTCGACGCCGTGGTCGTGTGGAGATGATTTGTCGCCGCTGCCGAAACTACATGTGTTGTTACACCTTGATGTTGCTGCTGTACAGGGTGATGAGGGTGATGAGGGTGATGATGGTGTTGCTGCTGCTGTTGTTGTTGTGTGTTATGCGAATTGTTGTTAAGGTGATGCAAGGGAGATGGTCGGAACGAAGGACCTTGTCGGTGCTGCGTCGGCGTCACATGGTGACGTTGCTGCTGCTGCTGCTGTTGAAGCAGTCCCGTTGTAGTTGTAGTACTGTTACTGTTATTACTCGTTGACGAAGCCGACAATGTTGTCGTCGCGTGTTGGTGGTGATGATGGGCTTGGTGCTGCTGTTGATGCTGTTGAAGAGAGGCAGATGTTAGCTGTGTGGTGCGCTGAGCGGGATGCAGCTCCGCTGTGTTTAGCGCTCGTCGTGGGTTTTCAAGCTCTGTCTCGCCATCGGAATCTGGCAAAGGCTCCTTCGATGAACTCGACAGTGTCTCCTCGGTGTCATCGCTATGATGACCAGCATCATCGTCAAATCCACCAACACCGACAGCTGTCCCAGTAACCGAAGCTGTTGCCGCACCAACAACAACCCCAACACCTAAACCTGCCCCGCCTCCTAAACCGATTACGCGACCCCCAAGTCCATGTACAACTGCTGCTGTTGCTCCACCTGCCCGTTGATGATGTCCACCACTTAAATGGACACCTGGCGGTTCCCGGCCACCGCCGCCAGCGCCTGTTACCGTGGGCCCATGGTGCTGCTGTTGTTGGTGATGAAGTTGCTGCTGTTGCTGCTGCTGATGTTGCTGTTGATAGTGAACTTGTCCTAAGGACCCCCCGGCTATTGGTGGCCGTACCGTAGCACGGCGGGAAACGGTGACCCCCTCACGCCGGATTCGCCGCAGCTCCTCATGTTCTTCATGGGGAAGCAACGGCGGCGTGGGAAGAGCTGATGTTGTCGACGTAGCAACAGCAACCCCCGGGTGAAGCGGGTTGCCTAAACTTGTCATAGCTCCGCTTTGGCCACCTCGGGCTGCTGACCGGTTCCCTGCGGCAGGCCGCCGTTGTCTTGCTGTTCCCCGCTTCCCACCGCGCCCTGTTGGGTCCTTTCTGTCGTTCGTATTAACCGATCAACTGACAATGTTGAGCTGGGCTCCGAGCTGCTAGTCACAACCGCGACGTGCTGCTCTTGATCAACAGACGCACAGCATCGGGAAAGATACATCTTAAGTTACAGTTCCTGTAGAATAAAAAAAAAAAGAGAACATCGCAATTAGAAAAAAGTCTGAGAAAGAAAAGAATGGCTTAATACGTATGCATAAACACAATCATATTCAATTAGTAGATTGTAGAGGAATCATTAACAGAATAGTGATCACCCTTCCTGAAACTGGGACCTGTGAGACTACGCCTGAGTTCTTAAAATACAGACTGTGCAACAGTCGTATTTATTACTCGAAAATTTTTTACTCGCGTCGAAATTATTACTTCGGCCTAGCTATTATCATATTTGGATATTCATTTACTATTGAAAAGCATAGTGTCCTACGAATTCCGTCAAAGTTCGACGTCAGTAGCTGCCAATATTTCGTTAACTAGGTAAACGAAGGATAGTACCGTTATTGAGTAGGCTAACACGAAGGCCATGTGACCGGATAATGCCTGCACTGCTGATAGATCCTTTTCTCTGTAGGACCCGACAGATGCAGAAAACCGTCAGCTGTTATAGACGTGCTCAAGTGTCAGTCGAACAGTACTCTTCTATATCGCTCAAATACGTCACCTTTTCGACGTGACATTTCAGATTGATTTCTGCTCAGTTATCTCATTTTTTGATTTTTTTTTAGATTACCAATGTAGTGTTCAAAGGAAATTTGCTTCTGAAATAAATAAGTTGCCTGTACATGAAAGAGTCGAACAGGTAAGAGCGGTAATTGAATTTTCCTTGGAAAGCGTCGTCGGATCAACTGCGACAATTGCATTGATTTCAACAGACCTGGTGGTCAATTACTAGGTAGAATCGGTCATTATAATTTCTAGAAACATCTTTTTGATTTATTCATTCACAGTTTAGTGTTTGGTAGAAAGCTTGTTCCTATGCAATCGTTGGCTCAATGCAAAAGCCGGGAAGAACCCCGACATGTGAACTGGAACAAAGCGGCACTGGCCAAACGAACAGAAAAAAAGCTGAAATTTCTTCTGCGCCTCTCATCCACAAGCCAACCCGTAAGCATTTAAGAACATGTTTTCCCTCCGAGGTTTTTGCTTTCTCAGTTTGTTGGTTTCATCTTTTTTGGCAAAACTATCCGATCGCAACGCCAATACCATTACCGACAGGTTGATTATAGAGACTGTACCATATCTTCTTATGCCGCACAGATCAATGCAGCGTACAGCGAACGAACTTTCGTTACAGTTTGGCCCGCTTTAACCGCAAACAACCCTATTATTGTTGTTGTTAGGGCTAACGACAAAGCGAGAACAGTTGACCTTTGTAATATATCAGTCGTACCACACGGCACGGTGATGCAGGACAACCTGCAGTTGTGATAACGATACATTGCACCCAAACACGTCATTTCAGTAGCAGTAACTTTCATTTTGGATCAGCAGTTCGCATTTAATTGGGTCTGTTGCCCGCGCTCAACATCCTGCTTATACAGCCTACAGCTGCAGGAACTTTGCCATAGGACGGATATAGACGAAGACGACGGCCTTATTGCCGCTGAAATCAAACAACCACAAAGTATACTATGGTGGTCCTTATGAATGACTATGCAAGCCTGTTTTTTTTTTTTTTTTTATCTATTCCTACCGATAGACAACTGTTATTCCGATTTCCAAACAATCTAGAGCAACGTACACTGATACCCGGTCAAACAGACGGACAGTGCCGTCGCCCTTGCGGCCCCGGTAGAATCGTCAGCAACAATAACAGCCGCAGAAACGACATGAACATCGGCAGATATTGTTAAGAAGAGCCCAGCAAATCCAACACTGCCGCGAGTTACCCCCACCCTGTTTTCCATAGCCGCTCTGTTTTGAGAAATATCCATCGAATCCAACAAAATGCTTTGCGAACTGAATGATCACTGTTGCACATTCTAAATCAACGAACAACCAGCAGACGGTACAACGTGACACAATTATTATTTAAGTTAGTAGGAAAGTGATATATTTCGGCAATATTGGTTAACCGATCGTACACGTATGCCAGTAGTCTGCATATCTATACGTTTTGTTTGTGTATTCTTAAGCTATGGTGAAACTCACGACACATTCAGTTGCCATCACCACCACAAAACATAATATGCATTGATCAGCGCGGATAGCTCCAAAAGTGATGCAATGCGAAGCCGCGCGGGCTTGGATACCGCCGTTGAGCTCCATAAAGACTCGTTCCTTTTCGAATACAGTCCTCCACGCTACTAGTAGTGGTAATAATAATGGTACGCAGGAGACACGTCTTGTAGGCTGTGTCGTTCACGTCATGCATGTAACGTGGGCGACATAGTCCGAGTGTCACAAGCAAGAATAGCTACCCGCATGGAATAATTAAGATGACAATATTTAGATCGATAATAAAACAAACGGATACGATAACGTGACTTTCGTTTTTCATTTCGTCAGAAAGAATTATTACAGACAATTCTCTATAGTTACGTATCTCGGCTCGATTTCATGACACAATTTGATAATTTTACAGACAAAAAAGTCACAAAAAAATGATAAACAAAATAAAATATCGGGAACATTTCCAGTAAATGTTCCCGATACAGATGTATCTGAAACATTTACTGGCTATAGCTGTCTTTTTTATGTGTTCTCTAATTTATATCAATACGTCTTGGACGTTAGATTTAGATAGATCTTCGTCAGTCAACTAATTCGCTTTATTACGTAATTGCCGTAATGAAGTAATTTAAAAATAAAGTATCAAGTGGTAAAGTTCTCCCCAGTTAATTTATGCATACAGTTTACTCATATATACCCCAGGTTCCATATACCAACATCTTGCACCAGTATGTTGTTGATAAAACGCTATAAGCGATGAAAACTTCGAGAGGACTTCATCATGGAAAAATCTTCCCTGAGCCACCCATTTCGGCTTAGTTGCAATAACAATACACCTTTTGCCTTAATCGTATCGCGCAGGTAAGAAAGGATTGATTACTCGACCGCCGCGAATACACTACGACTATTTTCTATAAAACAATTGCTTCTACACGCTCAACATGTGAAGCACTCCCGCGCAGAACGAAGGAATACGCCGGGCTGACCCCAACTTTTCTTCTATGGCAGCGACTTAACTGTGTAGTGGTATAAAGCGCAAACACATCTCACAGGGTTATCAGCTTTATTTGCTTCCAATGGTGCTGCTTTCGACATCACCCACCGGTGGCTTCATTTCGTATGACTTCACGAGTAACCAACACAATATTGCCACCATGCCAATTATCATGATCAGCATCACCACCACCGCTGTTGTTGTTGTTGTCGTTGATGTTGCTGTTGTTGTTGCTGCTGCCGCCGCCATCAGCACGACTACTACCATCAGGTCATAGACGACGCTGTCCCAATCCTGCCATCATCTTCCACTTTAGTAGTACTTTTTATCCTCTCACCAATCGACGTTATTGTCGTCTCTAGCCGTTGTCGTAATGTATTATACCATTAAATCCACAACCCGAGCGGCATTGGTCTACCATCCATTTATTCGTCCCTGTTTTCGTTGCCATCAACCAACTAACCAACAATCTATGCTATATATAAATCTGTTGACATCGTTCGTTTTGAAGTCAGTAGTCGTCGCCGAATGCTGTTGGTGTTGGTTGTCCAGAACTGCTGCTGCTGGTGCTCGATACAGAGGCAGCAGCAGCAACGACGACGGTGGCGACCGCATCAGCAAGCTCAGTCGACGCCGCAAAAGCGGCTATCGGTCGTCTCGTTCGTTCATCTGTTGATTCGTTTGCTCTTTCACTAGTGGTCTACCCGGCCGTCCGACTAGCCAGCCATCCGTTTCTCAGTCCACTCTGTCCCATCGTCGTCGTTGACGTCTGCTGCTTTCCGGCTCTTGTGAGCGCGAGTCGCTATAACATCGTCGTTTATGTTTGTAGCTGGTTTGACTCGTTCGGCTCCCCGCCACTAACATTGTCGGTCACTCGCGGTTCCCGCGACGACACGGCCCAAGAGGACGTGCGACAGAGTCAGTCACTGGTATGCAGATATACATTTGTGGTAGTACTAGCTTGTTTGGCTCTTTTATTCTCTCACCAATTCAGCAGCAGCTGCTGTAGTAGCAGCATAAGCAACCACAGCAACTGAAGTAGCGTAGTAGCGAGAGGCACTTCACCGTTGCTGCCACTGCCGTCGACGTCGGCGGCCCGCACTCCCTCAGAAAGCCGCGACTGCCATCAGAGCAGCAGCAACCCAAACAGCAGCAGTGGCATAAACTAGCACAGCTCGGTATCGGCTGCGCTTCTTCTCCGACGTCGCGACCCAGCTTACTGCTCTACCCGGCGGTCAGAACTTTCTTTCCGCACTTGTTATCTATTATTGTTACCAGCAGTCGCATGTCAAGCAGCCGTCTAGGCTAAACACCTGCCATCGGCTTTCTCCTTCCAAAGCTTCCTACTCGATGACGACAATGCTATAATGCCTTTTGCTGGATAGAATCGTGATGGTGGCGCTAGTGGTATTTTTGCAGCAGCAGGAACAGTAATAACCGTGATAAAAGTAGTCTTGAAGGTACTGCTGTTGCCGGTGCAGCCGCTGCGACTCGTCGGGATTTTCTGTGTCGAACTCTATCTGTCCGCCATCCGTCGCCAATGTGTACGAAGCAAACTGAAGCGGACAACCAACAACTACTTAGGCTCGTCGACAACAACTAAGACGGCGGTACCCCGCACAACAATCACCGGAGCACGACACATGGCACGCAAGCCGCCGCATGACGTTCAGCATACGCAGCAATGTTTTGTGTTCGTTCCCTCCCACTCTCTTAGTTCCCCTACCGCGGCGCCCTCCTTCGCACCACACAGCCGTAGTAACTCCGACGGTCGTGGCAAGCATCGTCGACACACACGACGCCGACAAGGCCTAACACAAGCAAGCAAATGAATGGTAAAACTTGTGTACCGATTGCATATTAGCACCAAAAGCGACATCATACATCTCTTCTATTAGTTCCATTTTACTCTCTGAGCGCTCGTTTCCATGTGGGTCTATCTTCCTCTTTCTGAAGAGTTGAACCAACTACGAAACTTCGTTGAACAGCGGCACCGATGGCAGCAGCGGCGGCTGAACGCGACGGAATGGTAAAAGACAGAGGCGTAGATAAGCGCCGTGGCACTTTCAGTGGTACGCCGTCCTTTACTCGTTTAAGTTGCTCATGTCACAGTTGTTAAAAGAGTCGCTTCAGTTGGGGAAACTTACTGACAGGGCATTGCGGCTGATACTACCGCCGAAAATCGTTGGTCCACTTAAGTAATTGAATAGAGATGTCGTTGCCCCAGTTGCGGCCGCTACCCCCGAAGAGGCAAACACTCGGGCTTGTCTACCTCCTTTTTTCTACAACATCTCCGCCCCAGCAGCAGCAGTTAGCAATAAAGCTAAATTAGCAATAAAGCTAAAGACTAAATTATCGATGTACGACAAACGGATGTATTTCAATAAGATGCATATACACACACACGGTAGAAAAGAATACCAAAAGCAAAAAATATAGGGAGAATGAAAGGGCCAGGAAAATCGGCGTTTTTTGCTGTCGCTTTGAGAAGGCAAGGAACAAGAAGTTTCTGCTACGGAAACAGGATATTCGAGGGAAATCGAACAGGGCTTGGTGGCGTTAAGACGCGATAAAAAAAGACGCATCCAATTTCCTCGTAGTACTGTGAACTTTTAGCTCACATTGAAAAAAATAGCTTCAGTAGCTAGTTTGACTCCCGGCTGCTGCTGCTGCTGTTGTTCGTGGTGTCCAACAGCAGCACAAAACTCGCTCAGAAAATGCCGAATACTGGCTGTCAAATAGCTTGACAATATTCAATATTATTCCGTTGGTCAGAGCGACTTAGTTTCACAGGCTCAATCATTTCTCGTCCTTATTATTGTGCGCGTTTGTGTATACGCGCTTGATCTTAAGAGAAAAGTTAATACGAAATCGACTGCTTCGCTCAATCTAGCAATTTTTTGTCGGCTTTCTATCGATTTGTCCGATCTCTACCGCCGATAAGGACAATGAAAGCTAATGTCGGTCAGAACTATCCGTTCTTGAACGGATTCTTGAACCCAGAACTATCGTTTTGGTTCAGCAACGCTAACTCAGGCTAAACTGCCTATTATCGACACTGATTTACATCGTTGTTTTTGTGCCGCTGCTACTTCTACTCTTGCACACAGCCCTTAGTGTATATCCATTCATAATGCGCGGGTTCGTGTACTTTTCCATTCAATTTCACATAATCGTGCCACCCGCTTCGCAATTGCCGGGTTCCGTCAACGAACTGCACCCCTCTCACTCTTCCGAATCGTTGTCGCGACAATTATCACATCAGCATCGTCTGCAACAGTCGTTATGTGCGCCAGTAGTGGCACAAATGAAAGCTTACGTTTGTGGTTGTTGTTATACAGCCGACTAATGATAGCTCGTTGTGTCTATCATTTCCTATAATAATTGAGTAGTTTCGTCGATTTGTTATAGCCTGACAGTCGGTCAGCCACCTCCAGCTCCGTGGTTCGTGTTGATATGGTTTCGCTTGACACCCGCGTTAGATAGCAATCGAGAGCAAATGTTTCGACGTCCTTGCTAAGTTGCTACCGCCAGTGACAACAGCCAGTGAGTTAGTAGGGCCGCCCGCTATCGCAGGCAGGCGGGTGGGCGGACGTTCGGGCGCGGTACTGGCGGACGCTTTCAGGTCTTCTCATTTCCTTTTTTCCAGCTCTCATCTTTCCGACGATGTAGAGGTATCAAGAAACTAGACCGTCACGATCAGCAGAAGCGGCCCAACCGTAACCGCTCACAGCTGCGACAGCAATAGAGGTCGCTGCCGACAGACTTAGCATAGACACACGCACCTTGCCATGGCGGTCCACACGCAGCAGACGCACACAGTGTCTAGCGTAATAGCGACGGCTATTACCCGACGGCTAACTACCCGATACGCTTCCAGTGCCGCTGACAACACGTAGGCTTGTAATAATAGAACTAGTAAAACTAGTGGCCAGGTAGTCAGTCGGCGGTGCTTGGCCGTCGCGTTGCAGGGGCGCGCGCATAATCTACCTGGTGACAAGGGCGGACTTGCGGTTGTTGGACACACGGCAGACTCGACGCAAGCTCCACACATACACGTCAAGTGGACAAATGGCACCACCGGCGACAATAATCAAAAAGGACGCACTATGTTTTCGGGATCGATTACTGCGTTCACCGCAGCAAGAAAGAGCAGTAGTAGCAGGGTGAACAGCTGCTAGATGGCAGCATCGCGGTGAACAATCGATAAACGATTACGTAAGCTGGCCAAGCAACAATAACGGCAATCAATCGCGCATCCCCTCCTCATCAATGTTAGATCGTTCATCGAATTGAGGAGAAAAAATGGCAGTTAAAGAACCGACATCTCTATCAGTCTTCCAGTCACACTATAAACAAACGCAGCAACAGCGGCTGATGATAGTGATTATGATGAGCCTCGGTAAATAACAGCATAAAGGTCGATACTACAACAGTAATATATAGAACTAAATTTACATACACTTTTGATTTCTACTGTCACTACAAATGATCATATCTTTCTCCCGTACAAAACCTGCTGAGGTTGCAGGTTAGAACAATGTGCAAACTAGGGCTGCTGCACAAATGGCACAAAGGCCAATTTTAAAAAGTTTACTGTACAAGTGTTTTGTTTTACGTAAAGCAATTCGATATTTCAATATGCACAATAATCAAATTCTGGGACCTTCCTAGGCTTCACACCAGAACCTCACTGATCCGTGAATTCGATCAGGTGAATTCGATCAGTAGATGAATAGTGTAATGCATAGGTGCATATACGTTATATAGAAACGTAATTTAGTAACAGCTACATTTTCGAATGACCTATTCGTACGCGTGGCACATGTAGAGACACGTTTGGATCTGTCTTGTCAGCTTTTGCCGCTCCGTTTAAACCTATTAATAGTATCACAGATAACGGTCCGTTCACTTCATCTTTATGACCAATTGCACCCTCCCCAATCCAAGCACCTGAGATTGTTTCAAAGCTGAAAGCATTGCCGTGTGTTTAAACAGTTCTCTTTCAATAAAATTTGGATTCGATAAATCAATCTTGCAAATCATTGTTAGCGCTCTGTGAATGCTTAAAATATAGGCTAATCACAAATGATATTCTCGTCGCGATTCCTTGTTATTTTGGAATCAATATAACGCTGGCCGTCCGAGTGAACGATAATAGATTTTGATAATTATTAAACCTGTGCACTAAAACGAAAATATTGCACCAGACACTTTGTAGTTAAGAAAATCGATTTTAATTCTTAAAGTTCAAAAAAAAAAGTCCGCAATAGATGTGAGGAGCATAACAACTTCCATTTTAGCGGCCCTTGGCAACGCTAGCATGCATCTTTCTCATCATCAAACAGATCGAATAGCAATAACCTCTTGATCGAAATACTTTCAATTAATAATACATGCTTATTATACGCGTAACCTGCTAACAGCTCTCGATATTATTCTGATCGAACCGCTACGATTACGTTGGAGTGCATTTTTAGTTTACCGACACAAACTCAAATTGTACAAAAAATTTCTCGCAGTTCCAACCTAATCCTATCTACACGTAACACGTTCCTACTATATCGTCCTGATATAGTTGTTGAGAGCCCTTTTCCCTCAGCAGACGATTCTGAATACGCTCATTTCTGTCTGTCCAAAACAGCAGTATACTACCTGTCTGTTCCACAGCGACGATCCGCTAACTCCGATACGAATATACTGCCGCTGCCTGCTTACCCTTTTCCGGGCACAGACAATTCTCGTGCAGACGGACTCAATACGCAGACAGTTACTTCGGAGACTAAGCCGGAGTTGGCGGGTAATGCGCGCGCATCTTGCCGCAATCCCTTGTGTCTTTCCCTTCGCCCTGGTCATTATGGCCTTTATTCCCATTCGTCTCCTCTCGTACAATCCGAGCGGATCTAGTGCGCCGGGCTCGACACATTGACACTAACTAGCAGCGTCTAACGCCACCATCGTCCTAGATAAACGATATACAAAGGGATAGACTGGGAGAGAACGGTGAGGTAGCACGACACAGACGGCAGTAAGTCTTAACACAGACAGCTGTCACTTTAGCATGCGACTGCCCGTAGCAGTACGAGTTATCTAAAAGTAGCAGGACGGTTGGTATTATTAATCAGGTGTTGTCGGTGTCTCTTGTTTTTCGATGCCGATTTTATTCGAAAGATAATTCTTGCTTAGTGCCTTTCCTACCCGCTCGCCTTGCCGGTTAATATCTACCCGTCGGTGTTGTTATTACTGCACTTCATTCACCTTGTTCACCGATTGTCTCTCCACCCTCTCCCCTTAGGCCCTCTCGAAGGCTGACGTAAACATTGGTCATGTGATAGTGCCAAAGACCAAATACACGCATGCATACACCACTGGCATACAGCAACAGCATCAGCGGAATCAGGCGCCGCTAGTGACAGAGATGCCAGTCTACTCATCGTCGCGGTGAGAAAAGACACGCGCGCGAGAACAGTGATCAACATCGGTGCCTAGTAGAAGAAAGCGAGGGAGATGCTTTTTACTCTCAGTCTCCTGTTGACCATTCTCGGTACGGCCATTCTTGTCTCGCCTGCTGCATGAACTCCTCGTCGCTGATACCGGTCGAGTGCGCAGTGCTGCTATTGTTGACAGTGCTTCTCTTGAGCTGTGCATGCGTGCAACGCAGCCGCCATCATGAGAATTGGACGCGTTGACGAACTCTCAGCGTTTCGCGCGCGGCCTGTGCTTGTTAGAGGATGAGAGCGAGGGTGATCTCTATGGTGATGACGAGTCGCAGCACACTAGCTACCTGTTTCCAATTGGTTTACTTTGCTTTTACCTACAATAGCTTGAAACGGAAGCCTCGCAGACCACACTATATTTAAGCTAATCGCAGGTAACAAGATTAGGCTATCCGCAGTAACAGACACATGTGTATGTATATATATATGCATGTGTGTGTGTGTGTATATGTAATGTTCGAGACGTAACGGCCTCGTTTTGTCTTCATTGTTCCTGCTGTCGTCTTTCCGTAACTCGAACGAGTCCATTGGTGCCATCTGCTCTCAACCTGCCACAGTACAATCCCCGCCATTACCATGATGAAGACAGTGTGGCGGCCGCCATGTTCGTGGCGTCGTCCGCTGCCACCCGCCCAGCTGCTAGCCGCTGAACATTATTGTATTGGATGCGCCTGCGCGCGCTGCAGCGCGGTGTTCGTTACCCCCCACTGTGCTAGCATCACTGATCCATCCCTCGCTTAATTTTCTACTATCTAGCTAAGATACAGCCGCCCAAAAAGTAACTAGCCAGAATTACATACTAGAGTTGTTGTACCAGAATCAGCAGCAGCGCCAGCGGCGGCGGCGACGTCAGGAGCAGCAAATGGCATCCCGTCACACCACCACGCAGGACCGGCAAACAGCGGACGAACTCACAGACACACCAATAGTCACCGCCTATTGCCACGATAGTGCACCCGACGACGACGGCGACAACGAGGACGATAACCATAAACGACGTAGATTTTAACACTGCACCAGGGTACAGGCCGATGAAGACTCAATTATTCACACAGCCACACACGGTCAGCGGTCACAACAGTCGGCTGTAAAGGCGTTTCAACAGTAAGCAAAAGCAGTGGTGATGGCAGTGAAAAGCGTGTGCAATTGAGGGAAAATAGACAGGAGTCAGAATATAGTGGAAGGGCGAAGGGAACACCAACATAAAGAACAAAATCGTGCAAACGAATGCCTGTTCACCCGCGCAGTGACTGGTGAGCTAAAAGATAGGCGAAGTAACAAACGGGAACTTTCTAGTATAACGGTAATGCTGAATAAATCGACAGCATATAGTAGATGTTCCCAGGTCGACCTCAGGCTCAACTGGCCGCCGGCGCCGGCATTTGGCCTTAGTGAGGACGTTGTTCTTGCTGTTGTTGGAACCGATATGAAAATGAGTAGCCACAGCTTGAAGACCAAGTACTACCTTGCTGAAAAGCGGAGACTAGATAAAGGAATTAACCGCGTTGGAACTAACCAGTGCCATTGAGGGAACGTTGTACCAACTTGAAAGGCTAATGGAGGGCGCTGGGGGTTCGTCAGCAGAGACTAGGTAAATTCAGCTCCGAGATCGCGATGCTCACAATGGACAACAAAAAGCAGTATCGCACGAAATCTGTTCATCAGATGCAACCAATCAGAATAGAAATGAGTTAAAAATAGATATCGACGCCTTTTTCTTTGTTCGCTAGTGTTAGGGTCAAAAATATTTGCATTCAGAACATAATGGAAAAGCTACAACGGGGATTGTTAAATTTCAACCATCGTATCACTGTTCAGACTTAAGAACCTTGCGGTCAGTGAACTCTGTCCTATTCGCTATTGTATGATGTGCAATTCGGGCATTGTCCACTCTGACAGAACGGTTGAGCTGCACCCAATACCAACAACAAGCCTTTCGAGGAGCAGCTAGCGCTGTACGAACGCACAACGGCTATATACGCACACAGAAAGTTACATTTACACCAGAAGAACTGGTCAAATCGGAGGCGTCTGCAACAAACAGCATAATGACGACAATGTTTGCTAGTCCTTGATGCTTGCGCTATTATCGTACCCATTAAATTACAACTATTTCGGCCCATATCAATGATTATGCTGGCGACAGGTGCAACCATTTAGATTTGGTGTTGTTGCTGTTGTTGTTGTTGATGGTGATGATAATGATGATGATATTATCGTAGACGTTGCTTTGATTCTATTTTTGTTGGAACCAATTTTGTTGTTGCTGTCGTCGTCGTTGACGTCGTCGTCGTCGTCGTCGTTGTCGTCGTCGTCGGTGATTTGATACATCAAGTTGGCGACTTTGCATATTCACCACAAGCACAAGTTGACTAGTTTTGCTCACTCATACACTGTCCACTGAATGTTCGCATCAGCCAGCCACGCAACAACACGACACCACAGCATTAGGAACAGCACAAGCACAGCACGGCGACAACAGCATAAACGGTGAAGAACAACAAGCAGGTACAACACGGACCGCAGCGGGCGCCCCTGTAATGGCGCCTGTGGCGATCCAACAATAACAACAACATTATTACAACAACACTCCAACTACTCAATAGCACTAAACCACAGTAGGAGTCAGACTGGCGCAGCCGCCTCCAGCAGCAGCATCATCAATCAGCACCACCACTAAACTGAGACAAACCGAAGGTCCGATTAGCCGTTCCGCCGACATTCACAGCAACATGACCGTCAACAACCGGACCGTGCTGATCATCCCCACCCCACCCCACCAGCCCTCCCCCTTTTTAGCGACCTCCCACTACCACGTCGTGCAGCTTCAGCACAGTCATAGCTGCGCACGAATATCGGCGTCATCAAAGGCGCTTGCGGCGGCGGCAGCAGCAGCATCGTGACAACGGCATCATCACAATTATCATTCCCATCATCACCAGTGTCATTTCTAATATCACCAGACCACTACAATAGCAGCTAGTCGTAGCAGCAGCGACAGTTTGTTGCCGCTCAGCCGACTCTATTACACAGTTGCTACGGCCAATGCGCGCGCGAGCGAGCACAACTATTGTTATTTTTGCTCGCACTCGCCGTAGAGGTTGTTATTGTCATGACAATAACAACTAAACAATCATGTCGCTGCCCGGTTGCTACAGCTGCTCCAGTCAGCGGCGTCAGCGCGGTCAGCCCAACGACGTCCATTGCATCAACCTTTTTCCCTGTGGTTGTCGTCATCATTGTCGTTATTGTCACCGTCGCGCCGTTCTCCAGTCCGTCCATCCGTCCATAACGCCAGGAACAGCGTGTACACGCCGCTCTTCAGCCACCGCTATCAACGTCGATGCCAAGATCGCCGCTACAAACGAACTCATAATCGGTCAGCAAGCAACTAAACAAGTAGGCAAGTAGGCGACGACCGCGGCTTTAGGCAGCGACTAACAACAAGAGTAGGGCCGCTTGAACAACTGATGCAGCTGCCGACGCTGTCGATGCCAACCACAAGAACTGGCCAATAGCAAAAGTAGCAGTGGCTACTGGTACTGCTGACTCCACAGAACGGAGAAAGCGAGCGACGAAGACGCTCGCTATAGACTCTGTAGGCGCCCGCCGGACGGATGGCACGAGCAGTAGCGTAGAACGTGGCCGCGAGGAGCGGATTTACCACGGCCACAACAACAAAGTGAAACATAACCCAGCCGACAAACAATGACGAGTACCGGCAACAGCGTCAAAAATAGCAGCAGCAGCAGCAGCAGCAATAATAGCTGCGTTACTTACCGTAGTAATTCTACCAGCTACAGTGGCATCAGTTAGGAAATAGCACCTTCACAGCAGTGGCGGGCGGGCGGGCGGTAGCAATCGGTATGAGGCGCAGCGTATGTGACAGCACTACCAACACAGCGAAAGAGAACTCCACTATCCAGGACACAGAGAGGTATACGAAGCAAGGAGTAGGGCGATTAGCAGTCGTAGTAACAACACAGACATCAAGAGCGCCGCTCACGAACAGAACAACACAGAACCAGAAGATCAACACACGCAGTTGGGGACAAGCACACAGACACACGCATACGCACACACCCAGCCAAAATGCAAAGCACAGCGCAGCGCTTTAGCGGCTGCGCCAGCTGCACCAGCAACTTGAAAGAGACCAGGAGGTCGTTGGTTGGTCGCTTGGGCCTAGCGGCTGACTGCTGCTGCTGCTGCTGCTGCCGCCAGCAGCACTCGACGGCCGCTGCCGCCGCCAGCGGCAACTAGTTTGTCCATCAACGAGGACCGATACAGACCCACCATATAGACATCCACCGTGCCCGGCAGCACCCGTTGCCAGCCATGCAAAACACAAAGCACCGTCCGCACGCATGCACACGGCCACTACAAGCAGCCACTCAGCAGCCGTACGCATCTACAACACAGAGTAGCAAACCGAGTAACTGCTGCTGCTCACGCAATGGCTACCCAGCCTGCAGACAGCCATCTACTCGGCCACAGATGAACGGCCACCAAGCGATACGTAGGTAGGTAAGTTGGTAGACACTGGACAGAGTCTATGGCTAGGGTAAGCACAGAGAGACACTCACGGGCACAGCCAATGACACACGAGCCCACACCCCACTGGGCAAGCACACTCGCAGCCAGGACAGGGACACTGGCTGCCGGTGACGGCGCCGCCGTCACCGGGAGCAGCAGCAGTGCTGTTGGCCGTCGTCTCTTTGAATCTCTGGGTCTCTGGCTAAAGACGAGGGCTGCCGCGGGTTTTTGCTAGGTTGTGGCAGCGCTGTTGGCTGCTGGCCGTGTAATTGCGACCATGGCCGCCCCATTGGATGAATAGCCAAAGAGCAGAACAGACGGCAACAGCAGTACAGAGCCAAGATGGCGCCCGCGGTACACACACACTGGTTTAAACAGACAAATCCAATTTTTGTCGGGACAAGCGCAGGAAACTCGCCGGCCCATCATATTGTCCAGAAATGATAATGTTGTCAGTCGAGGGTTTTGAAACGGGACGACACTCGCAGAACGGCTGGTAGCATATATAAGTTAGGCCTACAGATTATCCGAACACTGTGTCGAGCGTCATCACAACCATATACATTCGTACACAAACACACACACACAGCCAACCAGACGGCCATACAAACCACCTATATATACATACATTGATAAGGGGTTGGTAGAACATAAACAGAGAGCGTATGATCCCCTGTACTGTAGTACTGGCAAGAGCATACGTAATTATCGAACATGCCCAACGCATCCTTCTCACTCGACGAAAGCAAATGTATTTTTAATGATCGCTGATCGAAGCTCGAAAGACTTGGCAAGTCCGTGCACAAATCGAATAGCAGAACACGATTTGCAATGACAAAACACTCCATTGGCGCGTATTCCACATTAGCCAAATCTAAACTCTACAGCCAGTCGACCCATATCACATTTCGTTGTTACTGTTATTGTCACACGACTTCAGTAGACGTTTGTCGACGTAGCTGGCGCCGCGCATCGTCATCATTAGCACTACCACCACTAAACAACTGTTAAAACCACCCAAATTCAGTATACGCTGTATAGCCAATAGCTCTGGGTTGGGTTGGGTTTGCATTATAAACAAAGCGCGGCACCATTTTGGTATTCGATGGTATCCAGTCATCCTCATTCTTGTTGCATTGTCCATTTTGTCGTCGTAGACATATCGATTGTAAGCAAGGCGCGCTGACCATTCGATCAAACGAAGACCTGCCGCGGCCGCCGCCGTCGCCGTCGTCGTCGTTGATGTCCCGACCATCGTTATTGCTGCCGTAGCAGTTTGTCTCGTTCAAGCGCGCCTAACACAATTCTTGCATCGCTAGATTACGTCGCTGGCTCTTCTACTGAGTTCAGAAGCCAATTAGATGACCGTAATAGCAGAAGCACAGGCGATATGCGAATGTATTCGAGTAACAAAATGGTTGTCTTTAGTCCCGTAGTAGCCAGTTGCCTTCTGTAGCAGGTGTTAAGGTTGTTAACATTGTTTCAGCGTTTTAAAAACTACCGCTGGTAATGTTACGAATTCCATTTAATGCTGCGACGAGTTCAGACGCGCTCTGTCTTACCGAACGAAGATCTTTTACTTCTTCAGCGTCGGTTGTACGCACACATCGACCAAACGATTGGAAAGGTAGTTGATACAAGAAGCGGCAGCCACACTTTACTGTTCAGGCTTGTAGCGCCAACACCATCATCATGTAACATGAAAACTGGTGAACTCGAGACGAAATAAACACGATTATTCTTTTTAACCCTGTGATAATGAAAGAGCACTCGCGATTCGAGGTGATCGAACCTGACGTTCGTACTGAAATTCGGCCACCGCAAATTCACCATGTAAGCTGATGATTTCACACGTCGGGTTTCACGTTGAGACACACAATCATACCACGGGTTGATGCTGGCTAGAAGACGCAATAAAAACATCGATGAATCGAGAGACTAGCGGGTCTAGTGGTAGAAATACGACCACCACCAGCCAGATCGAGCCAATCCATAGTCGACCAGTTGTTTGCTTTTGCTGATGTAAAACAGACAAACACCTTAAAACGCGCTATTTCCTCAAGGTACTTACCTCCCAAATGATGCACTGCCTCCCCGGAGCCTTCACACGAACAACACCAACAGACACCACCTGCACGATAACTGTCTCTCTCGTCAACTGTATAATTGAGCAAAATCTCGCTGAAAACAAATAACCCTCCGAGCGAGTTCACATATTTGACCGCAGATCAGCGCTAACAGATCGGTGCGTCCAGCTCTCAAGCGAGCTGTAACGCGGCACGCTCGCAGCGACCCTTGTGGCGAGCCTTGAAACTAGCGAAAAACGAAGGTCCCTAATTTATCCGACCGTTTTTTCTAGAACGCAGCACGACGAAAAAATTGCACAAATGCATCAAACTTGCTCTACTCAACCTAGCCCAATAAAAGACCGGGTTTTCTTCTATCAATTAACTTGAAATTGCTTTTTTCGGGTTGCCGTTGTCCGAACTGCGTTGCAGACAAAAATTTTCAATGAATTGCTTTTTCCCGCAAAATTTTCTCAGCGCCGAAATGCTGTACTCAATGAAAGCTTTTCTATGATAAAATCAGTTTTGGATGATGAAAATGTGCACGAAAAATTCGTCCGGAAAACGCATTTACATAGCGACACTCCGCTAAACAGACGCACTGCCCGCCAATACACTCACAATATATACACAATCTTTACTGCGGATCCCTTCGGTGCTGCCACTGGAGAGAGCAGAATAGCCGTAGTTGTTGCGCCCGAGCTGGCGTTGTCGATGTTGTTGCTGCCGTGAACCGCCAGGGTCTGACCCGCTCGAGATGGCGGCCGCTGTCGCAGCCGGCGCTGCTGCTTCGGCGGCTATTATCTTTGCCACCACTCTGTTGTTACCACCTGCAGGGACTCACAACAGCGGCTGATCATCTGGCAAAGATCAACATCTTGCGACAGTCCCGTCAAAGTTTCGGTCGCTGTTTGTTGCCCATTACTAGTACCTCTCTACTGCTAGTATTAATAACACAGCAAAATCGGCCACCTGCATAGCATTGCAGCAGTGTCCCCGCAATAGCGCAGTGCTGACGTGCTTGCTTACTAAACTTCAGGACACGTGGTTCCCTGAATTCGAAACCGGGCGTAAACACACTTCGGTTCGTGTTAGGGGAGGCCAGTCGTCTAAGACGATGGCACTAGCAAACGTAAAACTCGAAACATGTATTTAGCATGGCAGCAGCGCGTCCCGTAGCAGACAGGACCTGCTCTCATAAACAGAGAGCAAGTGAATAGCAACGAGTGAGGAAGGGAGGGCGAAGGCAGAGAGACGCAAAGCGACGAGATTTACATAGAAGATTGTCGTGCTGCGACAGCAAAACCTCCGATAGCAATAGCAGTCGAGTGAGAGGTGAGTGTATGTATTCAGAACAAGCAAGGCCCGTAAACCTCGTTGAGGTGGCTGTGCGATAAAACCGTTTGTTTGTGCCAACTAACCATTCACCAATGCGCTAACCAGCTGTACTGCCTGGTTCTTTGCTTCGCGTTTTCGTTTCTCGTGCAGTTGGCGGGTCGGTCCATTGGGGGTGGCCCGCAGCCGGCCGTAATCGTTGGTACTCGCTTGGGTGATTCAATTGTCCAGCAATAACAGCAGTTGAATGCGGAGCTGCTACAGCAGCAGTATCAACAAAAGTCGTCCATGTTGTTGTTGACTAGTTGCCTGGCTAGTTCTTTGCTTATTCAGGCTAAATCCGTTGACGACTGGTAACCATTGGTCGAGTGCGTTGTGAGAGATCTCGCTTTCGATGCCGGCGACTGCGCCGGCATCATTACAGACGTGCAACGATAGCGTGGATTTCAACAAGACGTACGGATAGTAATGGTAATAATGCGGGGCTGACGGTGTCGAGCACTTGTTGGTACCGTATCTAGCGACTCTAAACTTGACTGAAATCAACAAGACGAGGTAAAACAAAGTTGTAGTTTTTGCTATCAGGTGCTGCTTTGAGGTGATCGACAGGATGCCATTGTTTGGGTCGGCGAGCTCTATGCTCGAGCAAGAGATCGAAAAGGCCACACTGGAGACCATCGTTAAAGGTACGCTTTGCTGAAGCAGAAAGTTCGTTCCGTGTGTCTTATTGACCTTGCCACTTTGCCTTCTCTTATCAAAATAATTAACAATAGAAATGCTTTAGGCAGCTGTGTTTGTGAGCATTGAACAGAGTTGTATCGCCATAGCTTCCTGTTCTTGTATAACTGGCACGAATATAGTAGTCTTCTAAATTGGATTTGGTTAGGTTAGGATTTGGTAAAAAACGATATTCGCTCGATTCTCAAAAATAAAACATGTACTTGGAAAAAATACGGACGAAAAAATAAGGACGCTCTAAGTCTGAAGGAGCAGTTTGATCTCGATATTAAATGACGACAGTGTACAGTAACTAAGCGGGGCAATATAACTCCATCGAAACACACATATGAACGTAAATGTCTAAAGCATGTCTATTATTAATGATGTTGACAAGAAAAGACATAGGAACAATGTAAATAAGATACATCGTTAGCTACGTCAAGTCGTTTGAAAAGGTACTTTCCTAATGTAAAGGCAACATTAATCCTTGATTTATGCACAGAACGAGGACGCAGATAATTACCTTTTTAGACAAGAAGGTTAGTTTGCCATATATGTTCTCCTTATCATGACAGCATACGCGTACTTGACGGTCAAACGTGACGCAGGTTATAAATTAGGACTGGTACAGCGGTTACTAAAAACAGTTCAATTAGGGAGCGACGCGTCTAGACGTAAATGTCTTGAAACGTCTAGATTAGGAACAACTAGATAATTGGAAGTCTGTTACGAAAAATTCACATTTTTGTTGATATAAGCTGAGATTATAGAAAACTTTTTCCAAAAAAAGCAAGACGTTTTAGAAAGAAATCTTGGCTGAAATCTTTCCGTTATTTCAAAACGTCACCTTCGTTTGATTTTTAAGGTGTTCCACGGGATGGAATGAAAAATAATTTTATCAGTTTCAATAACTGACCGCTTCCGCTGTTCGGCTAAATAGGACGAATCATATCAATAAATATATGATCGCCATTATTCTATCTATTCGTGCACGTTCCTCAACGATAAAAAAAATTCTTACGTTCAAAACATACTCCAAAAACAAACATATATATTTATATATATATATATATATTGTTGTTTGTTGTATATATATCCAATTTATTCTATATTATCTATTTACTGGACCAAAAGAGAGTTCTTATGTAGTACCCAGCCCAGTATAGACCCACTAAGCATTTATTATATTTATATTTAAAACGGCATTTTCTACGACAGTGCTGCGTAACAACTGGCTTTTGGATTGTGTCTAGACTAAATCAGTTTCTATGGCGGTGCTTCTTAATCGCATTGCGTTTCCAATACTAAGGTTTACTGACCGCTATCAATCAGTCGGTAAATAAGGTTGGCTAGGTAACAACAGGGTTGCTGTAGCTAATCAACGTTCCATACATACTCAGTTTCAGAAAAGTTTCATATTCATCGTCAGTAACCTACCAACGTATCTAAAATCATCAATCAAAATAAAATCAGCTGTGTGCGCTGCTATTACGATTTAAACAGCACTTCGAAGTATACTAGTCAATGCCGGGTACCATGTGAATTGTAAGAACTTTATAAGACGTAAGACGACGCTAGGAAACGAGGAAGAACTTTTCAAAAACTGTTTTACTGTGATATAACGTGGCTCACTAACTGCGTCAAAGAATGCGGTACTAGTAATGTTGAGTCATATCGGCTCATTAAACAGGGTCTCAGTGTGTTAGAGCTCGTGCCAGCCGATGAATTATGTCGAATTATCCTGGAACGCTATATAGAGTACTGGTTAATTACCCTCTCGATTTCAATTGGATTGTGGCATTGTAGTGTCCGATTACGATTAGGGCAGCTATAATGGATTGAACTGTTGTTTTCATGGTCTAAAGCAGCGTATGTTTGTTTGTTTTACCAAGATATTAATTGCATTGAATAAAAAAAAAACACTGAAAATATTTACTATGTAGCTCCTTGACAGGTTTTGTGCAGAAGGTGATGCAAATCGATATAACAATCTAGGTGAGTCTTATATTCGGGCATAACAACAGTCTGTTATGACGCGTTCAATGCATCTATATACATATCTATACACTTGATGGCAGAAAATAAGAGGCGGAATCTGCGAGTCCCTCCATATTCTGTATGAACAGTGGTTTGACGTTCTGAAACTTGAAGAAAAAATCTTTGTACACAAATCTGATATGCCTCACTTCACCTCAAATCCTGTGAACTTCCCAAGATAAGGACTCCACTACAGCTACTACTCTACTACTAAGAGGTATAATTACAGCTACACCCTTCGAAAACATATGTCTATCAATTAGATTCATGTCCATTTGAGCTCACTGTCGTTGTACTACTGTCGTGCGAGCATTTCCAAAATCTTGGCTAAAGCAAACGGAAACCCTAAGTGGTTAGATAAGAACGAAAATTACATATGTCGTTACATATGATGTACACAGCATTTAGTCAACGTGCAAGTCAACTGATATTACAAGAATGTGTTATATAAACTCAAAAAAAAATAACCCCAACATTGCAAATGACGACAAGACCTTTAAAAAAAAATTTAAAGGTTCTTAAATATTGAACGGTCGAACAGTTGTTACGACCATGCAGATATCGAATTAAGACGATATTACCAAATATCGGAGTGCGGTAGACGCTGGTAAAAAATGTTTGTCTAAGCGATTTCCTTGGAAAAGGGAAATATAACTGAAAATACGATACTATTTTTTTATGCTGATTCAGTGGAATTGTAATTATAATTAGCTCGACATGTTCCCTTAGGATAAAACTAGTTCGACAAAATTGGGTAGTGGATTCTAATGCAGGTTTTTGGTACTAAAAAGACAAAATAAATTGCGTGACTCTATTTAACGTGATTGCCTCTATTTAACGTAAGGTGATCGAAAATATTCACGTGGTTGTCTTAAAGTTATGTGATTTTTACTGATAACACTTCCCTTAGAATAACATTCTTTATGCTGGACATTGGGCTGTTTCCAGAGGATGTTTCTGCTATGTTCGAGGTCTGCGATCGAGTGAACTCAACCCAGGATGGAACAAGAGAGGCGTACCGGTGTCTTGTAAAACGGCTGCAAAACCCAAATCCTCGTGTCGTGATGTTAACGCTTGGAGTACTTGATGTTTGTGTTATGAATTGCGGGAAAAAATTTCATCTTGAAATCTGTTCAAGGGATTTTACGACACAAATTAAGACAATACTAAGTAGAGGTCATCCAAAGGTGCAGGACAAGCTGAAGTTTTTACTGTGCAAGTGGGCCAACAACGAATTTAAATCTGATCCCCAGCTAGCTATTATCGACAACTTCATCCAGCGAGCGAAGATGGACGGAGTAAATTTCGAAGTCCAGGACCCCAGTCTAGAGACCATGGACAGCAAACCGACCCAACGGAGTGCGCATCAACAGCAACAAGAAGAGGATGATCTGGCAAAGGCAATCGAGTTGAGTCTTCAGGAAAGCAAAAAGAAAAGTGATCCCAGAAGTGGAACGAGCACGGGCAGCGGGCTGTATCCATCGATGAGCAAAATTAGTTCGATCACTTCGACAACGGGTCTAAGTAATAGTGCCCCAAGCGGTACCAGCAGTGCGCCACCTCCCAAGGCCAAGGAGTCGCGAAAGGTTCGTGCTCTCTACGATTTCGAGGCGGCTGAAGAAAATGAGCTGTCATTTAAGGCAGGCGAAATTATCATCGTTTTGGAAGATCGTGATCCCAACTGGTGGAAAGGCTCGAATCACCGCGGTGAGGGTCTCTTTCCCTCAAACTTTGTTACAGCCGACCTCGAGGCGCCACCCGAGGAGACGGCCCCTGCGTCAGAGGCCGCCATCGAAACACCTGTGGTCGCCTCTGTAACACAGGTGGATGAAGTTAAAATCAATGCATTGCTACATATGCTCCATGACGCTGACCCCACCGTCTTGGAACGCACGGAAACTGATGCACAGATGGAACAGCTCCAAGCGGAGTGCGCTCTCATGACTCCGCTGATCGACGCAGAGCTCGAGAAGATCGATAGGAAACACCAGTCACTAACGACGCTGTCGCAGCGGCTTACCGACGCATTGGCCACCTACCATCAGTTATTACGGCAGCCGCAGATGCCATTTATGCCGTCGATGATGGGTGTGGCACCCCAGGGTCCACCAGGTGTTCCGCAAATGACTTATTATTCAAGCCCACCTATTGGCGTTCAACCTCAAGGATTCCATGGGCTGCCTATGGCACTCCCCGGAGTAATCCCGCCTTCCCGCATGCAACCTGTTCCACCACAGCAACCTGTTGTAAGTGCGTCTTCTGGTCGATCCATTGTTCTTCCTGGCCAGATGCCTCCACCAGGTGCAGAAATGCCTCCGAGTGCCCATATGGTTATGGGACCCCCTTATGGATATCCGCATCCGACGATGAACGGCACAGTGAATGGTGCTTTGCCACCAGAGGGAGTCATACAGATGGGGGTGCCACCCAGTCAAATACCGCCCGGCCCTGCGCAATGAAAATTAATCGTGATATTAATGAACCCTCTTCGTGATGAAAAATATTATATCTGCAGCAGATCTAGTGTCTCGTATGCCTCTTTAATGAAATACTTCAGGACTTTCAAGTTGTATCCAGCTTTGCCGCAGGAGGGGCGAGGGAGAGAGAGAAGCTGGGCGGCTGCGCAAACGTATTTTCCTCTGGTCATGCTGCATGTAAATGATATGGTCATGTGGTCATGCTGCATGTAAATGATGTCATGAGGCGACTCGTAAATAACTTGCAAGTAGCTACGTGAAACATGAAGACTAACCATTTTTCAGTAACGTTTGGGCGGTGCACAATTAATGCATGACGGATGTTTTTGTGGCCGATCGTTGTATGTGCCGCATGCGAATATTAATGAAACTACGCGAATACCGTAGCAAGAGTTTTACTTGACTGGATCAGACCAATAAAATTCGATCCAGTTTGTGGTTGACCGCTATCGAAAAAAAGAGAAAGGAACAAAGTGAGCCTGTTTAAAGTGATTCTATAATAAGACTAATTACTGATTCTATAATAAGACTAATTATTAAATACCGGGTTGCGACGATTAACAAAGAAAAAGAAAATGAATATAACGATTACCGCACTCCACACATACGTATGTATAATCAAGAACAGGAAAACGAATATACGAAGCGAGAAAGAAAATCTTAGTATAATATTATACATAAACATGTTCAGTCTATGACTCGAATAGTGTGTTACTATGTTGCTAATACATACCATTATAAAAAGCTACTATTGAGACTGTTCTGTTAATACAAACGTGAAGCAATGAATCACATGCCTGCCTTTTTGTCGTACTGGTGACATAGTCAACGACCGCTTAGGTGTGAGGTCTTTGAGATTTCGCGAAACGCACCCCGTTTTTAAATGACAGCATTTACAATGTAGAGAGTGAAGATTTCTGCTGGGAGAGATACCTCGTGTATTCAAATAATAACATAACGAACAATCCTGATTTCACTTTATTTTGCTATCACACAGTTTATGGCTCGGTTTACTTACTACATAACGAACAATCCTGATTTCACTTTATTCAGACTGTTGTCATCTAGAGTCCCGTCTATACCCAACAAATTGATACACCCGTATTTAGTCATCTCCTCCTGAGTGTACGTAAATAATCTGTCCTGCAGCAAAAATACAACGGGTGACAGAATCAGAGGAGATAAAATTCTAGCTTCCTGGTTGGTTATCGTATATATGTGCGCTAATCCCACAAAAACATAAAACTAGCCAGCTATCATTTTAGATTTTTGCCGGCGACCGCCGTTACAATTCTTATTCATATACACGCGCGCAGCTCCCGTCAGCATCTAAAGCTTTTCTTCAACGGCGCCAGGGTACCGTCGATTGTACGTTATTGGAGTCATCTTAGCTGTTGTCCGCTAATGCTGAGTCCATTGAATCGTTTTGAGATCGATTCCTTCCTGAACCATATCCCAAAGAGGGGACATATCCCGCAGTCGTTTTACAACACTGATAATTTTCTCTGCCGTGTAACGCACCTCCTGTTCTGTTGTGAAACGTCCAATTCCAAATCGAATCGATGAATGCGCCAGGTCTTCTTCAGCTCCAATAGCTCTGAGGACAGAAAACCAGAGAGTATTAGGGACACTTTAACCTTTTATTGATTTAATAAAAGGTTAAAGATGGCTGAAAAATGTGTCATTTAATTATATGCGAAAAGGACAAAAAATATCCGCCGCTGCTATAATTAAAATGAAAAAAAAAACAATATATCCGCCGCTGCTATAATTAAAATGAAAAAAAAACAATATTTTTTTACGTTATTCTTCAGAAATACTATTCAATTTTTTGTTTCGCGTAGCTAGGATTGATTTTTGTGCCTTTGATGTGCACTTGATTTTTGTGCCTTAATAGTCTGATTCTCACAAATACTAAAAATGCTGTAATAATCTGATGCTAGTAATGATTTATCTGCAAATACTATAATTATGATACAAAAATAAAAATATAATACATGGTAGTTATGTTTTGGGGTTTCACGATGTTTAGGTATTCTTCGGCTTAATAAATGTGCTCTCAAATTGAGTCCAAATACAAAGAACTCTAAGCGATTTTTGTACATCTACTGATCATGTATGAAAAAGTTTAATGTGTCTGGTGTGCTCCTTTGTATTGCTGAATGCGTCAATATAGTCATTTTAAAATAAGTGGTCAGCAAAATCTGTTCTGCTTATGCCCTTCCCAATTTCTCAAGCTCTTTAAGGACACTTTCGAACACAATTTCAAGATGTACTCAAATCTTCTTCCTTTTTCCATGAAAAAAAGCATATTTGGACAAATAATATTATAGAACAGGCAAAAGTATTATAGCAAGCAAATATTTTTCACAAACCTAAGGACGTAACTTGGCTCAAGACTGGCACTTGTACAGGCACTACCGGAACTGAGTGCAACATCCTTCATGGCCATAAGGAGAGATTCGCCTTCGACACAAGAAAAAGATAGGTTAACACATCCGGGATAAGTCTTCTCTGGATCACCATTTCTCACCACGTGCGTTAATTCCGATGTAATCAACTCAAGTAGAAGGGACGATAATCGACAAATGTGGTTATAGTCGTATTGCATCTCTTGTTGAGCAAGGCGACTGGCCGCACCGAGACCCACGACCAAAAAAGTTGGTACTGTACCGCTTCGAAGACCACGTTCCTGACCTCCTCCGCTTTGAATCGGTTCCACACGAACTCTAGGCCGACGTCGCACGTACAGGGCGCCCACACCTTTCGGGCCATAAATCTTGTGACCGCTGATTGACAATAGATCAATACTCATTGCGTTTACATCTATAGGGATCTTGCCAACGGCTTGGGCAGCATCCGTATGAAAGAACACCTTCTTAGAACGGCACAGTTTGCCAATTTCCTCAACAGGTTGCCGGACCCCGATCTCGTTGTTCACGGTCATCACGGACACTATAGCAGTATCGGGTGTGAGAGCTGCATCCACCGTTGCCATATCTAGGAGTCCATTGTTCTGAACGGGCAGATAAGTCACGCGAAAGCCCTCAGCCTCAAGAGCACGACAAGAATCCAATACACATTTGTGTTCGGTCTGTGTCGTAACAATGTGTCGCTTCTTTTCGCCATAAAAACGTGCTACACCTGCAGATCAAAAAACACCGTATACACTGTTCAATAAACACATGGGGTTATACTGTTATTATTGTTATTAATATTAATGCATACTAATGAATTGTCATTAGTATCGTTGCAAGAAATACCGCCGTTGACAGCCTCGTCGAGGTTCCTGACAAAAGACAAAAGGCAAGAACAAAAACGCTTAATTCGCTTTTGTTTGTCTTCAGCAGTATAATAGGCATACGTTTTAAATAAAAACAGAACGGTTTCCGTACAGAGATTGTTCCTATGGTACCTTTAATTGCAATGTTATTACTCTCAGTAGCTCCTGAAGTAAATATGATTTCTTTGGGATCAGCCTTTACAAGACTGGCCACTTCTGCGCGGGCACGTTCCACTGCTGCTTCGCTTTCCCAACCATACTGATGGCTACGCGAGTGCGGGTTACCGTACGAGCCGATCTGAAAAGGAAGCATCTCATCGAGAACTCGCGGGTCGAGCGGTGTTGTAGCCTGGGCATCAAGATAGAGTGGGCGAAGATTGTTTTCAAGCCGCGTTTTCGATTCATAAGGCGCCGGCATGCGAGCCTGTTAATTGATTGTACGGCAATTGCGGCACTTAATTATATTGTTTTAAATCAACTAAGCGTTTTTTAACGTTAGAACGTTAATCAGATACTTTTGAAAAAAAGCAGCGAAAAACGTTAACATTTTTGGAAATTTTCTGTATTACACATTAATTATTCACAGAGGGCGACATATGTTTAATCGTAAGTTAAAGAGCCACCCAAATCTAATTGCACATTTAGAATGATATCATCAGCGAATTATTGAATTCGCTGAGATTAAGTTCTAGATGTTTTTTAGCCATTTAGTCGTAGAAGTTATTTCGAATTGCTACATAGCGACGTATCCTAGAACTAGGCTATGATAACAATTATACAATCGATCCAGTCGCTGAAAGGTTGGGTTGCATGCATTATGTGTATCAAAGATACTATTTACCGTTGGTTACCATTAATTGTCATGTCGTCTTGGCTATACAGGCTTACGGACATGCATTAGTCAACCATACATGACAGCCTCTAACACTGAGTGTTTGGTCGTGAAGTAACAAGCTTTACAAACCTACTACTGCTTACCGGAGGTAAAGTCTGTGGTACAACCGACATTGTCCTATAAACTATGAAGATCTGGCGGCGGCCCTCCTGACACAGCGGTCTACCCAGGGCCAACATGTTGTTTACTGTCGAATGACGTTTTTATTCAGCGATCGTAACCCACTGACTGCAAAGCATGGCGCAAAGTAGCGTAACAGACACAAAATCGTCAGGTCTACGTGTGTGTACGCGCAGTTCGCTGAAACGGTTTAACACAGGGGGGTAAGAAAGCGGGTCTGCAGATTTTGCCTTTTTCCTTCTTTTTCTCCATGTTTTCTTTTATTCCACCTTCATTTAAAGATATTGAGAAAGCGGGGTTTGGTACAATTTCTATTTTCCTCATGTATAGTAATAATGATATAATAAAACCTTCAGATTATTGGAACTGATAGCTATCTATAGGATCATTGCTTTTCAAAATAAAGGACGCTGTTAGCTTGACAATTCTGCACAAATAGATGAATGTTAACGAAAACTAGTAAGTGAGCGAACGGAAGCTAAGGAACATCTAGAACATTAGCCCAAAAGCGGCAGCGCTAGTTATGAATAGTAATGTTCTCTGGCCGCTCTTGTCCACCTACAGAAAAAGAACTCGGTATAGAAGGCCGAAACCAGCTAGCCTTCAAGGGGGCGTAAAAGTTCTTGGGCCAGAACAAACTGTACCATACACTATAATAAATATACGGAGTTCTTAGTCAGTGTAGGAAAATTCGCGGCTCTCCTGAAAGACTAGAAGCCGGATTGCTCGATGTCAGCGATCACGGTTTTGGACCTCCAAAAGAAACGCAAAAATGCGCACCGTTCGGTTGCACCCAGAAATGGCATGTAAAGATGCTTGACGACTCAATGCATACACACTACGCCTTAGTGCATAGAGGCGGGTGCTCGTGTTTCACTGAGAAAGGCACAGCAGAGCATGACGAATGGCAACTTTCTGCAAAATATACCTTCATTTCTAAACAAAACAAAGCGAGACATCGTAAGCGAAAAAATGGAGACAGGAACACAGGAGCCATGGCAGACTGCACGCCTAAGGCCACTATAAAAGTCGCCCCTAACACCCGTCCATGCACTTGAAGGACCAACCACAACCACGTTGGCAAGGAATACCAACTTACGGAACCGACTGCAGAGGCGCAACACTTCACAAACTTTTCCTGCCGCCCAACACCGCCGTAGACAATCCCATTTCAGCCGCTTTCCAGTGTCTGAACACAGCAACACAAAGTGGAAAGCACTTCGAAAAGATAAAAAGTACTACAATTAAAAATGACAGTGAAATGGAGTTGCGAAAGCCTTACTTCCTTGCTATTTTTACTGCTTATAGCCGCTCGCCAAATGATCAATCTTATGATGTTTGCCAAAACGTAGGCCTTGTTTCCGTTCTTCTCCAAGCAGATAGCTACTCCATCATACAGTAATACTGATCACAGTTTTAGGGGTGTTGCCGTGTTTTACAATCGACGTCTGGGTACAAAGAAACCGGTCCTCGCAGAAGACAACTGTTTAGTCATCGAGAAAATCAATATTATTGCGATATCTGTTTGTTCACTCGGGGAGGCTGGCAACAACGAACTGGTAAGAAAATTGGTGAGGTGTTATCGACTTGGAAGCGGATAAAAATCAACTATCATTGCCGGCGATTTTCATGACGGAATCGACCACTTTGAAGAAAAACGAATGACTGCAGGAGCCTTAAAAGGACTTCGGTCTGTGGATTATCACAGATCCTGGTACTTTCCCTTTTGTAAGATCCATCGAAACCTGTACGATGAATTAATTTGCTATAAACATTACCAAGAA
Source organism: Varroa destructor (assembly GCF_002443255.2). Taxonomy (NCBI): domain Eukaryota; kingdom Metazoa; phylum Arthropoda; class Arachnida; order Mesostigmata; family Varroidae; genus Varroa; species Varroa destructor. The sequence goes on along the minus strand of NW_019211457.1, from coordinate 46,939,537 downwards.
GCAGGGTCAATACGTCAGTCCGTATGATAGGTGCATTTTTGGGGTGGATCCTGCCGGGATCATGTTAAGAAGTATCAAAAGCGACTATCAAAACCGTTAACTCGTAAAGCTGGATATCAATAAACTTCAAAAAACTGCTAATACGATTTTCACGTATGCAGACAATCCTAAATTCGCGTGATGCATCTTTTACATCGGTGCTAACCGGTTGCTTAGCCACCAAGCGACCCTTAACTGCTAGAGAATGCTGAACCATGCGAAGTGTTCAAATGAAGTGCATATCATTGAAGGCCAAAGGGTTAAGTAAGGTTCAACCCAGCTTTTGGTCATTGGTTTTCAGGATTGAGAGATCCTACAAAAAATTTCACAAAAGTGCAAACGTAAGGTCAAAAAACGTGTGAGATGAAAGTTTTGAGAGACGGCTCGCGTGCTTTCTGCGTATGGCTCCAACATACCAGCTTTGCCAGAAGAAGCTGCCCGGTACGGTACAAACGTAACAACAATTTAAGCGGTACGACTCTGGTCAAACCCAAAGAGGTGGATTGAATCATGTTACTGGGACTATTCATGTTAGTCATCAAAAAATTAGAAATGGATGGCAGGACTGGAACAAGACTTGGAAATCCACAATTGTATCCTTAGGCTTCTCAATCACAAAGCGGAATAATATACAGTGAATACATGAAAGCGGCAGTTGCGCAAACACTATCTTATCGAACGCGTACATGACTGAGGCATAGATTCTAGCAATATGAGGAGATTATGACATCCTTGTTGTCCTTAAAAAGACAGGGGCGTTTCCCCATAGGTGCGAACAGTTCTCGTGGACTTGATGTCTTAGAGGAGAATCGCAAAGAAAAGCTATGTCTGCAAATTTCTGACAAATATTCTTGTATGGCGGTCAACTCCTCTTCTAGAGTATCGCGTGGCGTTGACAAAGAAACGGCACGGGTTTCAGATGGAAAGATTGGTAATCGTTTGACATTTGTGGTTTACAGAAACAAAGCGGAGGCAAAACTTGGTTGTCCGAGTCAATCTTTCTACTAAGTTCTCGCAGACTTCAGAGCAGCTTGTCGGGATTCGCGCGAATCGATAATCTCAATCCGCTGTTCGTCAAGTTTCTAATCAACGACTTTTCTTCACGTATCAAGCAATGGCACTTTCTCGAGTACAACACATAGGTGGATTCCACCAGCAACTGGCGCTGATAATGCTGGATAATTAAGTTTGGTTTTCAAATTAACATGTCTAAAACTGAGGCTATGACCTTCAGAAGAGGGGTATGGCTTGCTAATAGTGATTCGTTTTATGTGAACGGAATGTTTTTCAAAATTGTCAACCTGTCAACAACAACAACAAGGAAATCTTTCGTTGATCATCCATGTAGTGGTAATGCTAGAAAATAATGGTAGCGGCTGTCACAATCGAAAACCTGTAAAAACTACAGGTTGAAGTAGCAATCCAGTTATTTAGTTTAAAGATTACGCCATCGTACACAAGATTAAATTTTTAGGAAAAACTAAGCATTCGTCATTTTCTGTAACTGAGTCAGGCGTTCTTAGAACTAGTATTAGGCCTGCACGCAATCGTTTACGACTGCCTTAAGTACTTGTTGATCGACATTTTGACGTGCAAACAATCTTAGGGTTTTCGAAAAGCGAAGCATACAAGACATTTGCACAAACACAATGGTCAATTTCGCCCGAAAGAGATCCTTTTTACTCACCTTCACTTAGTGCAGACGACAGCTAGAAACAAACAGAAGTAATCGCCATATTATAGCACAGTTCGCAATGCACAAGCTTCTTCACTTTATCTGGGAAACGCAGGCAAACCATGAACTCACTGAGAGTCGTATGTACGCGTTTTGCAAAGCTATATGTTCTAGACACTATTCTGGTCAATGTAGCCTAGTGTGTCAGTTGACCAACTTGTCAACATTAGTACCTAGTCAGTTATACGTGTTCGTATATGTACACGATCCTATCTTGTAACTTGGTTTGTATATTTATAAATTTCAACATATACATTTACACAAGCCGGGTGAAATAGATAAAATGGATAAATACTTTTGACTTATCATTCCTTTTGCAAGAATAGCATGGTTGTACTAAGCAATGAGTTTTTCAAACAACTACGGCATTCACAGAGAAACTAACGTGAGTATAATGTGAGCCAATACTGTAAACAACACATTCCGGTTTTCAATTGCCAACCAACTCGAAGCTGTTGGCGTCCGCGTTTAATCGCTTTCTAAAGGAAAAGCTTCATTTATTGTGATAACAGACCAATCTTTCACCGCTCGCAGACAGGACACGGCCACTCACCGGTCTAACTCGCTTTACTCCATCGCCAAGTACCAATAAATATCCGATTTCGCTTTTATCTAGCGTCGCAGTCTGTTGTAATGCATTAATACATTTCTGATCGGTTGTTTTGACGACTACAACGAAGAGTTCTAGATTATTCTTATCTATACGGTGTTTCGATTGCGTTCGATCTATTCGAATAGTTTACACTGTGCTCAAGTGGAGCTTTACACCGCCATATGTATCGTCTGCTAGCAGCAGTTTGTTGTCAAACAAATGCGGAATTCTATACATTCCACATACATGTTCTAGATAAAATAGGATAGGATCTGTTTGAGGCCGCTGGCGATGGTCCTAACACGAAACAGAGCTACTGGCGGCCATTTTGCCCTTTCCACTACCTTTATGTTAGACTAGCCTTCTCTCACCATCCTCTCCTAACGATTGCTGGGTGCGCTTGGTTATCGAAATAAGGAGACAGGCTCTCTACTTATGACGGCAGGCAACCAGGCGCAGCGGCAGTGGTGCGCCGTGAGTGAGCCACGGAACGATTACGGAGAGCCGCTAGCAAAACAATTTGTAACGAAGAGGAAATTAAGTGCTCCTCGGCAATCAACAGTGGCGAAAGTGCAGTGCTCCGTGCCGGCTCCGAACGGGACTCTTTCCGGTAACCCCGCGCCAATGTATTGGTTCCAAGCAATAATCAAGAACACTTCAAGACGGCCAGTCTGCTCCACGGAATAAGGCGCCCATCATATACGTATGCATCTATTATATCTATTACAAATTTCCTGCATCAGCCATTGCATCCAGAGTTAGTAACGTCTTCCCTCCGCCCCGGTTCGCCTCGCATTATTGATTTTTTGATGGTCGTCTTCGAATCTGGACGGGAGCGCGCTGGCTGCCTCGTGCTTTGCGCGTTGAAAAGGAATCACCGATCCAAAACAAACAGAGATTCCGCTATTTAACCCTTGACAACAGGTAGCGACATGTTTTCTCTGGCGACCGAATGAACGTAGTAGTTATTTTTTCAACAGTGGGAACAGCAACGAGAGAAGCATATCGCGGCGTACGGCACTGAGACGCGGTCGGTTGGATTCAACGTCATCAGTAACCGCCGACGTTGACTGCTGTGGTGGCGCGAACAGAGTAACCAAGCTGTTGACAACAGCCCGGCCAATGCAGTCATCAGCATCTGCCCCAGTCGGCAGTACTTGAAGCGTGCAAACTTGAAGCGCGCACAGCAGCAACAGATAAAATTGACTCTATTTAATTCTATCTGCATCACAAAGCTGTTCAGTTACGATACCAAGATTGTTAGCGCAGTTTGAATATCTTGCAGTTAAATTCGTGACGTATAATGAATATTCGCCAGCCTGAGGACCTTGATTAAAGGAATAGATCCCTGTCGATTGCAACATTTAGCTCAACTATTAGCGACGGACCAGCGAATCCAACGCGTAGAATGATTTTCGATCGGCACCGAACGTGATATACGTAACCTCTGACGAACAAGAGAAAAATGGATCACGCCATTGTCGCGGAGGTAGTGAAGCCGGTGGCCGGATGACAGTGTTGCATTGCACACGTTGCTACAACGAGCGAAGCACGCTTTACTCATTGAAGCTGTCATAAGCGTCTTCTCCGTGTCTTTCGTGCAATTAAGACGATCAGCGAAGCTCAACTGAGAAAAATGAGAGATCACTCGTTAATAACTAGCGCTCTTATTCTGTAACGGTTATGTTCAATCGAAGCGTGCTCGGTATTAATGATTGCTGTTATGTTCAAAGTTCAGGTTTTGTCGTCGAAGCTAATCAAATAGTTTGTATTAACTACGAGTAAAGTGAAAAATTAATATCATTTAATAACGCGCAGTAAGCTAGACAGCCATTTCACGGTCGAGCACTTAAATTCTAACGAGTCAGCGCTCCGAACGTAACGGAACTGGTGCATAACTGCTGAGTACACATGGTCAGGCAACTTGCTGTTTTGCTACTACTAACATGAATGTTAATGTCATAGTATTGCCTAAGCCAGTAGTTCCTGTCGAAATCGGAAAAAGAACCACCAGGACGAACCGTGATTAGGACAAGACGGACGAGACAATCCATAATCGGGACACCGAACCTGAAACTGCTGAGGTTGTGTGTGATTTCGTCGTTGGGAAAAACGCGTACCCCCCCCCCCTCTTATTGCTGTGCCGGCTGTTCTTTCAATTGATCGCGGCAATTGTAGCATGAGATCTCTGTAATCATAATCTATTGGAGCGACATCGTCGCTGCCTGCAGTTACCGTTTCTGCACCTACGGCCGGATCCCTCTCTATAGGTCAGCCGCGACGATCGCGTAGCTGATTGCTCGCCCAATCTTTCACTCAGTTACTGCACCGTATGTGCTGGCCAATATATCAACGCGGATGCACAAAGATCATATTATGAAGTGGCCCCCACTTGTGATACTCGGCGGTCTTGCCTCGCTCGCTGTTTCCGAGGGTGAGTGTCTATTGCTGCTTATTGAATTATATATATAATAAGAAATAGAGCAGAGGTACCTGGGCAGCTCGGCGTTTTAGCCTGCCTTATAATATATATATATATATATAGGTTCTCTAATATAATTGTAGATTTAAGGTATGTATATGTATACATATCGGTTTTTTACTTTAATCTGTTTTTACTACTTTTGTCGACTGCAACGCCCTGTGAAAATTACCTTTTCAAAGGAGTGTCCACTTTGCAAATCTTCCCTGCAAGATACATTCCATCATGATTAAGTGATATTTAAATTTGTTTATTATTACAGTTACTTTTTACTTACGCCTTAGTCAAACGTGATTTATTGGCTACTAGGTTACCAAATCAACTTAATTTTCCCGCTTTACACGAAAGCCGTCGCTGAAAGTATTCTTTTTCTAGTGGACTGTCAATCTCGTTAGCAACTGTTTTTCTGTTAATCCGAATTTTGTAAGCATTTATGCATATAGTTAATTGTTCAATGCACAGTTAAAAAAAAAATGTTGATCAAACATTTTGTTTCAAATGGGAAGTTTTATTATGTTTTTCTGAACTCTCGCTCGTACAGCAGTCCGGAGTAACTTATGAACAAAGCAGCCTATATGCGACTGATTCTGTGAGTTCATTAATAAACGTGTCACTAAGTATTACAAATAAAAAAATTAACATTTTTAGCGTCCTCCTCTTCAAGTTTGAAATTCAATCTGTAAACGTAGATGAAGCTGATTTTTGTGTATTTCGCTATTTTACATGTTTCATATTACACAAGAGGTTTATGTACCAACACCTGTATGTACATACTTGCCTGCATTTTGTATTTAAGTCATTCTCATTTAAGAAATAATACTAACACCACCACGAAAGAGACCATCAGTTATCATTGTTAACGCACATAGTTGCGTTTATCCCTCTGTTTTAATAATAATAATAATAATAATGCTAGGCAGATCGGGTAATGTGTCGTTTCGTCATATTTGGGAACGACGTACCACGAGGCTCAAGCTTGCAGTGAAGACATAATAGCTCCAAGGACAAGAGTCGGTAGTGAGGTGCGTTTGTGTTTCTTAATTAAAATTATTGCGTTAATGCCGTAATTCATATCAGCTGCTTTGAGCGTGTTAGATCGTAATTTAGAATGTGCGTACTGACTCTTAAACTCCACGGCGTTACTCAATGACACCCATATTTCACTGGTCTGTCATGTGGATTCCAAATATGTGCAAGGTATTGAGCTGGCCATTTACCATCGGCTTCATTTGCTAGTCGATACAGTTGCCACATTGATGACATTCGTGTTGTGAGCAATTAGAGAAATCTAAACACATGATGAATAGAAGTATTACACGAGATAGTCACCGATTTTTGTTCCTTTTCGCTTGTTATTTGCGTCACAAATGCAGCAGACACGCTCCTTGTTTTGTGCTTCTCTCACGACATGTTATTGGAGACCCCTTTTTACTTGGATATGTTCATATGGTTCATGTTTTCCATGAAGCATCCCCGCTTTTGTTAACAATAATCTCGTTGAACTTACGAAGAATCGGCTTTCAAGCAGAAATCAATTTACTGCTATGAATTATACCATGTTATATGAAACACCGTATTGTGATTTGAATGGGATTGCAATTCTTATGCGGTGCAGGCGAATCTGTCTTGATGCTATCGAATCGTCGAACTGTAAGATAGCTACGCTTAACACCAACAAATACATTTAAGTTAAAAAAAAAAATAAAATAAAAATAATTTTAAAAAAAAGATAAAAAAATAATCGCACTGGAACACACTGTCCAGCACTATGCTCCGTGTGTCTGCTGCAACCTTTAAGGCATTAAAAATTCTTGCGTTTCCTTTTACCAGTGATGGCCGAAAGAAGAGACATCTGTCGGTTTCGCGAACGGTCGATGCCTACATTTAGAAAAGCTATTACCATCTGGTTCTGTTAGGCCCTACTGGCAACGCATTGTCGCACACAGATGTCAACTGAGGGTATATTGCTGCATGCATTTCATAATTTAAATCGTCGAAGAAGCCTACACGGTTTTTTTCTTCAAGTACAAGGTACCTGAGGTAGTGAACTCGTTATCAGAAATAGACAGATCATTGAAAAAAGAAAACAACGGACGGGCCACATTATTCATAGAAATGACGGCCTTTAAAAAATAGACAAGTACGAAGACCAAAAATCTCAAAGGCGGCCTGTCCCAATATGGTTATGCAGACATAGGCGGCCTATTCCAAGATGATTATGCAGAAATTTATTTATAATCTGACTAAGCCTCTGGTGGCTTTTAAATACACAATTTACCTAACGCTTAGCGAAACTACGGTCGTACAGGACAGGAGCGCAGAAGCTGCACAGAAGCAAATTTTCTTGATAACAATATTGGAAAACTCGAAATAGATTTGACAATGAGAAACTCTAGCGAAGCCGTATTTTGACGTCAACGTTTTTTTTTTATTCATTACCAAGACCTACACAGTGGTTAAATAAACTGCCTAACAACAGGCAAAAAAGGTTCCTATATTTATTTGATCGGTCTTTTGTACGTAGACATAATAGTGATTTCTCAACAATATCAATGCAGTCAACAATAGAAGCCAATCCTCAGTTTAGTCAACAAACATGGGTTCTTTTCTCTGCACTGGCTTTTGGCTAACTTTTCTGTGCAAAGTTAGCCGAAAGGCAGAATGGAAAACACTTCAGAAAATGTTCTAGCCAAACTTAGCCTAGAAACTCCGCGAATTTCACTCTCGTCAATTACAGATACAGTTTCTGGCACAATTCCAAATAGATCTGCTTACGCTCTTGATATTTACGGATATGCTTGAGGTCGAGTCAGTGCACAAGCTGAATTAAGGATCGCTTAATTTTCGGTTGTTCTTAGCTTAAACACCTAGAGTATCAGGGCATTTTATATAGAGAATCATCTAATTACAATCGCAGTTTTTACAATTTTATTAACGTATTCCGATCATAATCCGCTGGTGAAGCGTTTTAAAACTACAACCTAAGTACTTCTCGAACTTTTCGAGAACAAATGCTTTCGCATATTTTTTATGGAGCGCTCTGCACTCTGTGCCTAAGGCATGTGCTCCGCAGGCTGATAGTTATCTTTGCAAGGTGGAAAAGCAACAGTTTGTATAAAAAAAGAGTTGGGGACCATTCAAGTACCTCTATCATTAGTGCTAGAAATAGGCAGAATTTTCCGTTGTAGAACCCGAAATTCTTCAGGTAAGTGATAAATTCCTGTGTAGTAAATCCAGTGGAAAAAAACTGGTTAATAAAGATTTCGTACTATTCTGTATTCCGAGTAGATTCGCAAAGCGCCCCCAACGTTCCCCTAATGGAAGAAGGCGACTCGTATAAGTACATTGACCAAAGGACATCAAACCAGGCCATTCCGAAACAGTTTTAAAACCCATGTTGCACTGAAAAGTAAAGTTTTTTTATCTCGATTTGCACCCACAAGCAAGTGAAAGTTCTATAGGACAAAAAACCTGAGTGGCTGCTAAGTGGACATAAAGGGAAATAAAACCAGGGAAAGTCAAATTTTGATATCAACCATTAAACTATGTGGACCAAACAGTTCTTAGTAGCGCATTCAACTTAAACGCCTTTTCCTGATATGTAAAGATGTATTTCAGTCGCGTACTTACAAGGTTTTTTAAAGTGAATAATTAATAATCAGAGAGAATTAACCAAGTTTTTAAACAATTATTTTTTATTTTTGTTACAAATTCAATAAGGAAACGCAATTTTCATAAAAAAAAAAGATCGAATTGGCTCAACGAAAACGTTCTTGTGGAGTTGTTGTAGTGTACGGACGTTACCATGGAACATACAATAAGTTAAATTATGAAATTAACCACTGTAGTCTCCACATGAAATTTTTTGGGATATTGTGCTCATAATGCTTTTTTTTTTTAATTATCTGAGAGCTTTCCGGAGCGACTCATACCTGCGGTCTATTACTTTAAGTTCCTTTAAAGGGCATACGAAAGCTGCTATCGAGAACTGTAGGAACGGCGATTTCGTCGGGATTTATAAATACAATGCGGGTCTCTCAACACATTTTCCCTATCAAAGGAACAACTAAGGCACTGAAAAACAACTTTAGTTAGATAGCTATATTTATTAATTTTCACCATTGGACAGTGTAACGTTGCTGTAAGTGTTTCTAATAATTTGACCATTAAATATTACAAAGCGGGGGTGGCTTCAAATTATTTTAAACACTCTTTTACATAACTGGTGGTAGTACAAGCAAGGCTAAAAAGGTGGAAATTTTCCTTGCGACCAGCAGATTTCTTTTAAGCTACGCGTCTAAATCGTTCGACGACACGTTAGCCCAACATTTGACAGTACTGGCTATGGACGATTATGGGGCCAGCTTGGAGGGAAACAAATCGAAAGGTTGGAAAGGCCACTTGAAACACATATCGACACACTTATACTCAATGGGTATGTTTGCCCTCACGAAAGCTGTTAGCTCAACACTTTCCTTAGCGGGAGTAATTATGGGAGGATAGTGTGAGAAAAAGTTACTTTTTTTTTAAACAGCACTAAGGATTAATGCAAAGGCCTAATCTCATTCGCAATCGATAGATAGTTTAGCAACTGCGACGGTCACGTTTCTAATTTATCCGGTAATTAGTGCTCAAATACAGTAAAGTGACTAAATATTATGTGTGGTCTCTGGTGGCAATTGTCGTTTAGATATGATAATCGCAATCAGACCGGATATCGTTTGCGCGATATTAATATAGAACGTGTAGAGGCTGCAGTAAATCTCTCATTTGTCGTGCATAAAGAATATGCCTCACTTTCGCTACCACAGAAACAACAAAGTAGCAATTCTACATCTATACTCTATAATACTTAGATATATGCCATATTTTTGGGTAGTAGAAGTATATATGAAGAATAGTTAAAGTGGCGCCATTACTATTGTTGATAGAATCGCAGTAACATAAAGCTGATTCGAGTAATTTTCTAAATACCCCTTTCTTGGCTACTGCTATAATTAATTAATAATTAATAATAAGCAGATACGCAATAATTAAAATTAAAACTGCGCCAATAAATGCCAGCAGTCGGAAGCTGCCTTACTGATATCATAATCGGATAGTGTTTGGACAACGCCACTCGTCTTTCTGCTAGGTTCGTCTATTTATTCTCGAAAAATGTCATCCACCGCAAGCAACGGTGATAAGCGCGGTAGGTCTTAGTAGGCCAAGTGGTCCAAGTCAAGTGATAACCATGCTGTGCCCCAACATCAGCTATAGGGCGGAACACGAAATAAATATTTATTGCATAAATCGTTTACTTTTAAGCGTAATTAGACGTCTGTTTTAACGTAATATTTATTCCGATGAACGCAGACGGTAACAATACGCTAAACGATCTGAACAAAGCGGTCAGGATGTTAAAAGGTATTTAAACAGGAGTGCAACATGTGTGGAAGACTGCATATTGAATTGGCGCCCATATTTCTATTTTGGATTGTTGTTTATCGTCGTAGTGGTGCATAATAATAAGTATGACGGCCCATTATGTAGGTACTACATTATTTAGGAATTTTGAACACCTTAAAATCGAACTATGATACCTTCAACTACATTTGCGTATCGCCTAATCGTATAATAGTAAATGTAGCAGTTAGGAGTGAACGTTAATTAGTTCTTAAAAATTATAACAATGAAAGCCGTCATATAATTTCACCCAATGCTGTTGAGTTGCAAGGACAGCATGGAAATTCTATGCGCATATACGCATGCGTACCTACGTGTACATAAAGCGTAATACAAATATTCTTTATCTCGTATAACGTTACAGATCTCTGGCTACAGACCGTACGAGATGTGACTCGGCTATACCTACCTACATTTAAGACGACAGAAAAACCTGTCAAGGACCTGGAAACACTTCTATGGCATTTGGCGCAAATCAGAAGAGAAAAAACCCGCAGTGTTGCGAGCACCGAAAACGACAAGTGTATAAGTGACCAAAGACTACAGGGCCTATGCGGCAGAAATGGTCAGGTAAGTGAAAATCAACGGTTGGAATATTCTATATCGCTGATCTTATTCGTGGCCATCTCGTGTGAACTTCGTTATGTCCATTGAGACTTGCAGTATAATAGAAATTTGTACGGATCGCGTCCTGAAGCGGAGTGAAAACAGAGCATTCACTAAACATCGGCAAAGTGACTTTTGCTGGACATGGTTTTGTTTAGTTTGGTATTTAGTTCGAATAAACATAATGCTTTTGAATTAGCTTTCTTTCACGTGTAATGCCGATGGCGCATAGACTAGAACAGGAAAAACTGGCGGTAGTTTTGGCTTGCCGTATGCGCTATCTTCTGCTTTCTGAACCACATCCATCATAGGATTATGCAGCTTGCAGGAAAATGACTATTTCACCTGTACTATAGCCCTACGGCTTAGCGATGAGCCGTCTCTGTTATGTTCGCTTATTCCGTTGCCATAGATAGGTACGGATGACCAGACATTTTTTATTCTTGATATCGTTTTTAAATCATAGTAAATTGCATATCACTTAGGTTAGATTAACACATGTTTACAGTATTATGTTTACCGTAAATTTGCGCCAACGTATATTAGGCTATTTTTCCAGTTTATTCCTTCTTTTAATGATAAGTCGCAGCAGCAAAAATCATCGGTACAATTTTAGACTTCCTCTTTTTTTATCCGCATTCAAAGGCTCAGCCCAAAGTAGTATCTTCCACTGATAGATACATAAATGCAATTAATGCCAGCCTACATCAAATCGTTTCAGAAGTATCTTCCTTGTGCAAACCACTCCAACCCGCGAACTGATAAATATTCATTTAGGGCTCAAAGTTTTTCATGTACAACAACCAAAGGGTCATTATAACAGACCGGAGGTAACGCATTCGCCTACTAAGCTCAGGGACACGTGAAATGGTCTAGGTTAGAATCCTAGCATGTATCAACCACGAGGACGCAGCCTCATATGCAACCGTTAATATTAAACTAATAAAAACATTTCCTTTTGAGTATACTATGACTTACATGCCTTCATTATTTGTATCATTATTTTAGAATCAGATGTTGTTTATTGCTATTTGCCAGCGCCTAAACAGCGTCGCCGTGACTCGACCTCGTACCGATGAATGCATTAGGGGATAAATAACCATCGTTCTAGTGCTATGTGAACTTGCCGTTAAGTAATTTCTTAGGCGTATTTAAGCATAGACGATCTTGCATGTGTAAAGCCGAGTTTAAATAAATATCGTATGGGATGGTGATGGAATACCTCATTTCCAATTCGGTTTGTCCTTGCAGTGTTTACCAGTATCGTTTTTGATGAATTCATTTGATCCTGACCTTGACAAGAATAAGAAGGCCTACAGTTTCGAGTCTGCGCTGACCAGCCTCTGTCCAGTTCTTTTATTTCAATCGCATTTCTGCTCGTTCGTCAATCGCTCAGAAACAACACCACTGTCCCGAAATAAACATGCCACAAGCAATCTATACAGTGATTCGAATGCGACAAATGAAAAGCCAGCGGTGGCCTTGGAGGTTGTCGAAAGCCCTCGACTTGTGGAGGGTCGCTCTAGTGATGTGGCTGAGATGAAGCCTAAAGCAGTGCAGAGAAGCGGCGAAGATAAGATACTATTGCACACGACCAAGCCGGAACCTTTTCAGGGTAAGTAACGCATGCTAGATGAGCCGTAAGCACTGAAGGTTGAGGGGGCCATCATGAGATCTGTGGGAGTAAAAGCTTTTGAGATAATACTGCTAACTGTCAGTGGTAGTATGCTAAATCGAATAAGAACAATAATATTTATCGCCATCAAAGTCAATTCGTGCTAGGTTGTCATTAATCATATGCACCTCGATCTAAAAATTACAGCCAGTTTATTGTTGTTTCTACTATCGTACCCGTATATCAATTACATATATGCCGTATATCATACAGAAATTACTATTGCTACTTAGAGATGCGGGTGTATTCTAAAGGAAGATGCATTCTTTCTTTATATGCGCTACTGCCTAAGTTGTAAGGGCAGCTCGTTCTGCAATACCAAGTATAGTTCAAGTTACCAATTATATGAGGAGTAAATCTGGAGTAATACACTATTTTGTTTTAAAAAAAAATCATAAATGTATAATGTATGTCATACGTTATACATTTATGATCTTTTTTCTCGTTCTCGATATGGTACAATTTACGAATTTAAGAGTAGATTGATCCAAACCAAACCACGGCAAAAAAATCCTCGTCAATGTCATGCCGAAACAATGACAATGTGAAACATTTACAAAAAAGCTAACAAATTAAGTCGTCGTCTAACACGCCGAATGGAGTTTAGACTACAGTGTTTACGTTGAATCGATTGAAAGGTTTCTAGTTTAGGCTCAAATGCGGATTAGTATCAATATAGTGCAGAGGCAGGCGACCTTCGATCATAAGACATAAAATGAATAACCTGGCAAAGAAAACACTCAACAGTATCTATTTGAAGCTTCTCATTGCAGATGACAAGGTTCTGTTCTTTAAAACGAGAGCAACTTTTACAGGCGCACCTATTTTTCAGTGTACATAGAATGCACGGACGTGCTATATACTTGCATATTTACTTTAACCAAAAATTGTTTATGTATTTACTAAAAACGCACTTATTTTACAAAACATGCTTTACGGGATGGAAGTTTTTTATTAGAGTTAAAGAGGCCAACGACCATGGTAGTTCTAATTTTAAAAGGCCAATGACTACTACAGTTATCGATTGCATGTGGTGTGACATTGAAATTCATTAAATGTGATATTTAAATGTGAACAGTCGTTGAATACGTGTGAAGCCGACTAGCTAGTTTGAATCAGGCTATTACTTAAATTACTGGACACACATAAGGGGCACACCCTATTGTGGCATTATCTATCTGATGATGTAATGCTGTTTCAACCTTTCACTGTGCTTTTAATTGACGGGAGTTAAGTAGTCATGGATGTAAAATGTAAAATTCACGTCTGTTAACTTTAGCTATTGTCGGTAACCCTACTGTAGGACCGCCTCGCGAGGTGATCATCTGAAAATTTTGATTTATTATTACCTGATTCTGTGATTATTGCCTGACGGTGTGTAGAACTCGTTCGGCAGTTTCGAACTTTGACGTTTTCCATTTTGCGCGAATTAAAAATTAAGGGCTTGACGACGATCTTTCTCAATATAATGTAGCTAGCTGCCAGGTATTCTGCATATGAGCCTGTTCTGTAGTTTTCAGTCGTCTGAACGCCTATTCTGAAATGCCAAAACACTACTAAAGAACAATAGGACAGCTTCAGTACTACTTGAGAAGATACTGTTTGGATGATGGAATTCGGGCCTTTTGGTTATAAAACAGTCATGGATTGTGTCGTATAATAGATGTTGTTGAGTGAATTATACATTCATAAAGGTCAAGTTTACGTTCAAGTGGTCCATCAAGATCGCTAAAGAAAGTTCATTGTTGAAATGATGGGGTCCTCGTGAGAAGGGGTATGAAAGGCATCGACCATCGGATACTTAGAGGGACGCTTGTGAATGGCGGTAAGCATATCGTCCGCACTGCATCAATTCAAATGCTTCCAGTGGCTCCTTACAGTAACAGGGCGCCTCGATTTTATATTGTTAATACATACATTTTAAGGCCATCTACTAAATTTTTTAATAATATTTGGGATTTTAAACCTTTAGTGAAATACCTGCCATGCATTAATTGTCCTTAAGAACTGTTAAACTCATGAACCAGAAGATAGGCATGGCGATTAATGGAGATCATATATGATAATGGAGATCATATATTATTACTGTAGAACTTGTTTGTGGTTTAGATATCGTGGGTACAAAAATTACTTGTCATGAGATAGAGGTGTTTTGCGTGTTATCCTTGAGAACATCGATACAATTTTGGACGAATATTCAATACCTAAAAATGTTTATACTGGAGGGTCGCCCTAGTCCCCGTGATAGCGTAATGAGTAACGTGTTTGCTTGCTAAGCTTGAAAGACACGTGGCAATCTGGATTCAAATCCGGGCATAGATACACTACGTTTTGTGTGGTGGCCAGTCATCTAGTACAATGCTTAAGTACTAGACGTAAAATCTGAACCATTTAGACGGGTCCGCCAGATGCTTATAAAAGGAAATGAGAAATGTATCCAGTGTATCCGAAGCAACTAATAGTCGACTTTGAAGATGACACTTAATCCACAGTACGTAAAAGAGCAAAAGACCGCATGGAAGCAGGTGATTGCAAACCGATTCTGCTAGTCTGGCCCTTTAGTAACAATCTTACTCTTGAAATAGAAATCGGATACTGTGGCCAGTTTCTCTGTCAAGAAGCATCATTCTTAATCATCCTTCCCTCATGTACATAAGTTTTTTGTTTATAAATTTAGTTTTGCGGGTCTTCAAGGCATCTGTCTTGAGTTACTATCTGATCAGTACTCATTTCGAACTGGGCATGATTTGTTGTGCTGGGGACCTGTCCACTGAAGCGATACTAAACAGTAGTACCAGATGTAACTTGAAAGAAACCAATTCAATTCATCAAGGAAAAAAATCAGAAACAATAAATTCTGTAAAGTTACTGAGTGACTAATAGTGCATTATTTTCTGATGTAACAGTTTTTGACAAAAAACATTAACCCGGATATCATTTAGCAGAATCCTTTTTCATGCAGTTGGACTGCATCAGCTATAGCGCCTGGGCTGCCCTGTAACGTAACGTCATTGTTTTTGCAGGTACACAGACTTCTGTATATGCGCTTTCTCCACTGTGATCGAGCATATCATTATACAATATAATGACGACCGCAGTTACTTCATTTATCAATTCTTAGTTCTTTTATACCTTAGCTTTGGATTCTTCTGACCAAAATGGACCAATGTATTCGTCTTGTTAGCACACATTGGAAAGATAATATACACCGTTAGTCAATGTCAATTTTATGTTTTTCAGTATGGTTATACGGTGTTCTATCGGTTAGCGTTATCTCGGCTTGCTCCCTAACTGGTTTAGCGGTTGTTCCACTTCTGACGCGACAGCTTTTCGACACGATGATGAACGTATTTCAAGGCCTGGCTGTTGGTTCGCTTTGTGGCAGTGCCGTTTTCCATCTTATACCGCAGGTAATTTTCAAACTATCTGTTGAACCTTCTTCACTTGTTTAGCCCTTCTTTTGTTACAGCTCGAGTTAAAAACATCAAAATAGTCGACAAAGCGAGCGACCTGTGCGCTTATAAAAATTGTAATACTTTGTATTTATTAGACGATGCCAAATACCCGGATGTTAACCTCGATTTGGATATTTCTATAAGAGTCGCGTTAATTCTTGTTATAATTTGTTGAGAAGCTGCAATCCAGTATGTTCGGTAGTAGAGTGGTCTAACGTTTGGCTACCAAATTTAAAAACATATGAAGTAACAGGCACAACTCGTTTTGTGCTGAAAGATGCATCCATCCGCAATGATGGCTGGCCGCATTTTCGATATAAAACTTGAGACATTTATTGTAAGAAGATGTAGATGCGTTAGATCCTCGAAAATGGTGAGATCTTTGTGGCAATATTCTATTATTATATCTGCAGGATTTGCAGTTTTATTTTTTTGTTGGTGGTCGTTGTGTACGGAAGACAAATTTAACCACTGGTGAATGAAAAATAACCTAACAGCCGAATGAGACAAAAATACGGCGCGAGTATTTTTTTTGTAGACTGTCTGGTGCTTATCGATTAAATTATTTTCCGTTCAGCGATCTAATCTATTGGGTGACGACCAGAATCGTTTGTACTCAAAACAATTAGGGCATGGCGTCGAACTCCGATTTTAGATGAGAGAGAGCGCCATCGTATTGTTTGCATAGTAACCTATAGCGACATTTGTCGGATAGCGAATTTCGGCATGTTCGACCTTTAAATGAGCCGGTAATATTGTATGCTAACGGTAATGTTTGTATATTCGCAATAATATGGATCAGAATATGGTTACGCGATCAAACTAACCGGTTTTGGTTTTCACCTACGTAGCCTTTGAAAGCATCAGTAGCACCTGTTATATAAGATAAGTGTCATCAAAAAGAAGGTTATTTTCTATTGAACATGAATATGACATCCTATGCATAGCTCCACCTTGATGGCTTGCCGTTTTAAGTGTTTCATCAGCAGCGAATCTGACTGATGGTATGGGCTAGACGTGAGTGACATTGGCTTCCAACCTCTATACATGCTCGTCTGATAGAGATTGAGATCAAAAAGATGTACAAAAAGTGTAACTCCAGCATAAGCGCAAATGAGCTCTGTCTCTTGTTCCTTGTTTTGTATTCAATAAAGATGAGTATTCTTCTTCTGTTCTGCTCTTCCATCTTATAGGTCGTAAATGTTACAGTGTGCTTTGTAAATACAGCGTAGTGATTTTGAGCGCTAGAACCAATTTAAAACGATAGTTAGTGTTAGAACTTTGAAATAGCCGTGATAACCTTTGTGTAATGATGAGCTGGTGCATGTGCAAAAAACGCACGCCGCGTTTTTCTAAGCAGATTAGTTCGTGTGATATACATACATACTATCAATTGCACTGCTTTGAAATGTTCCTGGTACAGGCGTTCGCCTTAACCGAGCACGATGCAGGCTATTTATGGAAAAGCCTAGTGGTCATCTTCGGCATTTATTTTTTCTATCTATCGGAGAGAATCATGAAGTTATTGGCCGGTCTACGAAAGGAAGAGAAAACGAAATTGCAGCTAAATTCGGTTGTTGCCGACGAGTCTGGAACGCTTGTAGACTCTCATGCCCATACACTGCATAGTCATTCACACGCTCACCCACCTAAAAGTACGTGAATTTGTTTAGATTTAGTTCTAGCCTATTCTAGCTAATATATGTATATATATGGGAGAGGGCGGCATTTCGACCAGATGATGCCGTTTGCTCTATTTTTTTCTCAATTTATGAGTGAATTGTGTTGAAATTGCATTTCGTCATTGTTAAATATCGATCGAAATATGTTAACACGTACACATGCAGTTGACAGCTTGGGTTTATGAATTTGTATTCTCGCTTATTTTTTATTCGTCCTAGACGGCTCAATTGCGTCTGTCGCATGGTTGATAATCTTTGGAGATGGGATGCACAACTTCATTGACGGACTATCTCTTGGCGCGGCTTTCAACAACTCAATCCTTGGAGGGATTTCCATTTCGGTAGCAGTCATTTGCGAGGAATTCCCACATGAACTTGGTTAGTATTTAGCACGGTAATATTGCTGACTAAGTTGCCAGCTGCTGTATTGCATAGCTTTTTCAGTAGAATTACGTCACGTGTACCACGTAGATAAACGGCCACCAAATTAATTCTGGGATCTGATTTTGTCTATTAGGTATAAGCAGCAGGAATAACAAGTCGATAAAATGCATTCAATATATAGTAGCTCCTTGTGTTAATCCAACTTCATTAGTAATTTTATAACATTGATGTTGTTCATGTCGGTCGCAGGTGACTTTGCTGTACTTTTAGGTGCAGGCATGTCTGCTCGACAGGCGGTACTATACAATTTTCTGTCCGCCCTGACCTGTTTTCTTGGATTAGCGGTTGGAATTCTCGTGGGAGATTTAGCAGAGGGAACACCGGCCATCTTCGCCTTTGCGGGAGGCATGTTCCTTTATATATCACTTGTTGGAATGGTGAGACGACTTTCGAAGATGTACAGTTGTTTTCGACCAGATTTCAACGAGTATTTCCGAGGGTTGTGTTTAAGGGTTTTTGGGGCCTTACGATGAACAAACGACTCGCCTTGTTCTTTTATTGTTTTGTTATTAGCTTTGAGTCGTCATCGCCATCGCTTCTAGTGGATAGGAGTCACGGCTAGCAACTGAGTACGAAAACGACCTATGTGGCCGGCGTAAGGAGGAGTCTAAGGTCCAACCAGATTAGTTGCGAAGCCCTAATACTGGCGGAGATTTAATCGATTCGATATTGGTTGTTTCTTTCGTTTTTATGTATTTATGTGGCAGATGGGCGAGATCAACGACGTTGTCGAGCGCATTCAGGGCTTTAGAGGGCAATTGCGGGCGCTGCTACTTCAGAACATCGGGATTGTGGTTGGTGTAGCGACCATGTTTGTCATGGCAAAATATGCCGAAGTAATAGACTTTGAAGCTTTTTCGTTAACGGAAGACGATGAAGCTGTCCTGTCAGACACGCTAGCTCATATCAATCGCAACGTTAAGGGAATGCTTGCGACAGGATTTTAATCTGTTAATCACGAATGCTGCTAACAGTAGACGAAGCACATGTTTTTCAATTGTCAGCGATGTTGTAGATCCTACGACTACGCTGTTTCTCTGTAACGCCAAATAGCCAACGTAGATGGCTAATTTCTTTTCACATGTTTATTGAATGATTGCAAATTTTATTGCCATATATACAACTTAAACGTTCACTACTACAGCCACGCCGTTGACAAAAAGACTCATAAACAGGTGACGTGGACGCAGTATAAGTATTGTATAGTCAATATAATTTCTACACACATTTACAAGTTCCTTTATCTCTTTATGGCTAAATGATAAGTATCAAGGATGGCATCAGGGAGATTCCTATAAGGGAGATAACGATAAGTTAAAAATGGAGTATTCTCCCGTACCGACGGGACCCGATCCCATATGCGTACTTGCTCACATAACCCGCATAGTTGTTTTTACCTATAGTACGTTGCGAATATTATTTCCATCTGGGAATTGCCACACATATGCTTGACGACGAGTATCAGACAGAGAATCTTTGGGGTTTGGGTATATGAAAGCTGCTCAAACATAACGACAGGAAAATAGGAAGACGCCAGCCCTTGACTTGGCATGTAGACCTCAGTAGGTGTATGCCGGCCAGTCCAAAGGGCGCCGTAGCGGTCAGGTACATAGAGTTTATGACTATTATTATTATTATATTGATGATGATGTTGATTATGTGGTGTGCACTATCGCCAGGCGCAAAGCAATCTAGGTATATTTATAGATTAATTAATAAATGAACTTGGTGTGTAAATGGAGAAAAGACGGCAAGAGATAAAAAAGATAGGGCAAAGCAGAGTATCTGTCATCTGTTTTTGCTTTGTTGTATAGTACATGTTATTATTATTATTATAAATTGCCTAGTTAGATAAAGTGAAGGTTTAGTCTGACACGATGCTAAACTCAACTGCACGCTTCATACGTGCGGTTCGACGTAGCAACAAAGAGTTGAAAAAAAACTTTGTAGTTTTTAGAGATGTATCCGTTCCTTCGGAGGGCATAGAAAATATATTGTCATAATTTTCCTTTTTTACCTAGAAATTTCAAGGCTAATTTAGCTCTCAAAAAAAGGGGCATTCTAGCATTCGTTTCCATTTAACGCACGACACACATATCAGATAAAAACCTTTCAGATGCCATGCCATAAACTCTAACAAATTCGACGAAACCAGTTTTACAGGCAATTGCGCCAAGTTTACAGCAGTTTTTGTTATTATCTTGATTACTGATATGTGACTCGCAAATGGTATAACAGTAACCATAAACATATGCATGTAAATACAAGCGCTATGGTAGCCGGAGCTGGGCGTTCAACTGTAAATGTTTCATAATGTTTGCAATGAAAAAGACAATTGTCAGCGATGCTTAAAACGTAGCTATTTTTCATGAAGAGAAGAGTGTTCGAATCAATTGAAAGCCATACAAAGGAGCAATATGCTAAAATCTGTGCACTATAATACAGTTCAAATTACTGTATATTACGGAACGTCAAATCCATTTTACGTATGTGAAATTATTATAGCCATTTTATCAATAATCCCCCTGTGCCATCACATTATCCTATGGGTTGCAATTATTTTCACCCAATTTATAAGCTTAACATATATGCTCGTTAGTCTTATAAATTGAGTATACACAATTTGATATATATATGTCACAATGTGTTCAGTGCACAGCCGTCATATATATATATATATAAATGTCACTTTTAAATAATGACATTGTAAAACTAATACTGTACACTATCTGTCTAATATTTGATCAACTGGACGTCGCACAATACGATTCGCTGCCGAAATTTCTTCCCTTTAGAAAACGACCGAAATTAGCACAAGCTCAAGAACACATTGTTAACTAATCGTTCAAAGTATGTACAAAGAATATATAGAATGCTCCACACGTTGTATATACACCGTTACAATGGAGAAGACCACGAAAGCGCTAGCGAAAATAGCCGCACGTAAGTAGGACAGAGTTTGATTTTTGATACCAGTACGCAGAAACTTGAATGCAAATGAGGCGAAGTGCAGCATGTACATAAAGAGAGATTCGAACTTCATTTGACCACTGGGCTGAGCGAATTTCAGATATGGTCGAGTACAACAGTTTATCATAGTGTACGTTTGCGTTATAAGCAAAATATTTTTAAATTTCAATACATCTCATATGTGTGTACATGTGTTTTCATTATAACTGCATGCGTTGGTGCTATTCCGAATAATTATCGGGTTGTTAAGAAAACGATGGCCGTTTTTGTTTCTTGCTGCTAGTAATTTATTTAGAAATGCTCAAGTGTTAAGAAGACTATACAGGGTGCACAGGGTAATCATAGCTTTGCCTGGGACACAAAATTTTAGATTGAATTTGAGGTGATTTTTAAGTAGTACGCTTACACCATATAGACTCCTTATCGTAGTAGCCACATATATTTATAATTGTTTCGCCAGCTTGAACTAAAAATAAGGTCTTCGGTACTTATTAAGGTCGAAAATAGTGCTTTTTGCAACCTAATATATCTTTTTGTGATCTATGAAATTCGGATAATGGGTGAGATAAGAGCTTACGCAAAATTTCCCCACCGACAAGAAAAATTAGATTCTTGATCGATACATGGAAATCGATTTCTAGGACTCGTTCACGCGGAAAAAAATAGAAAAGCGAAGTAATAAAGAAAACAGCTATTACTTTCTGAATTCATGATGTAATAATCCAGTTACCTGTGTTGAAGAAACGAGCAGATTTCTATAGGCGCTTTTCTGAAAATATTTAATAACAGTATTACTGTTATTTTATTGCCGAGAAGAAACGTTTTCTTTACAAACCATCGATTAATAGTTAAAATATTAGGACACAAACCAAAGCAAGCCAAAAAAATATTAACAGATCCGACCGCAGGAGATGTACTAGATGTGTCGCTAAATAAAACATCGAGATTAAGAACCCAACATTTTGAAATAAATTTGTCCTTAATTTAAAGGTGTATATAGGTACTTTTTTATGCTCGTTAAGCAAAACTGCCCAACCACATTCTTGTTTGAAGTGTATTGTGCGTTACGATGATCATCAATAAAATAAGTAAATATTCAAAAAGACATCTCATTTTCATTAGCTTTCTAGTTCTAGAACTGATTTTTGAGGCGATAAGTACTTCGTGGGGCCGCCTACGCTGCTCGGGATTTGCCTACCCTGTTTAATTTAATCGAAAATAGAGACTAGGCTTCCAGTACGATGACTTTTACTTAGTTGACAATTTGAAACTGAATCTATTTTAGCTACTCCTGCCACAAACAAGTTAGCATCGTTTGTAGCTGAGTTTAGTATCTTATGTAGATTTGTGTCAACGTAAATCCATTTTAGATTTACGTTAATTTTTGGAGCTAAGGTTTTTGGAGCTCGAAAAAAAGTGTGAGTCTACAGAGGAACCCCTTGTTTGGAAATGACATATTGGGGTCTCATGCAAAGCTATTGCAAACATAAACCAGACCTACTTGCCTCCGAAATACAAGATTATTGAGGTAGTGCTAATTTTACAAATATCTTTCGGCTTTTTCCGCAGCTACTTCTTTCAGAGCGTGTAGATAGTAGCTAGTTGCAAGCGATTCAGAAAAGGTAATTGCAGATGCCAATAATGAAAATGTGTATATAATCTAAAGTGTAGGCTAAAGTCTTTTTTATGAAGATGTATGCTATTTCGAATTACCGTCTCTTCACGCGATTTAAAACGAGACTATTTATCATACGTGAGTACATACGGGAACATTTTCTAATGCCTATTGCACTGGCAGCTGAGCAAACCAGATCGTCGCTCGATTTCGCTTCTGTTCTACTAATTACGTCTATTTAATCAGAAGCTTTGATCTGAGACAACTGTTCGAGCCGAACATCTCGCACTGGTTACGGTACAGAACTGGTCGAATCATGCCAGTGGCGCACGTATCCTCCGTAGGCGCATCCAAATGGCCACTTTTAGAAGCAGCTGACTGGTATCTGTAGCAAGAATAAACCAGAGACGCTTTCGAATCAATAAAAGGAAACAAAACATTCAAAATCAGACATTTGCGTCTCCATTGAATTTAATAACTAAGTTTATACTAAACTAAACTGTAAAATATTTAGTTGACTAGAAACGACCATGAAAAAAAGCAAATAAATCTACAAATATAAAGGTATACATTCTTGAAGGCCATGGTCTCTCATCTATGGGATTTCTCTTTAACGAATGAATTACATGCGGCATATTGTCATATTATAAACGCCTGTCTAGGAAAGCAGCACTGAACTTCTCTCTCGCAAAGTATCAGAATTAATTTTAGATATGAAATCGATTTTTATATGTCATTATGTTAAGTTTAAACAGATAATTATTTTCAGGACATGTTTGAGAAGCCTGTGTGTTCATAACTTGACCCATAAATATGGGCCTACTCAGTAGATGCACAGTTATTCAACTATATTTGATTATACGTGCATGATTATGCGTTTGTTTGTCGGCCTTATGTTCTATTATAGAAAATAATTAAATGATCACATGTGTATGATCTACGTTATAAAGACATAAAATAGATGGTTAGCTTAGTTTAGACTGTTCGTCCCATGTTATCAGTGTCCTGAATTTTGGTGGACCTTACACTATCAAACCTTGGTCATAAGGCTTAGTTTGTAGTCAGGCATTTAGCCTTCTAACTATTCGGTTTTTATAAGTAAATGTGCACATATAGAAAATGTATTGAGATTGAAGAATACAAATTGTATTGGTTTGAAGCTGAAGCAAAATCTTGTTAGCTTAAGTTGCACATACGAAACCCTTCCGAACAAAAGTTAAAACTACGCCGAGGCTTTAACTCTATTCACTTTTCTGCTAAAGTTTAAATTTGTGGAAGAAGTAACTCAACAGATATTATATGGAAAATACTTAGTTGTCTAAGAAATAGGTCTCGATTGAGTGAGTGACAACATAAGTGTGAGTTGTCCGTGTCTAGGAAAACCTGCTGTTCTTTTAATTGCTGCTTTAGTCAGTTAATTAACATAATTTGTAATAGCAAGTAGAGATAGTCGAAATTCACAATTTTCCACGCTTTATTTTTCAGCTTTGAACTGAAATGATTCACAAACTTCTTCTTGTAGCAAGAGACCTACGGGTACCTGCATGAGGCTAGACCTAAAACCCTACTAAACGCCAACAGGTCTAGAAAAGTGCTGCAACAAATTTCAGCTGTACAGAATGCTAACATAGCACTTATTTTGATATAATCAAATATCTTCGCAGGAGCAGAAGAAGCAATTCTAGACGACCTAGTCTGTTGTTATCAGAAAAAGAATTCGGAGTAGCGATCGTTAACGAGAACACATGTCTGTCACTGTAGAATAAGAGCGATACATGTTTTCAAAGAGACTAAGTGATTTCAAGCAACAAAAACCACTTCAGTAGAAGAAATTCTCGGTTATAGGAGTGCCGAGAAGCTTTACTACGAGATTTTTGTTGAAAAAAAATACCGCTAGACTGGACATTTGCTCTAATCCAGCGGCGGGCTCTTATAGGCTAATCGATTGCTTCTTAACTCTAGAATCAAAATAGACACACAGAGCTACATCGAGAAATCAGTTAGCCTTGGAGGTTGAATTCTGTTAGGTAGATGTGATAGTTAGAATACGCTCGAAATAGTCAGTGAATTCGACGACTCATCACTATTTTTGGTCTATATCAGATATGATCTACGGCTAGAGATTGCTATTCCGATGTCAGTAGATAAAATAGATGTCCAAATATTTGGTTATTCATCAAACTTTGCCAATTGCCAGGATGCTCAAATCAATGAAAAAAATGTTACCGGTATTATTTTTCACAAATGAAGCTTTTTGCGGTTTTTCGATAGCTTCGTATTGCGTTGCAGCTGTGTCAAAAAAATGCAAAGTCTTAGCTTTATGCCGATACTCTTACCCCAATGGTTGCTTATAACGTAACGAATGAAAATTTCCTATTACTTTATCTCTAATAGTTTTTTTTGACTGACATGAGATGGTATTAAAGCAAAATATTCTTATTTTTTTTTAGTGATTTGGTAGATATTTATAGGAAAATCTCATTAAGTGAAAAACTAGACTTTGACAAAGAAGATGAAAAAGAATAAGAATATTTTCCATATCATCAGATTTTCCTATAAATATCTACCAAATCATTTATTCTGATACATTTTCATATCTCTCAATGGATTGAATATCGACAGGGCATGGTCCCACTGGTAAGAAGCTCCATTTTCTAAACTCTCACTGGTTCACTCGTAAATTGGCCATTAGAAAAGATACTTTGCCCATTTTTACTCATAGACAAAATTGGCAAAGATCTCCTTCACTCCTTCTAGTTATCCAAAGGTAGCTTTAACGAAACCCTAACTCATTGAACCTCTGAGCCAGCTTAGACGATTGTGTGCGTTTAAACAGACGTAACGCTTCAGTCGTTCAAGCCAGCGTAAAATCATCAGGCGTGGAGACTCTATGTATATATTTGCGTAGAGCCGCTGGATTTCCTAGGAGCGCCATGACAGCGGCAAAACAGAGGCCACAGCGGCAGCCCAATCATCCACGAGAGCGCTAAGATAAAATTATGTTCTCTATTCTCGATCGCTTTGCTATTAGCAAAACCGAAACGGCTCATCTATGTAGCGTTTCGTGCTATTTCCAGCCTAACTATTATTTGACCTATTGACGCTGCAAACAGATACAATCGAACTCGCGACGTCCGTCACGACCGTGATCTATCATCAGCAATTTCACACTGAATCTGACTATCCGAAATGCCATGGTGCTCTACACAGGTGATGTCGTTCATGCGCGGGTGAGCCTATATTGGCTGGCCCAATGTTGATAGGTCCCCGCAACGATGCAGTGGTGAAATGTCTGCCTATTGGACTAAGGTATATGTGCACGGGCCTGTTGGTTGACTCAGTGATAAGTTTCTGCTGTAACTTAAGCACCATTCACAAACCTTCTCGGTATATATATAGATATCAAGTCTTCCTCTACTACAGCTACTAGTAATGCTAGTTAAGTTCATACGCTGATAGGCATGGCATCATCACTGACAAAAGCATTAAATCATATTTTCTCATATTTTAGTGCCTTATATAGGTGTGTCGTTATATGACGATCAATCCCTTGCCGTTCCTTCTCACTTTATTCTCTATTCCTGCTACCTCTCATTCTGTGACCGGGAATTTCGATTGAACTCTGCGTCTGTTTGCCTTTCAACGGAGCGCTGTAGGAGCATATGTAGGGAACTATACAGCGAGAGATGGTGGGAAACTTAGTATAGCTAAAATATTTGAAGCGGGTACTCTACTGCTACTACTACTACTATTAGAAACTACCACAGTATTACACGATGCCGATTCGATTTATCGAGATCCCGTCACAGCCCAACGGGAATGGCGACATGGCGAGATGCCATCGCGTCCACGAGGTGCACCTGTGTTGCGTGGCCTGATCTAACGGCACCGCTGAGCGCGGACCTCTATCATCGTTCGGTCGTACTTCAGTTAAATTCTGCCAAGTTTTTGTGAATACTGTTGGCCACCAGCTAGTCACTACGATAGCGGCGGTGAACTTCGATCGCCGACCACACAGGGGCCGTTGTTACTGTGACGTTGTTGCTGTGTTGGCAATATCCGACGTAAGAGAATCGAATCAAGTAAAGCAGGCAAAGGTAAAGCGTTTATAAAGTTTGTCCAGCCGCTATCCGGGGCCCCGAGCGCCTCTAGCTGAGCAAACTTTCAACGAGTATAAAAGACTAGAGTACGAAGTGATGCCCGTTCATAGTCGAGATGTCCGCCCGTTGTGCTGCTAACAATAGTTCTTCTGACCTCGATATCGTCCTTCGACTTCTGAGGTCCGAGTGGCTACTTAAGTACCATTACTGCTAAATCACTAATGAGCTAGGTAAATAGGGAGACAGTCTAATTGGTAGTTGGTGACTTCTCTTGGTAAGGTTCTACCAACTACATTGGACACTTGTTTGGATGTTCGGTGAGCGTGATCTGGTTTGTAATGTGGCCGTTATCGGTGGTAATTACAGCGTGTTTGTAATACCGTTAGTGACATATTGATGTTGCGAACCGGAGATTCTGACACCCCCTACGGTAAGTAAGGTAAAAAAATTCAATTATTGCTCGACCTCATTTTGTAAGCTTTTTGTATTAACTAGCATCAGTTTAGTTCGTTGCGTATCTTATATTTCTCAACCGCTTTTCAGAGCTATTTTCGCCAGTAACGAGGCGGGTCCGGATCTGATGCTAAAATAGCAATGCTAGCTATATATGCTTTAACAATTTAAAGGTCCTGTACGGCTTTGAACCAACTTTTTGTCTGTCATCTTAATGGATTAACCCATTTCGATTTTTTGTCAATTACTAACAAACTTTAATTGGTTTTTGATGACAGATGACAAAGTTAATCAATTCCAATAAATTGATGTGACATAATATTCACGCATTAATTTTTCCGTAGAAAAAAAAATTATGCTTGCACTCCATTAGCTAACTCTAATAATTTGTTGACGCACCTGCAAATTAATCAATACATAGTTCAATGGGTGTTTAGTCTTACAAGTCATATTTCAAATTTGCAGATCCCTCAACGTCCAGCGTCAAAGTTACAACCAAAAACATCAACAATTAGGAGCCCGTGGTAGCATTGGCAAGATGGTGGCATAGTTGCGATAGCAAGCACCAACTATTCTCCATCAGGCCCGTGGACACGGCGCTCAGGTCTTCATGAAAACTTCGAGGAAATGTTGCTGGTCTTAATGTATACTGGCCTTGACTTGTACTAAAGATGGTGTCCCTAAGCCTCTAACTGTTTTTTGAGAAACCTTAGCGACGCCAGCTGAAATAGTTTAGGTTCAACACTGGCCGCAGACTCACTTCGTTTTCTAGTTGAAATATTTATGGGTTTGTAGTGAAGGTGTGGCGTTGATCCTTTTTCTAGCACTGATCCCGAACAGTGAGCACATGACTGCACTTAGATCTGTCATGAGGAGTTAAGTGGAGAACTTTTTTGTAAGGCTAGACAATCATATTATGTTCTTGATGGTTCTTGAGAGCATTCAGTAAAAATATATATACTGAATAGTAACCCGTAATGTTTTATGATACCTTTTTTCCTAGCAGACACTCTAAGATCTTAGTGCTGTTTATTTTGCATTATTTAGCTTAGCACTGTATTTCGTAATTCATGACTAATGTATTCATTGTTTATAAGCTCTCCTAGCACCTACATATTTACATGCATTGTGAAATTTTTCTTACGCTTCAGCTGCTAACAATTAATTTGAACAAATGCCCATAAGAGTCGTACAGCGTGTTAGATATCCAATATAATTGCATGAAAATATTTATTTAATTATAGAATATAATACGATAATAATTGAAATTAAAATAAACCAGTTTAACGCATGCAAACACCATTGTTCACTATACATTGGACTTTTAGACTTCAGAAAAACTGGTCGCTGCACTTCATTGAATTAATAAAGTGAGTTAGTTGTATCCGCCTGTCAACGATGTCAAAGATGTGCATGAGTTCCGGCCAAATATTCAAAGTACTATGTTGCAAATAAGAACGAATAAATCTCAATGCAGTATGGCAACCAATAAGTACCTTAAATATAAATATAATTAGTCGTCGACGCAGTAGCTTGAATGACTAGACCTCCTGCTGTTAGCGACAGGGCTCGTTGGTGCAATTTTCAGCATCGACATGAACGTTATGTGTTACTAAATTAAGAAACATAATAATAATTGACGTTAACTGTGACCATAATTAAGCTAGCTAAAGGTTACAATATTTAATATATTAGATCATTTAATGATATTATACGTAATCAATAATTAGAAAGGATGTCGTTTTTATACTTGTTACTCCGCAGATGGCTGAAAGTATACACCGTAATTTTCTTTAAAAATTGTCTCTAGTTACGGGCGAGCTTTTGTTGGCGTAGTAAATCCGGCGACTTATAAGCCTTCTCTATTGCAGCGGTCTTGACATCTGGTCACCTTCTTGATTGTCTTCAATACTTCCACTTTTTTTCCGTTTTTGAAACGTTTGCACCATTAATGTACTGTGCTTTCGCTAAAGCCTTCTTTGCCTAGTGTCTTCACAAATTTTTGATGAATCTCCACAGCGCTGTGGCTTTTGAGGAACAAACATTGCACCACTACGCGTTGACTTTCGAAACTGGAAGATGTCCATCCATCTGAATTCTTTACTCCTGAAAGAAACTCGATCGGCTTTAGCTCACAAGTTCCTAGAAGTCTGGAATACTTTCCAGCCAGATTTGTGTGTTAGAGGTACGCAATTTAAGACTTATTGAATTTTCAAGTCCATCGGATTTTGAAAATCAATAAATAACTAAGAGCCTAATAGCACATACACTTCTGGAAAATTCAATTGTAACACCAGTTCCTTGTTATCAAATAAAGAAAATAAAGCCAAGGGGCTCCAAAAACTAAAATCGCATTAATGATTCCGTGTCGTATGGATGGCGTTTTCGATATTTCTTTGTTAAAAGCCAGACGCCACTTCAATGCGGGTCAATTTAAGGTCGCTCAGCGCACATTTATTTGTTTAGCACATAGGCTGCCGTTGTTGATCATGAATAGTGCTGTTCAGCTTTCAACATTTCTTTTATTACCAAGGGAACTGTAATAAACAAATATTTCGAGTATAATTATTTCACTGAGCTGTATTCTGTGCAATCACAAAGATATTAAATTCATTGGAACATTTTGACCGCTCTTTCTACTCTCATTATTATATGGAAGCCTTCATTATTCCAGCAGCGTTAGTTTTTTTTTCAATCGAATACAATGCAGATCGTTGCTAAAATAATTACAACAAATCATTGTGAATAGTTCTGTGGCCATAACAGGCGCAGATACTTCTTTGCCTTACATGAGAAAGCGTTTGATGGCACACGGGCTACAAGTGAAATCGATTAACGGACTGAAATTCAGTGTAGCGTTTGAATTGAGTAAATAGAAATAAGCAAATACTTCAGGAAACGTGCGACACACACACTAGCAGTATCAGACTCACAAAATGTCACACTGTAAGCTTGAGCAATACTGTGGATGAGGAAATTTGGCGAAAGCAGAGTCGTCCGTTCCTTTATTTTCTGTCAACACAATGGGATTTTAGGTATTTGATCTTGAGTAGATCTAGATTTGTTTTGTAGAAACATGTAATTGATATCTTATACCTCTGTAAGAACCAAAAATTAGCATTCTTCAACCTGTTAAAGCCAGAAATTATATTGTAAAATCATTTTACTCGCCTAGCAGGTGCTGGTGACCGGCTTACTTCCATCGCTTTCAAATGTCCCGCCATTTCCGATGGCGAGAAGGAACTCAGAACCTCGTTGCATGAAGTGTATTTTGTAAACACAGTCCACCACAGCTTCATCCTCTGTGTCTCGTGTGTTCGACCGGCTTTTTTTATTGGCAAAAAAGGTTTGATCAGAGATTGTTTATTACTTATTTGTTCCATAGAAAGAGATTAAGACGATGGTTCGGCTACGACAACGCTATATGCTCTGCGAAGTCGTACATAAATCTGGAGATAAATTCCGAACGTGCAATGTTAGCCGCAATGAAATCGAACAAGCAGTTCGCGCCCAGCTGGCAAAGTCATATGGTATATACGGGTCTGTCTTATGCAGGGAAAGTTCGATCAAGTATTTTCACCAACCAACAGGTAAGTTCACATAGCGAGTAACCACATAGGTGGAATTAATCAAGAGAAGCACACTAACACGTCGACAGGCTTCAGAGCTTTTGGCCTAACTTGATCTGATAACAACTTTACCTATTCAAAGCTTCAGAGTATGTTAAACCTTATAAAACCAATGCATTTCCTCCAGTTTCTATGCATCGGTATATATTGCAACTATGTTTTTTAAATCTCTAATGATTTGACATCTAAATTACAATAAACGCAAATAAATAAAATTACAAGTAAATTACAATAAAAAAGGAACGACAATAAACCTAAAATCATATTAAATTTGTTAAACTGGCAAATGATTAATGGATATTTGGCATTCTTTTGCCGGATCTAATAAAAACCATAATCCTGGGTATCAATATACTGATGGCTATGAATTTTCATAACGCTGATATCTCTTGTCCATTCTTTTCATTACAGGCATGGTAATATTTCGGTTCGCGCCAAACGGACAGCGAATCTTTGGCGGAGCAATCGCCCGGACGACAATAGGAGAATTTCACTTGACAATCAAGCAGGCAAGTGATGGTAATCGATACATTAGTGTTTTTAGTGTAAAAGATACAGAAATCCATTGTTTCGTTACATATATAGTTTAGCTTTGCTTTCAAGTTCAATGCTACTCTACTTATATTAAGCAAATATTGTATGTCCTTTGTGCTTATATAACGATTTTTCAAATCAACGTAGCCTTCTTCGCTTGTTTTCTTTCTTCAAAAGCTTGTACAGCAAAAATACGTTTGTAATGTATAGGGTTATTAATACTCGTATAAACTTGACGATACTCTGTCTTCGTCTACGCTGAAAGGTGGCTGGAACGTGCCGAACAGTCAACAAAAAGTTGATTGAACTCTTCCGGAACGATATCGCGCAAGCACACGTCATTTTTGAGAAGTTCGAGGATTCGCGAGCCAAAGTGAGAGAAACGGAAGCTGAAGAACAACTTGAGCAACTTGAAAGCGGCGAAGGTGTCACATTTTGAATTGATATTGCCTGTACTGATGTGTTCGCGAGATCGCTCATCAAATGATTGTATTTATTTACTTGTAGTGCCATGTACATTACAATGAGTAAGGAAGTAGGTCAAAAAGGCTGTTTGTGTCTATAAACACCGACTTTAAACTTCTCTGGGGGGCGTTCGAACAAAGTCGTTTTCTTAAGGAAGGTCTGTCATTGTTTCTTTTTCATCAGCAGTCATTAAAATTAGGAAAGCTGATTATTCATACAATGTGTTCTAAAAAAAATAAATATTTATTTCACTTTGTGAAAAATGCTCAGAAGGTAAAAGATAATGTGGCATGTGGCAGAGTTTCAAATTTTCAATAGTTGTGACATGCTACAGATTAAATAAAAGACGTTATTTTCAGATTGCTTCTAGAAGTACTCATAGTTGTGTTACGATGCAAAATCAGGTCAAAAAATGTAACATCGGCATAAGGTAACGAGACCTAGACAGCTTTGTGTTTACTTGAACAACTCATAGGGAATGTTGCTATCGAACGAACGTACATTTCAGAACTGGTCAGTGCCTTGCATTCATATTTTAAAGAAGCTTGCCTAGAAAACTCAATGGTCGACAAATCAAATGTGAAGTTTAAACTCAAAAATATTTATGTATATTACACGATAGTTAGGACCAAATTTATGTATATTACACGATAGTTAGGACCAATTAACATGTAAATAAATGAATGCTGTATTAAAATTCAAAATAAATGTTGGAATCGGTTCTGGCACATGTGTAATGAGTACAACGAGCATGAAGTTACCGTAGAGATTGGCTCGAGATTTATTAATTAATTTTAGGATGTGGTATTTGTGCTCAATTCATCGATATCAACATATCTATATGACATCTATCATGTAGAATATGTCGCTGATGTATGCATATATACTAATTAGTGAGTGACAATATACTCAAAATTCTCTCGATATCTATTCATACATTTCAGAAGTCACATACATGTCATTGTCTTTATGTCTTTATTTAATTGTCAACAATTAAACAATTAAAAGTCAACAATTTCATTTTAAATTATAAAACTTATGTTTGTCTAATTTATGAATTATTTTTTTTATATTACGAATTATTAATTTAACAAAATGAATAGATGTGTACTGCAGAATTGTCATAGTTATGTAAATTTCATAACGATAAATCATTTTCGCTTAAACAGTAACATTTTTTAAATAGGAAACGTTAAGAGGCCGAGAGGATTTTATGTTGACACATTTAACAGATGTTCAGTGCAAAGGCATGAGCATGCCTGGGAAAATATTTTTTAGGTATTTTAGAACTAGTAACTGTCAGACGCAGTTTATTCACTTAATTCAATTGTAATTGCCAAGCGTTAGAAGCTTAGCGGCAATAAAATTATTACAATTATACTAAGGATATGTACAGTGTATAGCCGATCAGTCAGAATAGAACCACTCAATAACAACTCTGCCTTACGTAAGAATGTATATTCCGGAAAAAGTTAAGTCATGCCAATAGTAAATATACTTAATAGCAAACAATATAATTACTATTCTTTATTTATTAAAAAACGACAGACCAATTCAAGTGTATAAAAGATTTAGAATTTCTTTTTCTACTTACGGCACCAATAATATCAAACATTTTTTTGGACATTCTAGTGACACAATTTTTTTTCAGATAATGTGTGTTTTCATGGTGAGTTATGCTCAATGTTTTTTTTAATGTGCAAACTGTGCTAAGCAACTCGCTTTGATAAGAAGTTATAGAGTCTGCTTCATTTCCAAATTCTAAAATTTTCGCTTATAGATTGCTCCAAACAGACGGTTTCAAAAAAAGATTTTGCTACCTTTCTTTCTCCTGGACAGACACATTTTCAAGTAGCACGTCAAATAAACACGGAAGTGCAATTGTTAGCTGATTTCTGTATGTTGGTAAAAATACGGAAATTAACGATCGGAGTTAAGCAAGACTTTTATTTTCTTTTTAAAGATTTGTGTCGGATAAGAAGACTTGAATTAAATTGAGGTAACTGAAACTTCCACGTATACTTATACAAACATATTTAAAAGTTATGTAAGATAGAAAGCGATCTCTCCATCGCAACGAAAAATAGGTAGCGTTAAGAATTTCGCAAAAGTCAAGTATCTACCAGCTAATCAAATGCACGGTTTTAAAATCACGAATCCTCGACCTCGAGAAAATTATTTAAGGACGCCAAGCGCACCCAGCCTTGTAACCATGGTTTGTACAATAGTGTCCAATGTGCCCGAAAACTATGATGTATTCGAGATTAAGGGTCGGCTAAGAAACAGAAAAATCCATTACCACCGCAATATAGATATACCGGAGGAGCAGCAGTTTAGCTATGCTTAACTCCTGAGGTAGTACTCTAAATGAAAATTCGCTAATGGTCGCGTTTCCTATTTGTATTGTACTTTCGAAGAGAATATTCGGTCAATCGCGGCTTCTTCACACGTCAAAAATTATTTTCCCTAGTTTTATTTGAAACGTCCCAATTCTTATAAACATTCAAAGAGATTCGACACTATTGTAAGGCAAACAACTGTGAAAATTAGTGATCTCATAATAACTAATTACTGCATTCCTGTCCAGTTAAGTAGGCGCAAAAATATAGGTTACAATTGGAGAAAGGTGAAAATGAAACGAACAATCTGAAGAATTCCGTTCAGTCAAATGTCTTATGTGTGTGGTCGTATAGCGATTGTCCGAGTTGACAGCCTTGAAGGGATATGATAGACTAGCCATTAACTAGTTTGATCCTCGACTGACTACTAAGTGTTCATAACTTTTGGCTCTGAAGTATGTCTTTAACACCTTTTTAAGAGCATGCTCCTGCTGGAAGCACATCTTTTTTTTACCATATGTTGTACTCACGCCGCAAAGTTCGTTAGTTTTGCTAATTGGAGAAATCAATTGTATTATACCTAAAAAGCTCGATCACTCGAAATTGATGACACTTTGTCTAGTCCTCAGAGTCGTCCTATGTTTGCTCAAAAAATCATATTCTGCTTTTGCTATACATTATTAGAAACCCATGTGAATACAATTATTTCACTTTTTATCTTCTGAAGACTACGGATCGCTCGATCAAACGTCTGCTCCGAGAACAAGCAAAATCATTGTCGGAGCCCTCGCTCACAGCTGCCGAACTGCGGCAGTGTGTTTGCTTTCAAAGTGGATCAAATCGAAGCAGAAGTTCGGTAGCTGAAGCTGTCGTCGTCGTCGTCGCTCCGAAAGCTGTCAGAGACAAGAAATTTTTGTACCGTTGTACAAGGGCTCCTCGGCAAGCGATTACTGCATAGTAGTTGTTATGCCTCAAATTGATAGAAAGCGGCAGTTGTGAGTGCAATCACCATCGGTCATGTAATTTCGATTCTGTTGTTAGTGTGCGTCCTGCAAGCGCACAAAAGAAGAAAGAATTAGAAAAAAAAAATGTAAAGAGAAGTGTCCTGGTGTATCCGTGTGAAAGGCTCCAGTTAAAAAAGGAGGAGAACCATCAGCAGCCGCCGCCGCAATAGTAATGGTATTGGAGACTGCTTATGTTGTGGTGTGTCTCTGCTGTTTATACGTGGCTTTGGATGTTCAGTATTGAATTAGAGGGAAGACGACGTTGCTCATGCTGTCTGCATACAATTGGAGCTTCAGTCTCGACGAAGAATTTAAAAAAGAATCTTAGTTCCAAGAAACCCTGTTGGTACGTTCTGAGCTAGGTATCTTTTTATTGATTTTTCTTGTTTCGTTCTAACTTGGTGTTGACGCGTAGCATTTTTGATAAATAGGTAATTAGACAGTACATAGAAATTGCTGAGGCTAAAACGATAGTGGTTTCAATCGATGGAGTTTTCAGTTGTCATGGTCATTATATTCAGAACTTATGGAAAATAAAGTGTCAGGTCGTGTCGTGACACAAGAACTATCATGTTCTACTATGCCGCCTAATTGGCATAAGTTACCTCTTGCACACGTAAAATCTTCTACGGGATAGATGCCACCAGTAATTAAACATCCACTTCTCGGAGTTCCTGTAGCGGAAATGATGTGAGCATAATAGAGGTATTTTCCACCACCGCGTATGCGTGGGTAATTCAATTTGAGTTTAGTTGTACTGAGTTTGTCCAATCGAGCCTCATTTTAGAAAGTGAAACTGCTTTATAAGATTGTCATTTTAAATGATACTCGATCTTTAGCACAGCATCGTAGACCTGTCTGAAATAAGTTGCTCTCATCTGTTCAAAGACCATATCATAGTATAGGTAATAAAATCATTTATTGTTTTTATTTGCGTTAAACAAAAATGATCACGCACGTGACTAGTTAAAGTCATGATTGATCATAAATGTGTGCGAGCCGTAGGTCATGAGTTCTATATGTTTTGGGAATAGCTTTCAAACCTGCTGTCGAAGTTTTTCTACGGACGCATCAAAATACTAACAATGATCATACGATTGTTGATTCTGGTCAACGCCAGCATCGAAGCCAAACCCCCGTAGAAGGCTATTAATCGGTTAGAGAAATACACTTCACGCTGTGAAGAGATTCTATTAACCAATTCGAATAGCTACTATTCGAATGCGGTTCCGTTGCTAAATGCAGCAGCATTTGTTTTGTTTCGAGGCCTTTCGTTGAATCAAGACTAGTAGAAAATATATTATTCGCTAGAGTGGAATAGCAACAAGTTGCGTGCCAAGCGATTGTTATAGACCTTGTATAACACCGACTTGTTATTATTTCAAAAGTTTATTATATTTTCACTTCTGTTTCGTTTGTAAAGAGCTTAACCAAAAAGAATCGTAGTGTTATGTTTGATAGAGAGTGGGTCGTCCATAAAAATCCTTCGATTTACTTTTATAATGTCCCAAAAATAAAAATTTGAATATAGAACTTATCCGTTATCGGTGTTCTTACTTTAAAGTCTCTTCGAAAAATTCTGCACAATGACATATGAAGAATGGGCATTGAACGTCCAGGAGCGATTTCAGCCCGTATGCGCTGCCCATATATTTACTTCAAATTGTACCAAGGCACGTGAATAGCTATGTATATCACGATAATCATAATTCAAAAAGTAACACTGACAGATGACAAATCACTAGCCGAAAACTCTCAAGGAAATCGATGTCGACAAGAAGATTTTAGCAAATAAAGCGCTATATCAAAGCCGTAGGACGTAGGCTTAAGGAAAGTCGAAGCATCAACTGGGGTTTTGTTTAAAACGCAGGGTTTCCTTTGTTACAGACCATTGAAAAGGTAAAATCGTTGAATCTTTTACTACTGAATTTTTGTCAGACATCAACAGCAGCCAGAAATCTGTATGCGTGTACTGTAGCAGAAAACAAACTCTCGTTCCTTCAAAATACATCCGTACGTTTTTTTTGTAAAAAAAGAAAACAACATCCAATGTCATTGTACAACCAGATTCTAAGTAACATAACAAATGAAAAAAAAAATTAGCCTATGTTTATTTTCAAAGATTTGGTAAATATAGTTAAAACGAACTGTGTAAGCTCTTAGATTAGGCAATTGCTTTTGAAGCCTTACTCCTTGTCTGCGATAATTTTTCGCAATTCGTCCACTGAGCCGTAGACGGTAACGTCAAAGCAAGTGATTACAGGTCCGAGTTTCTTGTAAACGATAGACCGTCGCCTAGCTGGAGCATCAGTTGGGAACGCAAGTTCTCCTTAGGGATTACCAACCAAACCGTAACCGTTCGCGATCGAATTTTCTCCGAAGCTGTAGCACCAATCTGCTTTGTCAGCTAGCTAATATACGTGAACGTAAACACCTCTTACTTGTTCCACGGCATGTATGAATTAAGAGACTTATCAGAATTATCCGCACGAGCCCTTCGGCTGTCTCCGCATGTACCACCTCTGAAAACACAGCACATAATTTATAATAAGTAGAGGTAATGAATAGCTATTAATCAAAAATACGGAAATACTTCTATTAAAAAAAAGCATCTTTGAATGATGAGGTTGGGAAACAATGCAAATTATTTCCATTCCCCTTACAAAAGGTTGTACAAGAGGACCCTTAGGTCTGTGTCTGCAGTGAATTGTGTGAATCTTTGTTTACAAACACGTTTGCACAGTTCATGAATCTCAATCGTTGGTCTGCGCATACAAATAAAAATAAAACTAAATCGGTTTTGCCTCGTAATAAATATGACAAATTAGGTTAAAGGCGAATCGAGTAGAAAGAGACATTTGTAATCAACATTTTATTTGCGATCGACATTGAATAGAAAGACATATTAACGAAAAGTATTTGTCAACGCATACTCTACCCTCGGTTACCTGCTCAAACTTGGTGACGATTCATATTTTTGTAATTGATCGAAGTAGAGTGTGATTAAGGTGTTTTTTGTCACTTGACGTACTCTACGATAAAAACAGACTATGATTTTTGTCCCTCACATTCTTTCAGCATTCGACAGCTTCTCATAATTTTCTTATCAAGGATTACCTGACGAACGCTCATTTCCTGAATGAAAAAACAAAACACTAAGGTGTGCCCTTACCTATTATCACTACCGCGCCGGTTCAAATGCTATTGTATCCCCTCCAATCTTGAGTATGGATGGCATGCGTCAACATTTTTAACGTGTGAACCAGATAAACAACCCTTCATAGATATTGTAACCGCAGCATGATTACTGCAACAATGTCAACAATGCAGAATGGGAAACAATGTCATCGCCGATGTTCTGCTAGTTTTGGAACGTCATCGGATCATAAAAACTGCTGTCTGAGGCCCTCGCTGATTGCTGCTATCAGTGCATCATGATCGGAATCTATTGTCTGTGATTCAGTCACTGCTGTTAAACACAACAACAACCTCAACGTTGACGATGACATTAACAACATCGTCCAAAGACTTGGCAGTATCGGACTAGCTGTGCGGTCACTACCTTGTTGTCTGTCTTGCCCTTTTAAAAGTCAATTTTGATTGAGACACTCGACAATAACGATGGAGATGCTGAGTCCTTTCACCAACAACCGAAGTCGATACCGCCGATTTCGCTATGAAAGACTTCCACGCTACGCCATGCTACTATTACTATTATTTGTATTATTGTGATTCTTACTGTTGCGATCGGATGCTAGCGAAATGCCAATACCTATCTTTGTGCATGAGTGTTACTGGTAGGTGTCGTATTGAATGCCTCTGGTCCGTTTTTTCCTGTTTCATATGTTTTGACTTTACTCATTTGACATTGGTTTGTCTTCTAAGTAGACTGTTCATCAAAGGAACCAACGATTTGTTTTTGTTCCGGGTCAGATCAATTGTGCTATGATGACGAATGGGTAGTACCCGAAAAGAATTGAAGTCTAAGTGATCTTATTGCCACCAAATGCAACCTCACTCAACGTCGTAGCCACTATGACGGTTTAAACGTGATATCGATCTTTGAATAAGGTAAATGCTGATACAACACCATGCCATGCTTTTGTACTAATCTTAAGAAGCCCATAAGATATAAGGGCACTTTTCTTTTATGTGTTGTTATTGTTTGTGTTTTTTACGTGCATAATAAATATGTTGCTACCAAAAGAGGCATTTGAACGAAGTTCCGTGTTAGGACTGTCAAATGTACGTGTATACATAAACAGACGTCGCAGGAAATCACATCACTTTCTACATCGATACCGGTATTTTCTTCGGCAGTCAATTCTGTTTCGTCTGAACTGTAGAAGATGCCTGGAGCCGTTAAAGCATCTATCTGGTACACACAGACGTGCAAGCAAAGCAAGTGACCCGATAGCCCCAACGTGGGGTCCATTTTCTGCCGGTGGCGTTTGTCTGTTGTTCATTTTGTAGTAACTTTTCGACTTGTACAGACTCACAGACAGACACCCGTCTTGCAGCAACCAAGACGCACAGCGTAACATGACATTTCAGCCGCTATACGGAGTAACTATTTACGACTGGCCACTTCCTGCCGTTAGAGCACCGTTAATTTAGTGCAGCGTAAAAGTAGTCGTAGGCTACCTGCCGTTGTCCCTGCGGAAAAGCATGGCAGCGACAACAACAGCAGCAGCGAGATTAACCACAACAACAACAACAACAATAGGATACCAGCAGACTAAAGATCTTCGCAGACATCAGGTATTGCTAGGTCCATCTGACACTAACGTTTGGTATAGCAACGGCAGCAGCACAGGAGTGACGCTATTAATAGCTCCCGATTTTTTCTTGCGAGTTGGGGTCGTTGCAATGATGTCCCCTTACTGTTACCAGTACTATGTTTGTTAGAATCACCATGTGAACAACTCTGAACTTCCACAGCTTTGAACAAAAAAGAGCAAACTTATGATAAGAGAAGAAATCGCGATACGAAATAGATCGAACACTGTCGCGAATGCCCGAAGTTGAAGTACTATAGCACTGCTTTTACATCTGGCGCTGCTGCTGCCCGTATCGGGACGCGTCGAGGACGCATCACATTGTATCCATGTCGTGGTAATAGATGTTGTTGCTGTAGGTGATGTTTTTTGCAGTGGCCAGTAATCGTTTGAAATAGTTGTTTCATCGCGCGCACGCTGCTTATTATGTTGGGTTCGGCCCGTTTAAAAACGTTCAGATATTTGCTACTGGAGGCAGCGATGGCAGCAAATACTTCGACCACAACTAGTCCAAATCGCGGCCGTTGGAATTTCGTTGGCCATTCGACAGCGCCGAGTCAACGGTAGTTGCGATAGTAATGGAAGGAATCGCTTCCTCTGTTGTATTAAAGCAACGTCTTCGCTTAGTGGAAACTAAAAAGGAGCTCATGGGGATCACGGTAAGCTGGAATGACTACCAAATAGCGAATTTTTCGTTATTGAAGACGCCAGCGACGTCGCATCATGATTATGGCGACTAAACGGCGCGGGTGCCGCAAACTCTCGTTAAATTCGACGGCAGCATTAGCGGAGGTGGCGGTGCTGGAGCGTTTTCGGACTGGCGAGTTGCAATTCATTCATTGTGGTGTAAGAGCTAGCCTCTGACTAGCCACCGAATGATGTCATGTGGACACAAGAACTACGTGCAGATTCACACAGCATTTGAATCGTCCAGCTAATGTGTCCGTACTGTTGATTGCAAGAGTCAGTCCCGATAAAAAAGATGGTACTCTATATTGTCGTATTTCAGCCATGGCATCATGTTGCGTATCTGATTAACAATTGATAACAGGACTACAAGGCTTAGCTGTTGCTGGTCGGGGATATTTGCTGATGGATTTTCTAGGAAACTCGCCTATCCCAGATCTATTTCAGCAGCGTTTAGTTGTCTTTTTAATGCTCTTATCTTTATCGTCCTGAGATATAAGGTAGATTTTCTTATCTATTATGGAACGAATAGACGTATAGATGTATATTTTCGCTCTGCGAGCGTGTGAAGTGAGCAGACCGTGAGCTTTGCCTTAACGGCTTAGTTGTTTTGTGTCAAAAATGTCTGTTCTGTTTGAATGCTTTCTTACAATCTGCGTCTAAATATTATATATGTCGATTCCAAAGTTGAATTATAACAGATTGGTCTTTAGATGGATATGTACAGGCAGGAGTTTTTTATTTGCAAATACCGTATTGATGAAGCAGGATAAGACGGGAAACCGTTACAAATATATATTTGTAGTTTTTGATCTTGTTCCGTTTAGCCCATGTTTTAGGTTAACAAAACGAGGAAAAAATACATTTGCGAGATTATGAAATCAGGGCAATCTAAACAACAATTAAAAACAGATTTTCAATAACAGTTAATAGCAGTCCAAATAAGTCAATCAATAACAGACAGCAACGTGACCACAGACCGATGTAAATCAACGTGCTTATTCTGTTGGCACCGGAGGTCTTTAACGCCATGTGAATGCGTCCAACTAAATGGACGGGAATTTACATTCTTATTTTTGCCTGACGAAAACGCAGTGGTCACGTCCGACTCAAATGCCCAGAAATGCACAATGTGTCTACGCACGTTGCGAACAGACAGAACGAAGATGCCGATTTTGTTGAAATAGTTCGAGATTAGACATCAGTGTTTATACGAAAAAAATTTTTTTACTTCAGGTTCAATTTTCATTTGTCCAAAGAATGTTTAACCTTGCTTCAGTTATTGTTTGGACCAGGACAACGAATTAACGACGACCATTCACGCTCATCACGATCATCTTGTCGACAGGAGTGCAGTCAAACGTAAGAGCCAATAACTCTCTGAGAACGAAAGCGTAATTTGTAAGACAAAAGCCTATTTAACGTTTACTGAGGCATTCCTTACCTTGCTCTCTTGAATCTCCTGATCACTTTTCTTAGACTAGCCCTAAACGAAAGCCGCGAAGTGATTCTGCCTCCGGCCCTCTATAAACATTGTCTTAACCATTTACAGCTGCTCATCAGCAGGCTTTTCCTCTAATATCTATATGAGAATGTTACTACGTTTTCAATTAATTATACTAAAAATAAAGATAACGGAATTACGAATTTCTAAATTCCAACGACGTTTTGTAACATAGTTTAGTCTTTATTGGAATAGGAATTCACAAAGTGGTTGCAGAAATATGAAGGGAACAAATAGTACTCTTATAGGCTTCTCTTGTTCATTGTTTGTGGCCGCCTGTTATAGCATTGTAAAACACCACACTTTTGCATTGCAATTGTCTCAGCCATCGACCTGTTTAATCCACTTGTTTGTAACCATCATCCAATCATTTGGTCTACCTATTTTAGATTTGATTTTTACACAAGATGTTGTCTGTAATTTGCATAGTACCCTCTCTATATACGTGTACGTATACGTGTTTTGTTTCAGTGACTTCTTTCCATATTCATAGTGTTTGTACATCTTTATTTTTCTTTCTTTGTGTTTTAATATATCTAATCCATCCAAGTTCTTACGTGACGCCCACCTCAAGCTGGTTGGCTCAAGAGTAATCTAGTCAACATGATAACTCATGCTAAATGATCCATGCATTTTTATCCATTCTGTGCAATGTGTGGCAGTTTGGACTTCTCCACACTGATTTCAATCCGGTAGTTTATTTCTGTAATGCTACATTTGTGACATTTGTGCCAAGGAAACGCTGGAAGACTTGAGGATTGGTTAAGCTTCAAAACCAGCAGCAGATACATTTCGAGAGGGTGGCCAGTCCTTCTTTTGGAGCAATGCTTAGCGGGAGTAGATTCA
This sequence comes from Varroa destructor, assembly GCF_002443255.2. Lineage (NCBI taxonomy): Eukaryota > Metazoa > Arthropoda > Arachnida > Mesostigmata > Varroidae > Varroa > Varroa destructor. The sequence goes on along the minus strand of NW_019211457.1, from coordinate 46,896,458 downwards.
AATGTAAAATTCGAGGCCGTTATCTTTTAAATTGGGTAACACATGTCTATTGTACACCTGGGTAAATATAGACAAAAGGTGGTTATAATAATAATATTAATATGACGATTAATTATTTTTATTAACAGTGTATTCTAAATGCAATTTTACATATATTCATTTGTTTAGAAGTGTTTGTTGAACATAAGTATTTCTAAGAGCTACATATGTAACGAACTAAAGGAAAATTTGCTAGCCTGGTTCCATATGCAAATTCTTCGCGCCAACGCGTTGACTCTAATTTAGTACGGGTATTCCCAGCCTGTTAGGTTCTTATCTAACAATATCATTGGTTGCTGCACTTCAGTATACTAGTGTAATTTTACATGGGGAGCCGCGCCTGTTTAGCTTGCTGACAGCGTCGATTCTATCTATCGTTGATTCCTCTAACTGAATGCAAGACAAATCGGCATGAACCAATGTACATAGAACTCTGAACAGATTCGCAAAATCTTGCACGTCAACATAAAAGATGTGTAGCAAAAGCGCTACCAAAATAACAACATCAACCAAATTAACCCATGCATCGATCGGTAGACCTATCCATTCTGTTAGCGTGTATGTAAATGTCGTCGTATCGTCAAGCACAGTAATATTATTTGTTTCTGGCGTTACAGGTTATTCCTTCTCATTCTTATTATTATTATTGTCCCTACTTCGTTGGTACTGCCATTGTCATCGTGTTCATGCCTAAAGTGCCATACCCATACCAAGCGAATTGGGAACGCAAACGACAACAAATAAGAAGCTACCAAACGTTACCGTCATTAACAGAAGTAGCAAGAGACCGAGGACAGCTATCAGAAGGAGCAACGAGCATCGGCCAGCAATTCTGTTCTGCCAAAACACACGTTACAATTCAGCGTCCTGTGACTGTTTATCTGCTACTTCTGTCCGCCCTCCTTCTACCATCGCTTGCTGCGCTACTCAATAGGGCTGTGGCACAACCGTATGCGCTTGCACATTTGTATTTTCTGCTAAGTTTCTTTTTGTTTTTGCTGCCGCTGTTGCCGTCATTACTATGAACCACTTCCCATCTTGTCCTTTTTGGTGGTGCATTTTGTGCCGTCGTTTGCTGTCGTGATGAACTCCGCAACCATCGCTACGGTCAGTGCTGCCATCTCCTTTGAGACTTTTCTGCTGTCTCCATCATTGGGCTCTACTACGTGTTCTTTATTCGTGTATAGGTCTGTCTGTCTACCGGGGTGCGGGGTTGTTGGTGTGATTCTCTCCAACTGCCTGCATCTCTTTCTTTTTCATTATTTTTCTGTTTGTCTCCATCTGGCTTTCCTCTGCGGCGCCCGCTGGCTGAATGCCTGACCGTCGGCGAACGTGGCCGGCCCATGCGTTTCCACTTCTGACACCATCGTTTCTCGGGTTAACCTGCGAGCCATGGGCGAATGTCGACAGACGGTAGCCTTCGTTTCGTGCGGTCGTTTCCTCACTTCTTTACTCATTCAAACACTCGACACTGAAAAACGAACGGAGCGTCACCTCTTTCTTTACGCTGTTCCAATGCTGCTGGTCGACGGATACCGTTGTAACTATTCCATAGATGAATGCTTATGCATGGTCTAGAACAAGCAGCAACAGCCTACCACAACGGAGAGACTGTGCTAGCTAGGCGAATCATGGTTACGTTGCGGTCGCGTAGTGGTGTCTGCTGTAGAAGCACCCCCTAGTGTAAGGTCTGGTACCATGTATGTAAGAGTACCTGATACGTGCCGCGTGCGACGAAGTGGGTCTGTTACTGGCCAAGGGCCGATGCCCGCCTTGTCTCGTCTCTGACAGACGGTCTGGGACGCTCTGCCGGTTTTTGGTGTCTCCTCCATAATTATAAGTGGCAGTCACCACTGTTGTAGACGATTCGCTGCTGTTTGCCTCACCTTCTGAATGCGGAATTAAAACAGCGCTGCATTAAAGTAAATGGAAGAGATGATGATACGAAGATCACGTCTGTTTTAACGGGCGTTGTAGAGGGTGGGCTGCTGGGAGCAAACGACTCCAGCAGAAGGCCAGAATCATATGCCGAGAAAAGAAGAGCCGAGGGGAACAGAAAGCGGAACATACCTGTCCATCTGGCGTTTCTTTTTTTTTTAATATAAAAATTGTTTATGTTGTTGCTTAGCATGGTTATTGGAGTTAGGAAGTTTCTCTTTGAAGCTGGTGGCTGATGACCCTATCACCCTATAACAGCTCCGACTGTACCGAAATAAGTATGTCGCATTATCGCTGTATTTGGTATTGTTGTATTGTTATTCTTATCATTATTATTATCACCGTGGAAGGATTGACATCTCATTTCGAACAGCAGCCACGTCGTCACACACAACAGATCGCCGGGCGATCGTCGGATCAGTAGCAATAAAAAGTGTGGGGCTGAGGACAATCAAACCCGTCATATATTTGGTAGTAGACTTTTTGAACAAAACAACACGTTGAGAAGCTGGCTAGCTGACTGACGGGTGAAAAGCAGGAGATGCTGGAGCTGTTTCTTGGGACAAACGGGCCGTGGTCGTCCACGAGGATATCGTTGAGAAACGATTTACGGTGGTTTTAATACAAGGAAGAATAGACGAGCTCATCCGGCTCGGCTAGTCTAATGCCCCCCCAGCGCATATATTCTGCGTCGTATGTCCGTGTAGCATTTGCATTAGAGGCGACAGGGAACAACCGAAAGTTGTATTTATGGACAAACAGCTTGGCCAGCTTGTTCGTAAATCAGCGTCAGGTGTCAAGTTCGACGTTACGACATATTGTATAACGGAACTGTAGAGAAAAATGTCAGGAAAGAGGTCCTGATGGTTTTACAACGTAATGTCCTACGATAGTATTATGTTATTACATTAAGTAAAGGGCGAAAGTGAACCCCAAACAATAACGAACTTTTGCTACCTTTCGTATTGTCCTGAACTTTTTACCGTTCTTCGCCGTAATCCTACGACCTAATCGGCTTTCATAGGTAAACTTGTGCAATAATTTTAGTTTTATCACTGCACCTTCACTAGAGACAGGACCGTGCTTTTACAGGGAAGTGAAATTTTAATATCTGTTCTATAATTAAGGCACGGCGGCTGCTGTCCCGCGTTTTTATGCTTACCAAGGTGTGGTAATGAAAAAGTACAGTGCTTTCTGGTCGTGTCCGAACAAAGCTTGAGAATACAAACAATCAATGTGTAAATTGCACCCCAGGCGTTCAGTTGAATTTGCACACTGTCTATAATAAGGAGGATATTATTTTGTTGGTCTGCGTTTGCCCGATAATTTTGCACAGACTCCTTTGGCGTAAGTAAAGGAAGCAGGTAATTACGCCAAAAAGAGGCTCCGATGTTCCAAGTAGTTCATTTCCGTATCTAAACTTTGGTATCGCTTGCTGATATCAATATATAGAAGACACCCACGTGTTTATAGATTTTTAAACATCTGATTTTATTTTCTTGCCTTTTCTTATGCAACACAATTTATGAGAGAACGTGTGGTAGAAGTTGAACCAACGGTTTTTATCTTTCTTTAAAGGCTCAGCTGTCTAAGCGACCGTGACGACACCGTTTTTGTAAATTTGCAAGATCCCACGTCTTCTGCAGGTAGTTCTGACAGTTCTCATCGCCAGGAAATGAATATTTACACAGAAACGATGATCAAATTATTTAAAAAATCCGATGTACTTGTTCGTCTCTAGATACAGAAGCTAAACAATATGGTCTCAGTTATGTATGCTAACTATTATAAACAATCAGAAAATACTCTGCCATATTGCTTGCTTTTTTAGCATCTTAAGTTTAACGAACGAATAAACACTTCATCACATCTTAATGATTGTTTATGCTGATTGCAAAATTGATGACTGATCCATTTTAGAGTGCATGGAGGATCCACCGTGATTTAGTTGGTCGACGACGTGCAGAAGAACGACAAAGTCTCTCCTTCCTTCAGGCTTCCATCGTTGACAGATAACTTACCAGCTACTGTCAATACAAGCATGGAGGTCTTAACAGCAGCTGTATCGACGATGATCTGGTCTGCGCTTGAATCGATTTCCGTTATTCGCGACCCATAAGACGTTCTCCAGCGCCCGTGCAGAGTTAACCGCTTTCATATGGGCAATTGAACAGCGGTGACCGATCTCAAACTGACCACGAAGAACGGGTAAACACCGTTCTAAGTGGGGGGAACACATGGGTTGGCGCGGTAAAATTAGGAGCTGAACTATAGGGGACGTATTTACGGAAGCAGGTACTCAAGAGAAAGTTTAATCTATCGATTGGGGTGCTCAAGTTCTAACGCCAAATTCAGGGAGATCATAAAGCAGCTAACGACAAATGCAAACTCACGATGTCGGCTTTGGAACTCGAAAAGGCGTTTCTCGAATCGCCAATTGCCCGGTGGACCGCGCAATTTTATTCGGGCAAAAGCGCCATCTCGTTGGCGCTTTTTTGCAGCGGCGAGTTCCTTTACAATGACATCTGGGTGCAAATCGACAGCCAAGCCAAAGAAACTCCCGTGGGTGAGTAACCGAAATGAAATTGTAATGAAAAAGCAATTGTGGAAACGATAAACAGTGCTGCTGTATAATAGAAGTCTCCTGACGAACTTAATCAAATGTGTTATCATAGGATACAATTGAATGAAGGGTTTGAAAACATTCGTTTGGTGCTTTGAGAATTTCTATTTACATGAAATAAAGTGGCAGTAAAGTAAAATGTAGTAAGCACGAATTATAAAAACTAAGAACAAGGACTCCTAAATGGTCAAGAAATATTCGCCTACTGTTTATCTATATACATACATCGCAATTTCGAAATGTGGGCAGCACTTTTACGTTCCGAAGTGAAAGTGGAGGAACTATTTTTAAGCGTCTAGTTTGGAGACATTTTTTTAAATGTAGCTGTTTGCAGCGGTATAAATTAGAAATAAGTCCTCTTCTTATCCGACTTAAATAAACCATTTAATTCAACTCTAAAAATAATTTTGCACCTACCATGCAATTAGTACGCATCATTTTGACGTGCGAACTTGGCAATGCTTTGCCATGCTTAGTAGCATCATTGTTTCAGACAATCATCTACTTTCTTTTATTTCCGGCACCCTCTTAGAAGGCGAACGCACCAGCGGAGCTTACCACGGGGAAACTGAACGTTTCCTTCTCTTAGGCAGTATACTAGGGCTATAATATTTTTAAAGGGAAAAATCTTTTAAGCAGCTTTCGTTGTAGTTTCCGGTTAGTTGAATACAAGCTGGGTTTATTTTAGTATTTTAATCGATTATCTAATTTATTTTAGCGTCGGATGACATTGCAACTCGGACTAAAACACTCCAGAGGTTACTCGAGGCGATGCTGAACTTTTACAAGAATCATCTAAACCAGGTAAAATGTATCGTCATATTTATTCTAAATTTGCACTGGACGAAATATTTCGTATCTTGCAGGATTTCCTAGTTAATGACCGTCTATAATATATGCTCTGTATTCAACACGCGTGCTAAATCTATCAATAAAGCTGTAATTACGTATCGTAATAACTTCGATTATGCTACCAAAACAAACACTGGGAATGTCCATTATTGTTGACTTTTAGGTGTTGGTACTAAAATTGCCAGATGTCCTGGTACTTGCGCAGTACTCCGATTCTTCGAAAACGAAAGCCGATGCAGCGCGACAGGTCCGTCTGACTGATGATTATGATTACGTTGTCCAATTTAGATTACCTGTTGTAGCGATTTCAATGATTTCGTTACTCCTGGATCAAAACAAATTCGTGCTCACTAGTAAGGTCTCGACATGCCTGCTTGCAACCTGCTTGAAACTGTTCAGCTTAAATATTAATTTTTCGTATAAAATGTGCACCATCGTGAAGGTTCGACCTACTGGTGTGACATGAGTGTGGGGCTTCTTTCAAGACAGATTTTTAAAAACGACAAATATTCTTCTTCTATAAAAATGATTTCGGCTTTCCAACGAGCAGTGAAAATTTCCAATCAATCAAAACAGTTTATGGGTTTACGGGGTAACCTACTTTCCATGTTTTATGGTGTTACAGTTGCACTTGTTTGAACTCGGTTAATAACATGTTAGTTAACGTTCCCAACTGCTCTTTTATCCTGTATTTTCCAAGCCCGCTAAGCTGAAGTTGCCGCTACGCGAACTTTGAACTAAAAACGATATGATTCGTCGATAAGGCGATGTTTGTGGGAAGTCGATAGTATGAGATTAAATATCCTGGCGCATCATGAGATTCCTTACCCCAACACTTTTGCAGTTATCTTTGGCTTTCGTATTATTATGGTTCACCCGATTAGCATAGCGGAGTAGCGGACAGAGCTGGGCGCCAGCAGAGTGCGCCGCAACTTCAACATGGCACTGATACGTTTACTGCTAGACATTGGACAGAGTTAGCCTACCCATCGGGCATATCACATGCTCAATATCGATATTGTTGTGAATTTCTGTTAATTTATTGTTTATTGTTGAGTTTTATGGCTGGTTTCGCTCGTGGACAATTTAGGTCACGTAACAAGAGACCGCAAAGCTAGCGTGTGTCGCGATTTACATAGTCCACCCTCCTTATACCGAGATATGCGTTTTTTTTTTTAAAATTTGCTTATAGTAGTAGTATAACTAGATAAAATGTAATAAAACATTTACACAAATGCACAGTAATTAAAATTACTCTAATTGGTACGTTCCCGGATTTATTGCCTCGTTTTGGGATAGGCGGTCTCGGAGTTAACCTCTCTCTTGCTGTTGCTTCTGGGTTGCGCGGTGCAATGTGATCGGAAGGAGGACTTTATAACGTCGATAAAGAAACTTGACGTTGCGGAGCAGACTGTGCTTATGGAGTCTATTCAGCAAATCGCCGATAACCCAGGTTAGCACGCTCTTCGCTTAGGCGATAGGTCGGCCTTTGCTAAGCAACTGTAGAAACTGGACTAACATGTTTTTTTTAACAGTTTGTGAACGTCCAGGCGCCAAGAATGAAGGGTGTTTTCTTGTATGGATATTTTCTATTGCGGATTACATCTTCTGTATAACTTATTTTTATAATAAAGAGTGTTTTTGCTTTGTACTATTTGTTGGTTTTGCAGGGGCGGTGTGGCCAAGAGAGGGAAACTCGTTGGATGACGGTGCCATGTACGCCGCACTCGTCGACAACGTTAGAAGGTGTGTTTGTGCTAAAAGGGATAACCCGATAAAAGTGACTGACATAGTGGCAGATTCGATCGAAATAGAACATTTAACTAATGACGATTGTAGCACCAATTAATAGGCAAGAATAAATTAAAAGTTCTTAGTTAGCGAAAAACAACTAGTGATTACTACACAATATATAAAATCATCTAAACATTAACAATTAAAAACATAATTATATTTATATAACTCTAAGGGTTGCTTTAGCCTCAAGCGCAGCATACACTAAGAACCAGTCACGAAACAAAGACATGAACCAACTGGAAAGGTTGACGTAACATGTGTCAAAATCGTACATGATTTGTTTAATTAACGTATCGTACGTGCTAACAATTTTTTGTTAACGCAGATTAACGGATGAGCGTGATTCGCTGGCAGCCCATTGTATTCAGCTAACTCTGGACACTCTCTCGCTAAAGGAACGTGACCTTCATCCGCCTCCTAGTCCAGTTGTAAAGGAGAACTCGGGATTGACACTAGAGTTGGCGGACACGAAGAGTCGCCTTCGAAGGTATATCGATATCACATATACGCGCAACTCTAGAGCAATATTCCTGCGAACAAAACATTTCTTAAACTAAATTGGAATTTTCGATAAATATTGTTGTAAAGCTAATGCGTATAAATAGAAAAGGATACAGGTAATCTTCGTTAATGTAACAAGTACCACTACACTATAATGATGCATCGGGCTCAACTCAGTTGATTCAATTTTATATATATATATATACATGCACCTAAATGGAGCGAACGATAATTTCGTCATAGTGGAAGGCAATGGAAAGTAACGTTTTCGTAGTTTGAGCGAAAATGAGCTATTATCTGATGTATTCGTGCTGGGTGAACCTCCCACTAAGAAACTTCTTTTTTTGCCGTAAACCTGCAGTCCACGTTCCCTTTAATTTCTGATTAGTATTTTAATGACTAGTAGTTAAGATAAAATTTATTTGCGGAAAGCTAGAAGATCTCAAGAAGTGTTATATTTGAAGACTGAAGAATTCATTAACATGGTTAAAAAGGCTGTTTTCGTACACCTAAATTTTTTAAACAAAAATTAACAGTCGTCTCAAAGAATACCAGTTGCAACTTGGGTCGTTTTGGTAAGCTCCAAAAGTTATGTCTTTTTAAGACTTTTATGTTTCCTTCACCTTTTGGACCTATATTGAACTCTCTCTCTTATATCTCTCTTATCAGCCTAAAGTTTTATCCCGTTAAATTTTTCTTATGTAGCGTATTTGTATGATATTTTGTGTCTTTATGCATACCAATATGGCTTAACACACTGTTACAATTAACAAGTTATTTATGGGTTAAAGAAGATATCTTTTTTTTTTTTTTAGAGGTAACTAATGTGTAATTCAAGTCCTGAAATCATATTGTAATCGCGATGAATAGCAATTGTATTGAATAAACATGACCGTTAAGAACGACACTTCTAGTACATGTAAAAAATACTGTTGAAGTGTCGCTATATATTTAGGTACTTTAGGTAGTTTAAAAACTAAGCTTCCGAAAAAGTTTTAATTCATGTGGCATATATATATATATATATATGGCACATGAGTTGGAATATAAATATATATAGAGATGAACGTTTCCGGTTTTTCTTGCCGTACCCTTGCTCTTTTCAGACTTCAGCACGAGTACGAGGAAAAGATAGAGTTGTTGTCAGAAGTAAAAGAAGAATGCGACCAAGTCAAGGAAAACCTTCAAAGATTACGGCAGGTGCGTGAATATAATACAAGTTTTTCTAGCAAGTCAGTTCAGGAATGTGAAGGTTTTTGTTGGACTTAATAGTTTTTACTAATCCCTTTTTGTTAGTATATGTGGAATGAGTATAGTTTACTATGTATTAAAAGTACTTAGACAAAAATTAGTACGCAAACCTTTAAGCAGATTCGACTAGTAAGATGTTGCCCTAAATATCATCTACAAACCCCTTCTTTGAGCTCGTAGGAGAATTTCCAGCTGGTTCAAGAGTCGAGATGCGCAAAGGCTCTTCGAGACGAGGTCGATATATTAAAGGAACGATGTCTGCGATACGAAACGATGGAGTCGACGATGCAAAAATACAAGGAAAAAATCAGCGACCTCGAATTCGTCCGCAGCCGCTGTGACGAGCTCAAGGAGGACTTGAGGGTGACGAACGAAACCAAGTACATGCTTGAGGAGCAAGTCAGTGAGATTAGCACAAGCTCCGATTGGAGCGCTAGATTTTTTCCTTTTACAGAAAAAAGATGGCATTATTTAATTAGAACTCAAAAATGCAAGCATGCAAGTGTTGTATTGAAATATCGGCTAAGCACACTACTCTTATGGTAATAACGTTGTCTTCAAATTTTGCTCTTTTTTCCTGTGCCCGTATATTCCCGATATTCTGACACAAATCAGTTGGAAACATCAAGAAAGAAACTTGAAACGGTTGTCAGCCAGGAGTCAGAGCTGATCTCGCTAAAGGTGGAGCTGAGTGAGGCTCATCTCGAACGAGACCTGGCAAATGAACGTCTGCATCGTCTGGCTGAAGAAATTTCTCAATTGCATGTTGACAAGAAGAACCTCGTCGAGGAGATATCGCGTCTGCAATTAGAAAGTACGCATAGAGAGACTGATGATGATGAGCAGGTATGTGATAGTTTATCTACGTGATTGAGCAGAAGGCTATCGGAAATAGGTAAAAGTTCAAAATCGGACGCAGATGCGCTCTGGTTCGTACTGGAAAAAACACAAATTTAAAGCAATATCAAATCCGAGAGTAGTGGGTAGGAAACTTTAAGCATTTATTTAGAGACATAACATTTTTCCCTAGATTGAGATTACTGAACTTATAGAAAGCATGAGTTGAATAGATAACCAGCAGTTATTTTAGCACCAATATCTCTTTTATTTGATTGTTATATTTTTAATTTTTAGGATAGCAAGATAGCATTCGAGGGTCCGTCGTTGCTTGAGCAGATGCACAATGACACGTTAACTAGATGCAACCAGCTTGAACTCGAGAGGGAGCGGCTGTCTTGCACACTCCAGGAGAAGGAACGCGAGACCGACAAACTGCAGGGGGACATTGTTTCACTCAATCTGAACGTGAAGCATCTACAGCGTAAACTTGAACTCGCGCAGGCTGACTGCACCAAGCTGCACGACGTACGCCGCTATAATTCCACACTTATTAAATAATTGTTGTCATCCACGTAGTCTTATTTTTTTTAGGCTTATGAAGTGCTTTCATATATGTGCGCCTCTGTTGTAACGAATTGTAGCCATTTCTATTTATAAGAAAGATCGATCTTTCCTTTGTCTTCTTTACGTTATTTTATGAAGCATTAGTAATGTGCCCTCAAGTGCAAAGTTCGACCGGGCAATTCACTATGTGTAAACTTATATGTCTCATGGTTGCGGAACGTGGAACTCCGTAGCGTAGCTGATATATTTACCATGGCTATTTGCAGTTATGTAATTATAATCTCATTTTCAGGTCGAGCAACAGCTTAATGCAGTTAGCTTAGAAAAAACGCGAGTGCAAAGGCAAGCTGAATCGGCAGAAAAACGGTTGGAAGAGGCCCAGAATGACATAAGGTTACTCTTAAGTTCTACGAGTATCAATTACTGCTAATATTATTCACTTTGTCTTCCTGTATGTCTTTAAACACCTTTTTTTGGTTGTAGACCTCACAACAAGCCCTAATGCCACAATTTTTCTACTGCAGTGCCCTGACTAGCGAAAATTCACGTCTGACGGCGTCGCTAACGACGATGAAGGGCACAATGCAACGGGTAAACCAGTTAGAAAAGGAAAAAAACGAACTCGAAAGCCGAATCAAAAGTCTCGAGGACGAAAGACGCGCGTCAGATAGAGAATTGCAAAGAGCTCGACAGAACCTCGAGGAACGAGAACGCGACGTTGATACGCTCTCGGAGAAATTCACCCATGCCGAGAAAGAATTGGCAACGGTTCGCGAAAACCTAGTGACATTTAGTGGTCTTCAAGAACAGTTGGCTGCTAACGAAGTGGAGCTGCACACTATCAAAGAAGAACTATCCATCGAAAAAGCAGCTCTCGTTGATCTTCGCCAGGAGATGATCCACGAGAAAGTGAAAAATGGCTTGTTAGAGAATGAGCTCGAACAGGTTCATATACAGCTAGATAATATGGAGAAGCTGCAACAACAGCAACAGAATAATACGCTTGATGTTACTAAAGGGTCGACGACCGACGAGTATCTCTCTACAGCTTCCTCAGTAACCAGCGGAACCCTTGACGCAAATGGTGGGGGTTCGACGACTCTCAGCTCACCGAGCGTATTTGAGCCAGGCGAAGAGGACGAGCGGATAGATACAGAGGTAAGCAGTGGTCGAGAAATTGTCTATTTGAAAGAATATATAAAGAAAAATTAGAGCAAAATGTTCTATACCTGTCATACTGTATATGCCGTTGGCTGAATTTTAATCTTTGAACCTCAGCCTTTTTGAATTAGAGGTTTGGTTGTTCAAGCCAACGTGCGTGACGTATATGTGGGCAAATTGCCGTTTTTTTAACTTTTCTTCCGGTATTCTGCTACACATGTATATGAGTAAATTGTAGGGATTGAGGTTATAGTCTATGAATATTTTTCAAACAAAACGATAACCAAATATTTATAGGGAGGTTTGTGTAAGAAAACGGGTCGTCTTTGATACCGATCGAAAGTCCTTTATTGACTTCAAATCTTTACACCAATAGACAGGCCTTGACAGGCTGGGTAGAAATGTAATACATTGTGTTTTACCTAAAATTGATATTTTGGCGTGAAAACGGCAAAAACCGAATGTAGCAGCTTTTTCACTTATGTGACACGAGGATGAAAATTTCCTACATGGAATTCTGTCTAGGGTAGATGTTTATTGATACCTGTCAAAAGCTCTCGATGAGCTGAATCGAAATTCAATACATGCTCATATATTTGAATCTATTTGCGCGTTTAAAATGCCGTTGAAAAAAAATGAGAACTTCACGTGGTGTTCTATGTTAGGGAAGTTTTTCTTGACATCAGCCGATAAATCTCGACGAGTTGAATAAAAATGTGGTACATACCTGACACTTTTGCGTGAAAATTGCGAAAATTTTATTAGACGTATTGATTTTCATATGTAATAATGGGATAAAAAAGGCTATTGAATGTCATTCTGTCCAAATCATATGGTTTAGACGCATATTTGAATGTTCTTCTAAATGAAGATATGTATGTTCATTGAAAGGATCGCGTAATTACTTGTTGTCAAAAAAAAGAAACACAACGTTTTAGCCTCAATGACTTCTTAAGAACAGTATCAGTTGGTTGATGACTTCGTCAATGGCAAGGTGTATTAGAACTCGCCCGAGGGCTGACTAAATTTACATACGCCTCTCAGAGGTCCGCCAACGGCTGAAATTTACATACGCCTCTCAGAGGTGCGCCAACGGCTGATCCTATTCACGTACGTTCTGAAAAGTCAATTTGCCAACATCCCGTAATCACGTTGTAGAACTTTACCGAACGCTAGCATACCAGAAACGAGACAAATCGAAAGTTGGCTGAGTTTCCTGGCAAAAATGTCAGAACAGACTCTAGAAATAATTGCAGGGTAATTGTAACAGGATAATCGTTTTCGAAACCTCGAGTTATAGTTTTTGTTAGCCAAAGTAAACGAATTAGATTAGTTCAAACAGTCAACATAAAAAAGGCACAGGGAGAAGCCCGCAGGTTCGTCTAGTCTATCTTTATTCTTGTATTTATTTTTTAGCTGGTTTGCCTTCTGCTGCGGTCATATACTGTTCGTCTTTTCAGATCCTGTTAGGCAGCGCTATTCCCGTTCTCAACGGTGACGCAGAACGCAGCTCAACCGAGTCGGCCGATCCTGCCGTTACAATAATAGGGTCCCTTAGGGCTGGCAGGGAATCCAGTTCGAGTGGACCGTTCTCCCTACCCGCCCCGGGTGCTGAGCTGCAGAGCGGGACTCGAGAGAGTCCAGCCGGGGCGACAAACACAACAGCTAGTTCGCGCGTGGCCGATCTCAAGGACAAAATCGTTCAGCTCGAACACAAAAAACTACAGAGTGAGGCCGAGTGTATGGCCGCAAAAAAGCAACTGTCAGTAGTGAAACAACAACTGCTAAACGCCGAGTATGAAATCGCACAGGAGGTGGCCAAGCGCGAAGCCCTGGCCAAGCAGAATGCTGCCCTACAGTCGCATTTCGCAAGGCTGGAGGTTTGTAGTCCTCCATCGCAATATCCTAATGCATATCAGTCTCACACAGATAATAGTAATAATAATAATAATAATAATAATAATAATAATAATAATAATAATAATAATAATAATAATAATAATAATAATAATAATAATAATAATAATAGGTTGACCAAAGTGTGGCCATTTCGGCGAAACTGCAACTCCAGGAGCAGACAGAGGTGCTTAAGCAGGAGCTAGGGGAGGTCAAGGCAAAACTTCGCGAAAAAGAACTTGAGATCATGCGTACTACCGAGAGTCAAGAAAAGGTGACTAACGACTATAAAGTGTTAGATGCACTGCATAAACAACTTGGACAGGAATTCGAAACCGTCAAGAATTCATTGGCTGCTAATAAAAACGTACAAAAGATACAGAAGAACGAAAATGCAGAACTGCAGCGGCTTGTCAATAAACTTCGAGGTGAGTTGGTTCTTTGTTGTAAAAATCAGGTTTCTTCAACTAAGTGTCTATGTATTATATAATAATTTTTATGACATATAATACGGCAGTCTCTATATGTGGTATATCATTGTAGATCAATTGGAGACCCTGCGAGAGGAACTTCGCGAGAAGGAAGAACTGGCATCGAGCGTAGAGCTTTTACAATCGATCCCAGGCGGTGCCACGCTGACAACATCTGAGCTCCTTCAGGACAACGAGCGTCTCAAGGAAGACCTAAACGCATTGCAAAATACGTACCGACAGCTTAAGGTATAGTTTTTGTTCGTACCGTTTGCATTGGCGATAATCTTCTTGATTATTTTATAGCCGAGCACGAAGTTGCCCTACACAGTTATACGTTATTAAAGATCTACTTTTTGCCCAATCTTCTCGTCAACTTTAGGATGACAACAATCAAAAATCGCTTCGCATCACAGAGCTGCAGGGTCAGCTGCAAAGTTCTCAACACGATAGGAGCAGCCGAGATGTCGAAATTTCCCGACTGACTGCTTCATACCAAATGCAACAGCACGTCAATCAAGTCTTAGAGGAGGAACGCAAATCTCTACTAGTTAAGGTTCATCATTCATCTTCTGCTACTCTATTCATAAAGCTATATCTACTTGGGGCACCATGGGTTTCACTTAGCTCTCAAAGATATCCGTGTTGTCTTAGTCCTTCCACAAAGCTTTTAGATTTCATGATTGCCACAAATGCTGACTTTCAGTGCACTCCAGCAACAATTATTAAAGTCTAACACGGAACAACGGATATATCAATGATATACACACATTTAAATTACATAGATTTATACCATTAACAATTAAGGCATGAACTCCTCTTCTAAAAAAATGTAGCAAACATCCCAGTGTTCGTTTCCCTAATTTTTATAGGTAACGTCTCTTATGGCATCGTACGATCAGCATTTCCGCCGACTTTTAGATGTCATCTCAACTTGTGACAACAGCCAAGGGGCCGAAGAAATTCCTCATAACAACAGGTTACTTAGAAATGTTCGAGCTGCGTACAGCTCCAGTACAGCAGTCGCGTATACATTGTTTTTTATGCGTTTCTATATATTAATATACAATGTATTTTTAGCAAATATACTAATGATCCTTATCCAGACATCTCGTGTAGTACTTTATGCGAATAAACAAAGTTTTGCAATGTGTAGCTTGCGTTCAACCTCAATAAATACTGAGTATTGATTTTTGTGGATTGATTTGACTAACTGATCTCAAATGTTTTATTATCACATAAATATAGCTACGAGCAAGAACGGCTCCGTATGGAGGAAGAACGTAGGCTACTTGAGGATAAATTGTCAGAGTACACGTCCAAGTTGGACAAGCGAATGTGCATCAGCCAAGCAATAAGTTCCCGCAGTTCGACGCCCCTGCCAGTCGAAGGCAGTATCATGGGCAGCGAACCTGGAGGATTGATGAACAGGACGTTGACCACACCATCACCGTTAACTGTGTCAGCACAGCTTACTCATCAGACTCAGGCACCGGTGCACGTCAACCGTACGGTGGAAAACCATACGACAATTAACGTTGTAAATCAGGTGCGTTGTACATCGCACGAACGTGACTATTTCGATGAAAACATTCAAAAACCTATTTTGTAGCTGCTTTATAATCTTTGTGTAATCTAAAAAGCGCCTATTTAATAAACATTTGCTTAGATATTGGCATGGACTGGGTTATATTACTAAATAAAACAATGTCGGGGGGACGCATACTAAGGTTGCATCGCTACCCATTCTGCCACTTCTTATAGCGTCCGTAGTCTTTATAGAGATAGTCTCTCTAATAGACTAATAGTCTCTCTAATAGGTATGAAGTTACAAGGTACTTTAGGCAAAAAATATTCAGGTTATAATATTTTTAGTATAATCCTCAAAATAACTTTGTTGCATCGTCGTAGGTTCACCATTATCCTGCACAGCCACTGACATCTACGCCAGTTACAACCGGAACTTCGAATAGCGGATTAAGCCGCTCCCCAGCTGCGAGGCACTCCATGTATGCACGGGGTTCGCATGGCCTGTATGATAGCGCCAATCACAACCGTCAGTACCTCAATCAACAACAATTCAACGCTAGCAACGGGTCGTCATCGCATCACCATCATCCAGCACTTCCGCAGAATCAACATCAATCATCGTCACACCACGGCGGTCACGGGATAGCAGTTGGGAGTAGTGCAACTGGTCCAACCGGACTGTTCAGGTAGGATAATATTAGACACTAACTAATTTCAGCTCTTTTTCACCAATAAAATATAGCACAAATAAATGCTTTATATTCACTTGTATCTTCCTTTTTCTTTGAGGCTAGAAAGAACCGGCTAGTACGTTCAAGTTACTTCATTGAACCAGTGTGATAGTTCTGAGGCAACTGTAACACCCGATATAAAACTCCAAGCATAATTAAGATGAATATAATATTTTTTTTTTCATTCTGAGACCTCGATATGTACGCATACGAATTTACGCAGTTGGTTCGGAAGCGCTTACGAGTATGTGGCGTATTGACCACGTCTTTTTTTTCTCTAGGACAACGCTACGTAAAGAAGCGGCTGCAGCCGGATTGGGTTCAGGTGGGAGCTTGTCTGACGTGGAAACGCCCTCCCGACGGAGTGCACTTTCTGTTACATCGTCAGGCATCGCCAGTCCCGCTCCGCAGACCACGTCTGCAAGCAATACCCCGACTAAGCAGGACGTCTGGTATGAGTATGGTTGTGTCTAAGACGAAAGCGCGTAGAAAGTGGTAAGTTTTTATTTAGGAGACGAAGAACGATACGCATACCATAAAACTAAGCAACATGAGATTCAGAGATCAGACATTCGTTATAGAGTGTACAAGCAAACGAAATAAAGAATTGTTCCCACTCTGAAAGCGTTGGAAAAATCTGTGATCTGTAAGACGACTCGTTTGAATTGATTGAGCAACAGTCATGTGGATACGGTGTGATTATAATGTGATATGATCACTCCGCGATTTATTTTGACTTGTGCATATATTTGAGTGATGAAGAAGACTTTAGATGGTCTAAGGATTCGAGTTTAGGAAGAATTAGGAGACATTTCTCCCGCCAAAAATAATGGTAACTGATTACGTACTCCGGTGACTAGCTGGCTGCTGTTGTTGTTTTTGTCTAAGATTTGATGTGTGAGACGACGATAAATAACGTAGATAATGAGGCAAAACGAACCGTAAGGGCTAGATATGCGAAAGAAAATTTCTGGTAGAGGACGCGTCCGTTATCGATATCCTCACCTAGAACCCCCACAAGCCACAAGTAGACGCCATTTAGGTCGACGTGGTGACGGAAATGTCACCAACAGTACTATTCTGTTTAGAAATCATTTGGTGAACAATCGCAATTTTACCTTTAAAACCACTGACTTATAGCGCTAACGTGACTCGTTGTTCATGGGCTGTGATACGCAGTCCAAAATGTGTTATTAGCGGATATATGTACAATATGTTGACGCAATTCGAGGTCGGTTCTTCATTGATCTATTCGTTGAGGCGCGGAGGAATGATCGAAGACAAGGCAGCTTCAACAGATAGCACTAAACGTCCATTTAGCGAAAAAAAAAAAAAAACCGAGTATGAATCAAAGGAAGTTTTAGCTATAAAAGCTAATGTTGACTCTGAGATAAAAATCTGGTTCGCGTCACACGAACTAGCTGAAACCATTTAAATAACGACGATGATTTTATTGAAAAGCCTAAAAGCGGGTGAGTGAGATTTCGTAAAGACTCATATAATGAGAGAATCATTTGAGTAAAATAGACGATTGGAGTATAAAAACCATATAAGAGTATAGAAAAGTATACATAGAATATACATAAAAAAGAAGCTTGTTCTTCTGCCAGCCAGACCTTTCGTCACAGACGAAATTTTATTTGTGCACCGGTTGATCGCGTTCTTCTAGCTTCGCAATTTCGCGATTATTCTTAAAACGTACGTTATGAATACGTGTTGATTTGTTTTGCGAAAAGAAAAAAAATGCCAAGTATAAAAAGATGGACGGGCGGAGACCACTTTCATAACTGAACAATTAAACTAGCCAGTTTCTTAGCATTTATTTAATAATGTCAACAATACTAAGGCTGCCGGTAAAGAAAGTGGGAAACAGTAGCACATAGATTGTAGATTATTTATGGATACAGTAGACGCTAACAACGAGAGCACTCTGCTCTGCTTTGATCTGAGAGTTGTGTGCGTGGTCAAGATGGCCGAACACACACACACGTAAACAAAATCTTACCGAGCAATGAACAATGTATTACTGGTTTGAGACAGACCATATTAGCTATGCAACGCACTATGTCAATACCGTCAGGTAGAGAGAGTCATCGTTCTATTTCCACGAAGTAGCATTTTGTAACGTAATTGTGAGAAGAATTTCCATGAGCCAATAGGAATGGGTGAGAGGCATGCTAACATTTTGGTCTTGCATGCGCCATATTTCATTTGCATACAATAATAATAGTTGTATTGCTTTTCTTTAAAACACTGACCATGCAATATCAAACAGTATCAGACATAAATGATCACTATTACAATGATTTTGATGGGTCAATATTCTATGAACTCTATACTAACTACTGTGAATGACGACAGAGATATCGCCATAATTACGCCTTAACCAATCTACTGACACAATGGTTGCTGTATATTTACCTAAATATACATAAATACATAGAAACTCTCTTGTGTATAAAAGAAAGACCGACTCTTGAATAACATGCCTTTATAATAAGAGTTAAATTATAAATTGCGACCAACCCTAAACGCTCTTCTTCTTTGAAGGATATATTTTTTTGTTTGTGCAACGGACAAACATAGCTATTTACGCCAAGTGGTCCTTGTGATTGATGGGTCAGCCTTGGCCTTGGCGTGGCGCCCCACACCTCAAATATTTTTCCGATGAGACGGTGAAACACTGTAAAGTTGAATTGTTGATTGTTTCAACACTGATTGAAACACGCAAATCTGCTTATGGTGATAGCGAAAAGTAATAGTATGAGACACAGCGACCAAAACGTGTGCCAAAAACATGGGCACACTTCAAAAGCAAATGAACAGTGACGAAAAACGAATTGTCAGTTTTTTATGACATTTTTTCCTTGCGGGCTTTTTGTGAACAGGATGAGACATTAATGTGGTACACAGAGTATCTAGCCAGGGGGTAAAACTTGATCTTCGCAATCCAGAATATCAAATCTTTTTATTCCTAGTAATGATAGATACATACACAACGTGATGTATTTATTAGACCTTTGATATTATGGATACGGAGTTTGGATTTGAGTGGCAGTAACGTGGTCCGTCAGCCGAACAGAACGACGATTTTCCCGAAAACTCGGAACAATAAAGCTTGCTTACAATAACAACAAAAATGTGTACTTTTTATGTATATTATTATTATAACAAGTATGTATATATATGTATATATTGCTTGACAGGCTGAAACAATTTCTCGACAACTGAAGAGTCTTTAGTTGCCGCTTATCGAAGTAGCAGAAACATGCAAATGGTAGTAAAGGAGAGCGATTTTAACACATTTGTACGGAAAAGCATTACACCAATACTATGCTTTGGACATATAGTAGAGTATATTTAAGTGGTGCATGTTGAAAGCGTCTGGCTATCTTATCCAACCATTTTCTTTAACACGTATGTTTGTGCATTTCTGTAGCTGAAATGTTTTTCTTCTTAAATCTTTTCTAGATTCCATTCTAAAACCTTCTTTCTCAAAATTTGTTAGTGAACATATCATTTGTAACGTATTAAGTTGCGTGATCCCTCATCTCAACGGTCCTTCAAATACACTGCTGCTGGCTATTTGACACAAGAAATATAAGCACAGTTTGTATCTACGATTTCAGAGTGTAATCCAAAATACTAAATCCAGTTTACCGTACTGGGCACTGTTTTGGCTCCGACCATGACAAAGGCGTGTAGACAAACACGTTACCACTGCACTATCAGGAAGACAAGTTTTGCTCGACCTCTTCGACATTTAACTGTCTTTCGGTTACTATTTGGTGATCCGGTTTTATTGATGGTTATCACGCACGGTACACCACTACTAATTTCTACGACGTTACATAACCACAAAAGAATAGTTATTAATAACAGTAAGCGTGGGCTTTGAATGCAAAATTAATAAATGCCTGTCGGTTACAGGCCTGGCCGTTCTACATAACTTCAATTTCGCTTTTCTTTAAACTTAATAATGCTATCGTTTTTCGGTGTTTATACCCAACAGGACATACGGGAAAAAATGGGCGCAGACTCATAGCGACAATCGAAGTATGACACCTGACGTTTGTCCTATAAAACGCTGCTGGTCCTTCTCAGTTTCAGATATCGTAAACAAACAAATATATGTACTAATAGGTAAAAACTTTTGCTTGCACTTCTCGTTCCGAATAATTAAAAGCCTTGTTTTTCAAATTTCGAATGTCACGTAGGACGACAAGTTCTAATCAAAAAGAAAGTTTGACGGCGGTTGGTAAATTCATGACTCTACTTGGTCAGTAGATCCATTAGCATTGAATCTGGAAAGAACGAAAATGTTCAACTACAGAGAAGTGCAAATACTCGTGCTACATTTTCAACAAATAAGACAAGTTATCAATTACATGTATACGATTGTTAGGCGCTGGTCAATTGCACTTTAGACATTCATCACTGTAACAATATTCCCTGTAATACATCTATAATATACTGCTACATTAATATGATATTATACAAATATAGAAGTAGTATTAGCGTGCCCTTGTTACAAGCATATGACACAGCGAACTCCAGTCCCTGTATCAGCAGCGTTAAAATAAAAATTCTCTAACAGTCAACCGCTTGTTGTCTAAACTGTCAAGAGAAAGTTGCGCACAAATGTTTCAAAGGAGTAACAAGACGTAATACAACGTCAGCGCGTAGCGAACCGCAGCTGTCAATGCTAGTCATCGTTGAGGTATGAAAGCTCCTAACAGGAAAAACTAAAGTGTACATTGGAAGGAAATCTCCAAGAGTGGATGACATAAAAAGTTGAAAAACATCTTCACATTGTCCCGACGACGGTTCATGTTACGTATGCTCGTCCGAATCAGGCCTGCACATATTTACTCTGTTATTATGTGTACGTATACATATAGGGCGGTCCGACGAAATCTTACTTTTTTCGACTTGGTTCTTTTACAAATATGTTTGTCTAAAACATATACCAGTAGACGAAAGTCCGTCCAAAGAGAATGTAAACGAATCTACGCCGTTTTTGAAGTTGAGCCGAGATCAGCTGTTATTCGATCTCCTCGCGCTGAACGTACTCCCCCCCTGCCATGCCGGAACTTCATAGGTTATCCCAAATCGACCGTGTATGGCATTAATATAACAGACTGTTCGTAGGTACATGTCATATATTATAGAAATCAAATAATCGCATTCCAAGAATAAGACCAAAAGATTCGATCAATATCGTGTTAAACATGTAATTGTAATGGATTATGGTTAAATTAAATAAACATCACCTCCAAGAATAGCATATGCGAATCAAATACCTTTGTTTAGATGGTCTTACACATAAAAGATGAGCAAAAGTTGAACTGGGATATCTGCGTTATGTTTTGACGGATGTACTACCTTAATCAGATTCCTTGCCTGAATCCTTTAAATATGTTAAAAAAATATGAATCATACAACTCTACTTTTTTCTAAACGTGCGGCCGTATGTATTTTGTTGAATAAACGAAAAACAAGATTAGTGGTGCTTATCGAATCACTTACGTGCTGTACGTTTTATGCTTCTCCACAAATTCAGACTAGAATTGTGATCAGCAGAGTCTTCTTTTTCACCTTTTAATTCAAACCCGTTTCCTTGACTGTGAATTCGCTAGACAATAGGACTCACTAATCCATTCATACGCGTTTTTAATTAGATTAATAAAAGTGGAATACTCCACCAAGGTGTTACGAGGCAATTCCATTACTTCAGACTCAAGAGGAAAAGAGGTCGCTTTTGTGAAAACATACCCAAGAAACAGTTTTTTTTTACCCTAGCGAGTCTAGGTAACTAGAAAATGCTAACCTATCGAAATATAGCAATTCATTTACATATGTCTAAAAACAATGTGTTGCAAGAAAAGGTTCTATGTTACGTTGATATGGTCTTGTCGCTGTAGGTTCCAGATGCTGCAGTACGATATTCAGAACGCGGATGTTACTGCGATGGCAATTCGCTCCGCTTGTATCAAAACTAGCACAAAAATCATTTGAATAGCTTCATTAGACGGAAGCGTGAAACCATTTTTTTTTTTTTTCACTGGGAAACGAAGAAAACTGCTATAACAACTCATGCAGCCAGGTCCAAGATCTTCTGAGCACAAGCATTGATGCCACTGAGAGGCGTACGAGCACCCTTTTTGAAGGCTCGACCCTACCGCAATAAGCTTATAAATTATTGTTAAATAAATCCATTTGCATGCTGACAAGAATAGCTATCTTTATCTTGTTGGTACGTTATAATTTTAGATGGAATATATTAGTTGTTATTAAATAACCGTAGGCACCAGTAGTATCAATCGAGGCATCCGTCCGTTTCAAACAGTTATTATTTATAGAATGCATAATCATTTTCGATGTAAACGTGTAAAATACAATTAAAAAGTACTTTTGCTACATTATCTAGCTTTCCAATTTTGGCAGATTAAAAAAATTATTTTATCAACTTAGTATCTATTTCTTTTAACTGCTTGACTTTCTAAGTGTAATGGTCAGCTATAAGACCTGGCTATATTTTCGCGAAGTTCCTATCAGTCGAAAATTTACATCGATAGGCCGAAACCTAAGAAAACTAACAACATAATATGTCCCAAACATATGAACGCTTACTTAAAAATCAATCAAAAAAAACAACCAAATCTCAATAGGTCGTACTTCTATTGGACTTCTTCCAGAAACGTGATTTTCCAGAAACAAGGCGATCATTTGAGTAAATAAAAAAAATTACAAAAAATGCGGCTTTAGATGCGATTTGATCGCACCTAGTCAGTGAAGACGCTGACTGATGTTTAATAGGGCAGGTAAACCACTGTGATGATAGGAGCAATTTATTAAGCACTCGAGGTGATCGTCAACCGAGGATATGTACACAAGACTAGTCATTTCGTCCGAGCATCGACATTAGTTTTTTTGTCTGTGTCATTCGCTGCGGTCTTTCGTCAGCATTATTGTTTTCTCTAAGTTCAGTTCTGTATCTAAATTTGTTTTCTGTGCTTGTCCTTCCATGTTGCATTGTCCCTTTATTAATCATATTTTGTTTCTTACTTTATCTTAAAAGGGTCGTTCCTTAGGCTACACGGCTTTTTTTTTCTATTATATAAACTTTATAATGTATCATTATTTCCTGAAAGATAGATTCCTGAAAATCTGCCACAATTTCGCAAACGTCTTTCCTCTTTCTTTCTTTTGATTCATTTTCGTGAATACAAGTTGTCAATTTTAATGAAACACTAAATTAGCTAACTGTTATTAATTTCAACAAATATTTCCATATTCTTTTTTGTCGTTGTTTTTTGTAGTACTACTCTCGTTATCATTATTGTAAAACTATCTTATTACTTTATTTGTGTTCTGTATATGTTGTGTATATATTCTTCGTTTTCATCTTTCTCCTCAATGAATAAATCCAACGAACCAAAGCTAAGACAACAACAGTCGTTTGTGAAGAAGCCAGACGGAGGTGCTATTTTACTGCCCTTCTAGCCTGTTGGCACAGGGTCCACATCGAGCCCTGCGATGCGCCAGGACGTCAATGCTATTTTTTCTTGACCTATTTCCAGAACTCGTAAAAGATTGACTAAGCATAGACAAACGCCACACTCTTACTTCGCTACGCCACATGTCATCGTGCGCTGGACCACATTGCCGACAAAACATTATATACTCTTTTCACAAAATTGATCCCCGAAAGGAGTTGTAAAACAATTGTGCTTGTTCAGGCAGAGTGCCCCTGCTGTAATGAAATGAACTCATTAAAATGGCGTGTTCTATTTTTTTCGCAAACTAACGCTGCTGCTTTAGTGCGCGAGAAGATGTTATGATCAGTTTGGAAGGACGAGATCGTTACATTGTCGCACATATAAATAGCCTCTATTAGACGCGTAAGGGTAGACGCGAATAAAAGGCGTCCACGTTACAGACTGATGACTCGCCTGCGATATGGTCAAAAGTGAATTATGTCGAGATTAAACCTTCATTCCATAGAGAGACACATACATACCTTGCAAGCATTCGAGTTCAGCTTTGAATGAGTGAAGCTTTGTCCTGTATTATAGCGTTCATGGTACTCCCCGTTCTCATTATCCGTCTGCTTGATGCCCTTAGTTTTAGCCGGCTAGTATTTTTGGATGTCAAGCGGTTTTTTATATTGGTTGTAATTGTAGTTAGGTTGGTGTTTCTCCGTGCTGGCCTCTCCAATCCACCAATCAACAAAGAGAGGGTCTAATTTGTGCGCGCACCGCTTACCACGCATTAAGGTCTTTTTTTGATTCATCGTAATAACCAGCTAGAGCTCTTTTTTTACCTATTTATCTCGCCTTCTTAACTAGCTACGTATTTTCCATATTCTCTCCATATATTGTGTAGTAAATAATAATAATATAACAATACGCATATACCACCAGCATGTTCTTGCAATCA
Organism: Varroa destructor; assembly: GCF_002443255.2. Classification (NCBI taxonomy): domain Eukaryota; kingdom Metazoa; phylum Arthropoda; class Arachnida; order Mesostigmata; family Varroidae; genus Varroa; species Varroa destructor. The sequence continues at coordinate 46,871,823 of NW_019211457.1, read as the reverse complement.
CCGCCGTCATCAATATTGTGTATCTTCGTATATTTTCATATTATATACTGCATATAGTAATGATGTTCTAATCGTAATATTATTTGTCAATAATGTATTAATCAGGTGTTATCTTTCTTTCTGTCCGTCTGTTTATCTCCGATAGGAGCCTGCTATTGCAGTGGTGGCTCGTGTTATCACCTCTCTAGTTGTATTGTATAGTAGTAAAAGCCCGCAGTCTCCTGCACTGTGCGCGGGGGGTAACAATTGAAGTCGACAGTGAGATCTACGGATGACTTCATTACTAATCACCACCAACATGATGGATACCAGTTTATCGTGTTTTATCGATTGCCATGATTTGTGGATACGATTTTTGAAGCACACCTTTTCTTAGTGAAGGAGCCAAAACGGTGGCCTACAATATATTGGATGATCGAAAATGCAGTGACGATTTTTTTTAGCTCTATAAATTCAAAGTTGCACGTTAATGTCGTTTGAAAGCTGAGATATGACAGCAGTAAAGATACTACACAATGGTTTCCATACCTTTATTCAAATCTAAAATAGAGTGCCTTGAAGAGCGTTTTTTTACAAAAATTTGCTACATTTTACAATTTTATTACAACAAAACAACAGATAGTGCCGAGGCCCATAAATTGCGTTATTTTTTTACGTAGTAATCGGCTGATCCTGCAAAAATTATTGCGGAAGTTAAGTAAGATTGACGCGCGAGTAGCCGTGAACTTGCCAAAGAACCAAAGATCCACCACCAGTTGGTCTTAAACAATCTGAAGGAAGTTTATTAAAGGAAGACGTTATACGAATCGACGCAAAATAATTTATTCGGCTATTTCCAAACACGAAACTCAACAGAAACGCAACAAAGTTAAGACATTTTTAAAACAATTGCTAGAGTCGAAGAAAAGTAGATTACATAAGATAATCGTGTGCTAACAAATCATGGTTAAGCTAAGAAGCTCCACAGTCTTCGGACTGACATCAAAGATAATGATCCTATTAGTATCTGCGCAACTGGAAATGAATCGTGCATTACGAGCTAATCTCAGCTAGCAAAATGAGTACATCAGATTTCTACTACCACAACACCTACCAATACTATAATATGTGAACGAAAAAAAGTGGGTTGGAACTAGTGAGCAGAAAGGGCCTCGTCTTCTACCGTGGCAGTGCCAGATACATATGCCAGACACACATCTTTAGCTACCCAACAAAAATTGACAGAATTTAAATAAGAAAGATTAATGCGTTCGCCGTCCGGCCCAGATCTTGTACCATCAGACTGTTCCGATCTTCGCAGAACTCTTAATGAACATCATTAAAAATTCTGCGAAGATTGCAAAAAACGTTTGACACAATTTTTTGCCCAGAAACACAGAGAGGTAGAAGGCCACCGATCAATGGCGGGGTATGGATGGCACATACTTAGTGTATTAATAATATTTAACCAAATATTTACTTTTATTCTCTCTTAAAAACCGTCAATACTTTTTAGACAACTCAATATATCGATTTCAGCTTCTCGCTTCTATACACGTTATATTTTCTAATACATGATTCCTTACTGTTCGTCACTGCAGCTTCGTCTCGTGCACCCTCATTCCATAACCTTGTGGTGCCACCCGTCATTCGTAAAAGATAGGTTCGCGTAGAACGTCGATTCGTAGTTTTAGTGTCATTGTAATGTTTACAGTGTCTTGAATTTACTGAGGCTCCGTTGCCGTTGTTGATCTTTTGAGTCATAAGTGACTCGACTGTTTCGGAGCACTTTTTGAGGATGACTTCTTCAAGGGTGCATGTCACCCCTTGTCAAACGATCTTCTAGACCCTGCAGCTTTCGTATAGTTGACAAAACTTGCCACCACGCCACTAGGACCTTTTTGCTGTTTTTGTTACCACTGTGTAATAGCATTTCGTGTGTGCTGCTTCCATGAAACTAGCGACTACCGCGTTAATCTAGTTCTAGCTGTTTCAGCTCTAGAAACTGCGTTTGCATTAGCATTATGTCTTTTGTTCTGTATGTAAACGAGGCAAGCAGAGCAACAGAAAGCAATCCCGTATCGTGTTGGTCACCAGTGTTGCAGTTATGACTTTCCCTTTGCATGTCAAGTGACCTCTTCTACTTCGCTTTCGCTGTGGCAGAGGCACAACGAAGGTCTGCTGGGTGGTCCTTAGATAGATGCATCGCAGCCAGCTCAAGCGGAACGTAAGTATCGGCGGCCAACGCTATCCTCGGCGATCCTGCCAAAAGACTTCCGAGCTATCTCTGTTCGTTTGTTGCAAAAATTATTGTGGGAAATTCATATATATATTGATTATGAGGCGGTGTGAGGAAAGACAAAACAACCACACAAAGGTTACTAGCTGAAACGACATCGTCATCACAGACGGGGTCATACCTTCGTATCACCCGACGACAATAGTTAACATGGGTCAACATGAACGTCATCTTTCGTCGACCATAAGTACGTGCACATTATGTACATAACAGCGCCAAGATTAGACGTCGCATTGCCTTCTACTATAAGCAGAAAACAAAGGGTTGGGTGGCCAGGAGGAACTGCATGGATAGCGAGGGATTGGGGTAATGGATACAAGCAATTCGATCGGCACCTCCAACTTCGGTGACACCAATTCACAGCGGTCTATGTGAATGCCTTGAGCGGATTTTTTTCAAATGTTGTATTCTAGGAACGTAAAAAGGCTTGATAAAAAGCAAGCACTTATGCGCGAGCACCTGAACTGCGATAATTAGTGTACGAACATACAAGGTATATTTTCGATCGTTCAAATACACAAGGTGCTCAGAATTGAAAACAGACATTGAACCAAATGCACACAGAGATCGAACCGTGATAAACAATCCAAGCTAAAGTACGAAATTATGTAAAAATTAATTCAAATTGGAAACAAAATCTACAACTAGAATGAAATGAATAAAATGATTAACATAATAAAACGTAATAATTGCGTAATCAAACCCGCCGATGAAGGTTTGGTTGATTTTATTTGAACCCTTATTTTTCACAATTTTCAAGGGGTTATTGTAGTTTTGTTCCATTATTATTCAGTTGGTCTGGTAGCAGCCCTTATTGTTGCATTGACTACCACAGATCTACGTGTTTGGCGTCTTACTTTAATGACCCTTTGTTGAAGGTAGATGGCATTTGATAATTCATAGTAAAAATCATTTTTCCCAAAACTACACGCCAGGCAACTTAGGGGACGTCTGCCTCGTCACCGTTATGTCTTCGTTATTACCAATAACATTATTACTTTTGTTATTATTATTTGCTGTAAGAGTACCTCCCGCTTTACTCCATGTATGTTTACACCATCTCAGTACGATTTTGCACTCATCGGAACTTTCGCATTCTCACAGATTCACACCCACAGGCACACATACACACACACACACGTACGCAGGCACACCCAAACACACACTCACGTATGCAATCAAGTTCTAATCTTTACAGTTTATCTCTACCTTTGTCTTAATTTTCACTCTAGGTTAAGTTTTCTTGTTTTCCAAGGAGTTCGTTTAAAAAAAATAATTTTTTCTAACAATAGAGAAGGTATAATAATAATAATAATAGTAACTATTATGTTCTTTTCATCATTATTGTTATCAAAAGCATTTTATAAAATCACTAATATATCGAGAATTATATATATATATATATATATAATTTCTCCAAGCTCAAAACCCACTCGCGTACGGTAAACGGAAGGCCAACAAGGATACGAATATTGATAATAATAATATTACAATAAACAACTTGGCGGAACTCAACATGACGCAATGGTCCTGTCATTTCTGTATAGAATTTGCATGTCCTCTTTCAAACAAGTCGTCTCTTTACACTGTCAAGAGATAACGAAAACATTTGCAAGTAGGCAAAAAGGCAAACATGTTTTCATGGTATGCGTATAACTCGACAACGGAGTAGAATGCTCGTTCCATAGAGTAGAGGACGCACATCATTCAACCTATGCATTTTGTGTGTCCTTTGTTTTGCTAGACTCAACTAGGTTATCAACATGAAGAGAGGTTGATTTTTAGGCTACTATTTGACGCACGTAAGTGCACCTATTGCTTATAACAATCGCATGTCTGCTTTCTTTGTTAGAAGTTTGATGTGTGGTTGTTCAAATGAAAACAGATCGAAATCAAGAGAAGGTTTAGGCGACGAATAAACGGGATTCTCTCATGCAGAATACTGGTGATTGTGTTACTAGTTTTGGTATACAGGCACAACGTAGTTGTGCTGGTTGTTGCTATATCTAGTAACAAAGATTATACCGTTCTACAGTTCGAGTGTTGGAAGTCATAGGGGCGTAGACATCAAACACGAAGGTGTGTCAGTCCATAAAACACATCTTGTTACTTCCTCTCCGATACATGGACAGTGCGTTGGATCGTGTCGCAGGTATATATGTGTAAGTGTACGTGCGTGTGTGTATTCTTGAAAGTTTAGTTTATCAAGTTTTGTGTTGTGTTCTGTTCCATTCTATTTTCCGCGTTTTCGAGCTCTCGTGAATTACCTACCTATATTAATCCTTTCAGTTCTGTCTCGCTGTTTGGTTTGCTTTTTTTTCTCTATAATTTTCTTTCTCTATTTCCTGCAGAAGTACACAAGATACTCTCAGTCACTCCTATTTTTCGCTTCTCGGTTATTCTTTCGCTTTTCTAGTTTACCATCACAACTGAATTCTCTTTATGTATTATCGCCGACGTCTGGCTATCTGTCTTGAACAGGCTTGATCTGTTAGTCAATTGATGCCGGTCCCGTCCCTCACTATCTTTGTTATGTTCGTGCCGATTTTCACGCACCTAATTTGTCGATCGCAGTTTTCATGCGTTCTTTCTTGCAAAGCTCCACATTTTATCACTACGGTCGTATTTCGTGTCCGGACACGACACCAGTCGTTCAATTCTAGTCGAACCGTTAGTATGGCGATGTATTCGTATATTATGTATGGGTGTATATACCGTAGGAGTAAAAACATGGACGTTTTGGCGTTTTTCAGAATTGCAGATTGAGAGAGACGATCGGCGACAGCGTGTATCCTCTCAATTCGGAACTGTCCAGAATAGCCTACGCCCATTTGTTAATGCTGCGAGAGGCTGCTACCTCCTTATATGCAGCTAACGTTCGTTCCATGTGCTCTTCGCAGTTTCCGTTAGATGCGCGCCGGTTTTTGTTTGTTTGTTTGTCTGTCTGTCGTCTGCTGCTGCTGTTGCTGTTGTTGTTTTGAGAGGGCAACTGAGACCTTTGGCATGTCTTCCACCCTTTCGTCTATTGTGCCTACTCTATATGTATTCATTATACCACAATCAGATATCGTTTTTTGTTCCCCTATCAGCGTCATTTGCCTTCAAGAACAGCGCTGTCTACTGGTCCTAGTTGCCCATGTAGTTTGGCTGGCCGCCTTGACTGTTCAAGTTGGTCGTCTCTGAGGGAGGGGGCATAGCAAACGGGTTATTTGCCGTCTGAGCGGGCGCTGGCATTGCGAACGTGCCCCCACCGCCACCTTGATCGGCACCCATGCCCGGCTGAGCGGTGACTGGATCTTCACCGAGGTCTTCCTGTAATGTGTAGCGGAAAACCAAAGAAAAGACAAAATAAAATTCGCGGAATTAATATACAAAAAGAACGAGCACAAATCTACGATAAACATATATATATATATATATATATATATATATGACAACCTAATTCATAAGCGATGCGTCAATACTATGTGCCGGGTGCTTTTTCTAAATTAGGACAGACTTCACGTCACTGACTGCATTTAAATGGAACAGATATTTGCGTAAAATATTTTATATGCAACGATAGGGATGTCGCTCAAGGACTTCTGTATTCAACGTGCGGCTTCGACTCGAGATTTAAATCGCATACTTATTATATTTTCAACATTTTTTTCTGAATTTTTAAATATCCTTTCCACAATAATCATAACACAACATTAGTACGTCTAAATTTAAAGTATCGCTGAGTGATGCTATACGTCGTATATTTCAGTCTAGGCTGTCAGGTTACTGCTTCTAACCAAGATTGAAACATCCCTGGAGTGGTGATGAACCAAACAGGTTTTTGTTTTATATCGGATACTGCTATTAACATTGCTCAGACGACTGACTTTTTCCAGCACGAAACAAAGTGCGTATAGAGACCAACGGTCCTTTCTCCTGCTAACATTTGCATCAGGAATCGTTTTTTTTCATTAAAGAACAATCGAAGACTAGATTCATGAGATGAGACGTGATCCAAAAACCTCGTTGAGATATGGGATATGTACGTTTCCAAAGAACAGCTAATCGATATACCCATATCATTAGACATGCATTTTTGCGTCTGCTTTAGAAATAAGATTCAGGCTTCTTAGAGTCCCTTTTTTTGCGTAGATCTTCAGCATCGTCTCGCGGAAGTTTTTCTGGGATTTTTCGCAAGCCGTATAGAAACCGGTAACAACGCAGGCTGTCGATTTGAAATAATCAAGAAAGTTTATGAGCTCTATGTGTAGTTTGTCGGTGTGTAGATTTTAGGCAATAATTGACCTACGCCCATATCCTGTAGCCAAACCTTTTTCTATAATGTATTCTAGACTGAATTGACTTTGTTCCAATACCAATGATAGCAAATTAAGGCCTGCCCATTACGGTAAACAGCTCGCTAAAGCGTGTCCCAAATTAAACGAAGCACCACAGTGTATACATAGTATAGTGTATTTTTCAAAACTCTACTGTTTTTAGCCAATGTTGTATTTGAAACATTAATCAAAATATATAAACGGATTTTTATTTACTAAATTGTGCATTCAGCTGTCTGTTTATTAAGAATATAATAGGTATATCACACGTATAATAGGCAACAGTAAAAAATTCCTAATTTTAAGACATTTTTGCTTGGACGCAATTTTTGCAACTATTCTAGGTCACATACAGGTAACCTAAAGTGAAAAAAAGTGAAAGGTAACTACTTTGCTACAAACGGTTTGCATGCATCACATATAACACATATATATATATGACTTAATAAAATGTAGAAGCATGCACCAAGCATGCATAAAACAGAGAAACATTGTGACGCTAATTACGAAGTGAGGCGATAGGACAAGCAGAGAAAGGCTAGCGGCGTGCATGCGGTATCCAGGTTGTGCCTAAACTACACCCGCGGATCCTCTTGCCTGGAACTTGCGAACTTTGGGGAGCACCGGCTGCCTGTCCTCGGAATCACTTTCGTGCTGGTCAGGCAACCCACCAAAGAGTGGAGTCCATTCCTTTGGCTCATTCGTATAAACCTATGAACGCCGGCCGGATCCAATTGTCACAATCAAATGTGTTGGTGAATAGCACGCATGCCATATATCCCGCAACCCACAGCATGACGGAACACAGAAAACCGTTCATGCGCGTAATCAGTTGTAAGGTGAGTTAGTTGTGCAGTCAGCAAGTAAATACGAAAAATACTTTTAAGCTATTACCTTTAGTTGGCTATCAGCAGCTTTAATTATTTTCCATGGTATCATGCACTGCGCACATGAAAAGTGATTGTAAACGATAGGTGGGAAAAGTCATATTAAAATTTTAAGCATTAGGTTACAACATCAAATGATTTTCGATTATTGCTTACCTTCTTTGCCGTCTGCTCATCAAGTATTTGTGATAAAGACAGTACTGATGTGAATATAAAAACAAACAAAAAAGATCATCATTCGACAACACATCTAATAATGCGTAATTATCTTCGAATGGTAGGAAGCTCGCTGATTTTACCTTTGCCCCTTCCCCGCTGTCACGTCCATCAACCTAGAAGCACCAAATGCAAACAGGGCTGTCATGCAACTACCATATACGATGAGAGCCACAATATTCAACTCCCAGTACTGTCACCACGTTTCACCGCACACTCTAACAGGCTTTCGTTAACAATAAATGCAACACAATGATATGTGGATTGACCCCATTTGAGACGCTTGCGATAGGTCTGTAACACAGCCCTTCATAATTTTAGAAAGAAATTAACCATTCCTAGTTAGCGTTATTCTACCGCTAAGGGCAGTCTGTGGTGCGTGCAGTAATCAAATCTCTACGTTCTTCCCTACGTGTGGCGTTAGGTGGAATTTTATTCAATTTTATCTCACTGAGGCTTTGAATCGGCATTATTTACACAGCGGGACACTGGGCGGGGGTTACCAGGGGATTACGTGTTAGGCGTATTATGCGTCACAAATGAACGTTGAAACAATTGCAAAGTAGCTACTGACTAATAAGGCTGAGATGCAGGAAAAACGGCGAGGGTATGTGTGCGCGTATGCGTCCCTCAAAAATTTTTGAATGGAATTAATCACATCTATTATTATCAATTATTAAAAACATCTATTATACGGTAATTTACTGATTCCTGTGTTTCTTCTGATTATCATTGTTACTAGTTCCATTTTATCGTTATTAGTAATTAATAATCATCATACATCTATCTATATAAATCTGAGGAAGACATTTACGAACTTCGATATGAACAATGGATGGCTTAAATATATTAAAAAAATTCTTCTAGGCTGCTTTGGAAAGTTACTTTTATTATTATTATTATTATAATTAATGCTAAATTTCCAAGTAGTTTTTTAAAGAGAGTGGGTCGCAGCATGACGCTGTTTCTCTACAAAACTTACGTTAAGGTTGGAATAGTCTGCATCGGGGGGTGGTTTTGGTTTGCATCTGCCACAGCAAAAGTTAAAGCAGCAGCAGAAACAGCAGCAGCCGCAATAACAACCGGTGATAATACCGCAGAATATAAAGATCGCCTTTGCCCAGCCTGACGTAAGCGCCTGAAATAAATCGAATGACGTATCAATCGGCAGAAAACGTCCATTTATTTACTTTCTATATTTAGTCAGCCATTGAGCTAGCATATATAGTACCTGTTTCAGCTAAATACACCTCTTAAGCTATGTACTCTAAGTGCATAATTAATTTTATCCTTCCAAAATTGAATACCGCTTATAACTAATGTAAGGTGATCAAGAGCTGCGCAGACTGAACAAAGATGTTCGCTACTTACAAAGTATGTGTTTACGTGCTCCTCTCCAAGTTGTTCGGCGATATACAGTCCAACAGAACCATAGTTATCATAAATATTTCTCTTGGATAGGTCGCTGAGGATAGCGTTAGCTCGATTGATGTCCTTAAATTTGTCTGCGGCCTCCGGGTCTCCAGGGTTCTTATCTGGATGGAACCGTAGGGCCAGCTAAATTAGCGTAATATAAGAGGAAAACAGATTAGTTTAATCAACTTACAAGGGCTAAGGGAAAACGCGGAAGTGTCAATTGGAACTTACCGTACTTTTTTTGCTAGTAAAGAAACGTTATTCAATGTTGTAGATGTACAAGGTGAAATTAACTAAAGCACTTTTTTAGAACAACTTTTTATTACATGTGAAAACAACGATCCGATAAATTGTATAGTCCAGTGGAAGATTAATAATTGCCATTATAGTGGCTCAAAAGGCTACCCACAATCTCAAGCACAAACGGTCAATATATATATGCTCATTCGTATTAAAGAATGCATAAATTACCGTAGAAGCATAGCAAGAAGCACTCCGATCAACCTACTTATCTAAGCTAGGAGATATTTCGCCCATTGTAATAACTCAGCGATGATTATTTTACAAATGTTCGCCATTAGAGCCGGATGGTCGAATCGGCTTTTTTTGAATAATTTTATCCTCATGTACTCAGTAGCTCGAGCAAAAAAGCTTAAAAAATTGGAAAAAATATAATCAAGTGATTGGTTGAAGTTTGGTCGCCCTGCAAAAGCTTGTTATGTCATTTTAATAACCTCTAATAAATTAACTAGTTTTTTTTTTGTTAGGCAAAGTCTGTTTTTATCTTTTATATATATACGTCAATATACTATATTTGACATCTATTTTATTTCACATTTTTCTTCCAATATCGAAAGTGCATGGAAGCACCCTAAGATATTAGTTTTCCGTACGGTCACGGCTGCATAGCCAACCTATTCAAGCTTATAACTTTTTAATAGTGTTTCAAAGCAACTCTCGACGAACTCGACGAAAAAATATGGTGTCGTGAAATCTTTAGATAAAAAAACACCAATTTTGATATTATTGTATATGTATTTTACAGTCTAAATTTTTAATAAAATTCGAGATAAATGTTAAATGTTATTGTTTCAGCGAAACGATGACTATGTTCATTTAAAGCAAGGACTGAAGTTTTTAGTCGAAAATAATATTTGGTCATCAGTAGATGAAAGATCATTAAAAAAGAAACAATAAACAAAGGCGAATATTACTTATACAGTATAACCTAGTAAAGGTGTTTAGGTAAATTTAATAATTCCGATGTTAACTGTATTTCCCTGGTAATTTTTTCTCTACGGCATTTTCAACTCACTTATACTAAATAATGAGGACAATTAAAGATTAAAACTTACTCTCCGATAAGTTCGTTTAATGTCCTCAGGAGTGGCAGTTTTCGGTAGTCCTAGGATCTCGTAAAGGGAATCTCCCGTGGCACTGAAAGGTACGAAAAGCTTTTTTATTTACACAATACTTGTAATAACCAATTCTCGCTTTATGGCGGTAATAAGGAGCTAACCTGACCATGGAGCCCAATGTAGGCTCACTTGTTGAACGCTTCTGGGCTTGTCCAGCAACTGAGACCCACTGTCGTTTATAATATGAAGCACGGTTATTGATGCGCTAATTCTTCTACACACCATAGAAGATTATTTAGTATTAATTCTAAAGCGAATATTTAACTGTGTTTCTTTCTTTGCAATAACCGCTGTCACCGACCTAACGAGGGTCGAGACTCCCATCAATAAGAGCCCGTTCTCATTTGAAAAACAGGTTGTGATATAAATTGATCTAATGCAAGCAATCAAATAGCTACCAATCATATTGCACTAAATATCACACTAAATGAGAGTGATGAATTATTGAGCCCGAAAGGAAAAGCAGATGTTCGTTCAGAGGTCACTCCCAGCCCATCAAGGCAATGCGTTACTTTCGAAAAGGACTTTTGAATTCGTCATCATTGTCTGTCCATAATTTAATCTATGTCGACTATAGCAGCCGGATTACTATTCGACGAAATGTCTGCTCTAATAAATGAAAAATAACTCCCGAGCTACTGATATGCTTGGGTGCTTCATAAGATATATGAGACACCTTTCAACTACAACGATCTGGCCAATCACAATCCAGAATCAATCACAACAGAAGCCTATATAGAGCTTATATATAGAGCAATACGCACTGTGAACTTAATGCAGTCACTTTCGCAGGCGTATAATATATAAACGAATTTACGTGTAGCATGAAGTGCGATTTTTTTGAAGAACAAGGAGCAAAGTGCGCATGTATTGGTGACTTTTTGCAATTGTGAGGCGCTCTCAAGTGTTGGAGTAGTTTCTATCTGCACTTTGCGTTTCCAACCCATATATTTCGATCAAATTGTCCGCCGGATCTTGCTGGAGTATTGCTGGAAAGATAAGACTCTCAATTTCCAGTAACGGTCTTTTTTTCACTAAATGCGCAAACTGACTTTTGTTCAGTTCGGCTACTTGGAACTCTTGTTTATGCGCTAAAGAAGAAACTAGTTATATTAATTAAATTTTAATAAATTAAGCATTTTTATCTGGAGGTCATAGTTGCCGTATGAGCGTTATAGGTGCACAGATTTTCATCGATATCGATTACCGCGACATTTAAACTTCCGACTGCATCTTTTAAAATAACAATTAATTTTTCACTGTATCGCGAAATTAGTTGCAATTTTTATCTTACGATCAACGTATTTTGCACATATAACAAACTTCGTCGAAAACTTCTTAATCTTGCTTAGCCAATCTTACATTGACTAATTATGGCTACATTTGCAAAATTGTATACAATCAACTTATCACAAAGGCTTCAGAAAGCCCAAAAAGTTTTTAACATTACATTCTTTGGGCCCTTCATAGTATGAAAAACCTAAACAAGTACGGCTGACACTTTTATACGGCAGTGTTGCAATGAAAATAAGTACTTGCGGAAACTTGTAAGTTACCGATGTTAGCGTCGCATCATGGTGCCTTTCTGTTGACTCTGAATATAGCAACTGGGAAAATATTCTAATTATTCCTATTTCTTGGTATTGTTGCAGATGCAACAAGTGATAGAATAGACGTTAATATATCGCAGTTGTAACAGTTTCCAGATAGGTAAACGTATTTTCGCAAAAAAATAATCATGCTAACAAATTCCTTCTCTTCGATTTACTGACCAGAGAGTTCTGCGAGACATCGTATAGACTGTTGTCGCTGAAAATTCTAGCAATTATATGGTCAAAATTTTAATCAAGACGGTGATATCCTAGGTAAAGGGGCGTAAATAAGTGTTTCTTGACTTTGTTCATTTTTTTGCCGCGAAGCTTTTACTTGTAAACTACATACTCTTCAAAGACAGTCTAAAGTCTCAGCGATCTCTCTCTCTCTCTGTGGTCTCTGTGGTATTGCTACGGTAGCCTAACAAGTTCGACGGTAAAAACAAGTCGCACACCTTTAATACATGCGCCTAATTAAAAAAAAAAGTGATCTGTTTGAAAAACCGACTCTCAGTTCCACCGATACCTTAGCGACACCGCAGTGGTCGTTAAATAAAGAAATAAACCAGACAGGCGAAATTTAATTTTGACAATCTGCACGGGCACATACTACATGCAAAAAAATTTCGAAACAGCATTAGCTTGTTATTTTCATTGTTCCAAGAAAAAATACTTGCGCTTCTAATAAAAAAAAACTAGTATATTTAGTTGTCGGTTTCGTACGGACGTGACTACGCCGAATCGAGAAGTATCAATCATAGCGTTACACATTACTTCTTTTTAACACAATAACCTAATAACTAATACTCCAGCTTATCCTCCCGGCTAAACTAAAGAAAATACACTGAGGCCTTCGACCTTGCTTTGCTCAAACGCGAGCAACATCATATTGCCCGGACCGAGTTTGCTTTAACCTATAATTATCAATGACCTGAATTATAATTAGTATTCATGTTTCACGTTCGTTATATAATCCGTGACGCAATTATGGAGGCCATTTAAGAGAAAACATTCGGTGAATACCAATGGCTGAAAAAGTGTTGAGCCGTATTTAATAAACAAGCTGTAATTATGTGCCTTGATGATAATTCTCTAAACATGGTCTTCAGCGCTTTAAATTTGTTAGATAGCACTAAAACAATATGTAACGTAAATGGGTTCAGTACTACTCTGCAGACAGAGTAAGGATTTCATGGGTACATACTAAACATGAAGCTACTTTTTGAGGTGACCTCGGTTCGAAACCCGTAGACATGTTTCGTTTCGTGCTAGCAACCGCCCATCTGACGTAATGCTCAATGACGGTAAAACCGGCTACAAAACATGAAACACATCTGTTTTGAAAAGGCGACGAAACACCCTCAAATCCTTCCAAAGAGTGGTCAGTTCTAAGGATGGACATTAGGATGGACATTTTGACCACGCACGTATAGTGTACGTAACCTATTATTGAAACTTGAAAGTTTTACATCTGGTACATTCATTAAGCATTGTTTCAGACGGCTGGCTCCCAGCATAAAACGAAGTGGGTATACGCCCAGATTCGAACCTAGTAGAAATTTAGCTGACACACACGTTACCAGTACACTATTACCTGCATTTTGCTTTTGTGTCTCCAAGGTTTAGGTCGATCTAAGTTATTTCCTATGCGTACTTCGTCAATATAGCTTCACTCCAATAAAAACAATTAAAAGTTATAAGCTTGTGATAAATTCTACTAGTGTAGAATACCTTTTGACAAGCTATATTTAAATATTTGTCGATACCATTGAATGACATGAATAACATGTGGGGCCACATCAGAGTATGCTTCAAGTTCGCCTGGATCAATACACCTTCTATTGTAATAATATAATTTAACTCAAATAATAACTACAAAGCTAGTCAAGGCATTCCATTAACTACTAATCACGATTAGATAATGCGTACGCGAACCGTCCCTAGCTTTTATCGGAGTGTAAAGAACACACTGAACCCGTTTCTGTGAGTATGTGAAACGAACATTATCTGTTTAAAGCAAACAGTACTAGACTGCAACGGTTCCTTCTTGCTCCAAAGCAGAACTAGGCGACTTGCACCGAAGAACTGTTTACTTACACCATGATCGATCATCCACGAATTGGAAAAGATAATAATTATGGAGTTGATGCAAGGGGTACTTCAAAAAATACTTTTATAGAGTGCACGGCCTAAAGTTGTTTTCAAAAAAGACCAGTAAACCTTTAACTTCCATTCAGGCTGTGATTGACCTTCAAGTTATTGCCTGCACACGCGTAACATTCAATTGTAGAGAAGCTCACATTAAAAAATACCGATTGGATCCTCTCACTTTATGCAAACTCCACGAACTGCCAAGAACAGATTTCCCAATAGCGACCTTATTGCCTTTGCTTTGCTGGTTAAAAAAATTCACTCATATTTAAAGAGTAAACAGACAGTAGCAATAATCGGCTTGCTCCATTAGCGGCATTTCTTAGCAAAATGCTTATTTTTCGATAGTATTGGTGACAAATAAGAAATTGCCAAGTTACGTGGCCACCTATATTGATTCGCGCTAATCAAATACGTTGTGAATTCACTCAGACTAATAAAAGGCTCCTTTTCACTTTCGAACACAAACTGACAGAATCGTCCTCGTGCGACTTTAATATAATCAGAATGCGATGACAGCATTCATTGTGCTCCCTCGACTCAGAAAGGTCCACTTCACAAAGAAAAGTATGGCTGAACAATTGTGCCATGTTCCAATACAAGCTAAGGGTGAATTTGCTAAATTCCAACAAGCACTACAGATAATTTCGAATATTGGATTTCAAGGACAAATCGCTGAACCGGCACACTAATTTAGAGAACAGTGTAGCATTATGATTTCTACCACTCCATACTTTAATAATTAGAGCTAAGGTGATGGTAATGTGTTTTGTACCACAGTGAACTTCGCTGAAAATCGTAACGTGTTTAAATTCCGACTTGTCGCTCTCAGACTCGTGATCTTAGCCGTATCGAGCTGAATGCAGAACGGGAATTACTTTGGTTTTAAAGAAACAGTAACATTATATCAATGACTATAGCATCAAGTCTGTACAATTGCAGCTAAACGTGTATATCAATATGTACAATTTTGTGTATATATATGTAATACAAGAGCAACAACACTGTTCGAAAACATATTCGAACAATAACAAGATTAACCGCAGTCTATACAACAAACGCAATAATCGAAGATTTTGATTAGCGTGCATATTCGAAATGACTAATTTCCGTTATTTGCGTCCTTTTGGCAATTTCCCAGGTAATAAACTTAAATAGAAATGGTCACAGCGTCGAATGGCATTATCACGGGGCTTTTTTTTCGGAACCTAACCAGGGTTTACCTTGATGCACCCGCACACGAACCAAACGTGTGGCTTTTATCTTTCTGGAAAACTGTGGTCTGAAGCCGACTTCATTCTGGGATCAAATGTGTAGAATATGTGCCCACCAAAACACTCACCGCAGAAAAAAAACTTGCCCACGTGGCATAACAAGCAAAAATGTTCATCATAAAAGTATCCACTTCTGTAACGTGCTCAAGTATTTATACGTGTTAATAAGCTATTTTTGAGACTAAGCATACCATAGTCTGAAGATTCTTAAGTGCACAGATATGACAACAAATTGTTTAAACAATTTGATCTAAATAGGATAATTTATCCGGATCAGCCACGTACTCATTGAGGTAATTCACGACCAGCTGCTTTGGTTACCAGCTTTAACGATCCAAACATCACTAAAGATTATGCACCAATTTGATCAACGATGTATGGTCACAGACTGGTCGCTGTATCGGGTATTTCTGCGAATGGACGACGCAAGATCTGATTTGCACTATGTGGCGCATAGCTGACGTGTACCGCCAAGTGACCATCTTTTGTTTATGTAAAAACTTTTTAACTCAATATAATGTCACATCAACGTTTTTACCGTCATACGCTGATCGTATAAATCAAGACATCGATGTTTCATAAAGAGTTCCATAAGTTCGTTGTTTGAGTGAACAGGTGATGACCTGATTAGATGGCGCATGTTTATTTGTTTATTAATTTATTACCACAACCAACGCTAAATCTGTTTCGAACAAAATCTTATCTAAAGCTAACATAAAGGATTCGTTTTATTATTACCGTTCCTGATCCATTTTTGTAATGACTAGCATTCGTGCGAAGTACGGTTGCGTACTTTCAGTTAACGAACATTTGAGGCATCAAGCAGTTTGAACGTCAATCACTTTATTCGAGCACGAGAGTGAAATTTTTATTGCCTTTAAACAACTCTGTCCAAATAGAAGCGCTGGGCGTTTAAAGGTATAGATGACCAACGCTTTGAAAAATTATAACTCGCTCATTCAGGTTATAGCGTCCAATCAGACATCCTGTCTGCCTTTTTACCTGTTCTATTGGTAATTTACCTTAGACGAGAGTAGGACAATGGACCGTCAGCTCCATTTACTGGGTATGGCCTGTTTTCACAAGGCAAACGATAACTGATTTAAGAAGATCAACAACAGAAGTCCTTCTATTTTGTAGACAACTTGATAAACCCACTTGGATGGACAGGAGTTAGCGCTAATCAGCGAAATTCAAGGTCCTGTCTAAAGTTATTAGTTGGAGAGATGTTAACAAAAAACATGTTTTGCGAATCCTTACTTTACCGCAATAAACTATTACCCATTCATTTTCATTCCTATTATAGTAGTAATAAAGCCTCATCACAAGGTTTCACAATAAATACACTTAATTCCATATAAGTGCAAAAAAGTTAAAACCGACATGTTAGTTTATTGCAAAAATCATACAACACAGAGTAGTTCTGTTCAAATTTTGTTGAAAGAGCAATAAACAGAATTAACTCTAATAGCGAAATATAATTTTCATATACGTTCATCTTAGTTATATATTATATATAACTTATTACATTATAATAAAAAAATAAGCAAGTACTGAATTAAAAAATAAGCCTATATATAATATCCAACGAGTTATCCTCACGCAACGACTGGATACTGGAACATGCTTTCTCAGTTACCATTGACTTTACCAGCTGCTGAATTTCATACACCATGGAAACAACTGCCCGATATTATAACATCGATTTTTTATAAGTTGCGTGTGGTCTTGCTGACATATTTGAAGGTTACTATATTACCAAGTTGAACGAATGCCGTCAAAGCAGCAGAATAAAGATAATCAGTTTCTGCATTTTTGCGATAAAATGGTCCTATAATAGTCCTGTCATTTTGTCTTTACCATCAATGAAAAGCGCATCTTTCTTCTAAAACGAATATGCTCTGAACCGTCTATTACGAAAAAACCGCACCAAGTGACCAGTGCAGAAGACAAACAAAGATAACGCCGCTTCACTGGTTACCCATCAGCGATACAGTTCAACGACATGTTCGGTCATGAAAATGCCCCTATGTCGAGCCTACCATGAATAAGGTGGTACTGCCGAAATTTCAAATCGAATACAGCAAGTCGAAGCTACAAATAAATATCAGGACAATCAGGTTTCCTATAATCTTAAAAAAGGCCTCAGTACACATTGAAGAGGCGACACAGAAACGATTGTTTAGCACAGCGGTATCATCTAACCTTTAGCGAGATGATCCTTTAAAAATTGCATTAAAAAGTTTCATATCAGCAGGTGCACTCCGTTGTTTCGCTTACATGCTGTGACGACTTAGGTGTTTTTAGCCTGGTGACGATGCCTATGGTACAAAGGCACCATGACCACTAGCCAGTTTTCACTGCTTGTCGCAATACAAAAAGTGCATGACACCCACATGTGCATAGCTATGTAATTTATCAAATCTACTATGACTGTTGTCTATACTCTTTTGTTACCCTAAAACATCCTCAGGTTTAACGGCTGTTATTGGCCACATCTTTGTTTAGATTACGCAGAGAATCCCTTTCCAATTCAAAGCTAGGCAACCGGCTTAAGCTGGCTTACCGGACTGTGCATACGATTCCCGCATGGCTAACGTACACCGAAATTTTCTTTTTTTTTCACCAGATATGTAATCTCACATTTATATACTGCTGACCCCATCCCTTGTTTGTTTTTTATTATCCCGACATTTCCCTGCATGGCTCACACTTCGAGCAATATTCCGAACGCCAGCTCTCAGCAGAAAGCCGACATGGTCTCGATTAACTGTGCCCGGCCTTCGTTGACATTATATCGAACTGCCACCGTCTAGAGTTAATTAGTATCAGTGCAATCATGATGCGGCTGGTCTCGTAAGTCGAACCTAATCGAATAGCAGCTACATGCTTAAATTGCCTATGAGAACAGGGCGAAGCGTTACTTACGAAAGCTTTCTCCCGCCGATGTCCATTCCGGCGGCAGTGATGGCGGTGTCGGTGTTCTGTTGTCTCGTGAGCTCCTAACCACACAGAGAGTTTCGTGTTCTCGACCTACTGCTATCGGTACCACTTACTACAGCTATTACAGGCCAGATCTCCTTCGGCCAATTTGTGACGTCCCCGTATGCCGTTACGCAGGTCTGACGGATGCACTCGATCTTCTTGCGGCACAGGTCTTTCTTAAACGACACTTGCCTTCCTGCACGTACAATCTGCTTACTGCTGCTCCAGGCTAGACTGGTCTCGGCCGGTCACGCATTCAACAAACACCTACAGGAGGCAAAAATGCACCGACACATAGACACACAGATACTTCACACTGACTTACTGACCGACTGACTCAAGTAGTTTACAAAAGAAAAGTGCTGGTTTGATTTGCCGTCTTGACGGCCAGTGTCCGTTGACCCTTCTGCCTGCTGCTGCGACAGCACTCCCTAGTACTCCTTGACGTTCTTTAGCAATACGAAGCAGCCGCCGTAGTTGTAGTGGTCGCAGCAGCAGCAGCCTAACATACTCTCCTCGCACCAGCGGAGCCGTACCATTGACGACTGCAATGGCGCACAATGATGAGCCCGCTTGATTCTGCTTGTCAGGCCCATCCGGGTATAAAGGCGGGCGCCTGCCAAGGCGCTGATGTTTGCTTGCTCCAGTCTGCTCCGTAACGCTGCGAGTTTACGATACCTAGGAGCCGTAACTCGCGAAGTGAGTGCTCATCTAGTACAGTGTATGTAGGTAGAAACGGTGGAAAACAACTATTCTGGTTTACGTAGGCTAAATACATTTTGGTTTTCTGGTGATGAAAAGAAGTTGGACTTTGATTATTGTGGTTGTATGCGTTTTTTCTAATTTTCCAAGTTGTAGGTCTAAATTTAAGATAAACTGCAATTTCTGTGGACATGTTTGTTGCGCCTTTTAACAGCGCACCTCTTAGGAAGTAATGTTGACTGCTTTACACATAGATACTGAAGGATATACGTCTGATAATACTCGAACTGATTAATTTTCACTTGATTATGTGTCCTATGGATGGAATATGCGTGAGAAGCATGCAAAGCCCAAAACAGTTAAGGTTAGATTTGCGAAAAACTAGAAATCTGATGAGCTTCTCATAAGCTATATTGCGACAGCAAGTAGAAATCAGATAGTGAAATTGTTCAATACTAGCTGAAGTTGGTAAAGCTGCTACGCAGTTCGAGACTTGGAGAAACTTGGTAGATCAACGTCGTGATAATATTGTGCGCTCGTAATTTGAATTACGCGCCAAATGACAGCCGGATCCAGCCGCCATTTTGCAACAGGATCATTGAAATGATTTCTTTTTGATGTTGAGTCTGAGCAAGGTACGATAGCATGCAGCAAAGTGTGTGATAATTTTTACCAAAAATTGGTGCTACTGTGAATTCTGTGGTCAAATTTTACTAAGATTCACTCCTTCTGGCAAGCCGGTTGTTGATGAGTCATAAAAAAACAGTAGTTGCTACATATCGGAAAACGAGTTTCATTTTTTAGAAGACCACGTTCTGTTTAGTGTGCGTGTATATGTATGAGCTTCTTACCTGCACTCGATCGTGCGCCAAGAAAAATCTACCTGGATAACCGGATAAAGTGTTGGAGTAGCTAATATCCTGCTCTAACGAAAATCTTATTCTGCGTGAAATAGTGAAGTTCGGATTACTTCTGGAATAATTGCGGCCTGTTATTTTCATTAGTAGCAGCTGGAATTTGCAGTCATAATGAATTTATAACTTTGCTCCTAAACACACGAACTTTTGTCCTCAAAGTTTGCTATACATATATATGTATATATAATCCTATGGTGTTTGCTATTGGTTTACAGATGCCATCCATCACGGTAAAGGACGTTGATCAGCACGAGTTCGTGGTCGGTATGGCCGCGTTCCTCAAAAAGTCTGGCAAAGTAAATGTTCCAGAGTGGACGGATATTGCCAAAACTGGAATCTACAAAGAGTTGTGCCCTAATGACCCCGACTGGTTTTACATACGCTGTGCTGCACTTTTGCGCCAGCTTTACACGCGTGGCCAGATCGGTAAGTCCTGCAAAAATAAAGACATTCCAACGGAAGAAGACTTATAGAGACGCCCATTGAGGAATGGAATCAAATATGAAACATTTCGAACACGCTAAACTGTCTGATCATGATTGTATCTGGAAACAGTTCGTGCACAAAATCGCAATGGGCTATACAAGTGAAAGCTCCGAGTTGTAAAATGGATGAAGTCCAATCATCGGTCGTACGCTCATGCAGATGTTGTAACTGATAGATGTGAGACAACTGAATTGTAAAATGCGATTCTAGCGGATGACGATTTCATGTTCAGCGTTTAATCAAGCTTCAGACTGTCTTCAAGTGAACCTTTGATGAAATTGTATTTTCTTATCATGATATTCAAACTGCATTATGATATATTAAAGACTGATTCTGTATGTCATTTGCTGGCAAGCAAAAAAAATCCAACACAGGTAAATATAGAATAATAAAGAAAAGCCAATAGAACTGTAGAAATCATCGTGAAAGTTCTCACAGACCCTCACGTTTAGTTACCCGTGCATTACTCCTACACCTATTGTTGTGCTGTTATCTTACGCAAATACGGTGTGGCTAAATTTTATTACTGTGTATTTGTTATTGCTACGCGACTGTGTTGACATTTTTCACTGTTTCGTTCGCTCCTGTAACTTTATGCATATTGTGATTTCTTCGGCAAAAAACTTGTTGCGATTGTATTTGAAGTTCTTATTAACGTGACCGCTGGCAGACTTGCACCCCATAAATTACTCTCATTTTAACGCGTGCTTTGCTCTTTCTGTTCGTTGATTGGATAATAGGTATTGGTCGCCTGACCCAGGTATATGGTGGACGTTATCGTCGTGGAGTGCGTCCATCACACTTTTGCCACGCCTCGACCTCCGTCATTCGGAAGGCTCTGCGCGCCCTCGAACAAATGAAGCTCGTCGAGAAAGATACTGGCGATAAGGGTGGACGTCGCCTGTCCAAGCAAGGCCGCAGGGACTGTGATCGTATTGCTGCCCAGGTCGAAAAAAAATCGACTATGCTCGTTGGAAAGTAGTTCCCCCGTTGTCCATCTCCGGGTGAAATAAACTGCAAAAAAATAAACAAGTGTTTTCAGTTCAGGAGTGTAAAACAAGTCGCTAGGTTTTCATAATGACCAATAACTAATTATTGTGGATTAACAGGAAACGAGAGAATCAGTTGTTGGCCATCCTAACAGGCAGACTTGTAAAAAAAAAACGCCCAAAAGTTAACGTTTTCGGGGTACAGCTTCGCCTGTCTAGATGTTACTAATAAATCGTACTTCGGGTATATGAAAGTTTGTGATTCTAGTGTGTGTTAATCAGCTCTTATGGATTTAATTACCCTAAAATTGTTGCGACTTGTACGTTTATAATGAGTATAAAAATTTCCATTGTAAATTTTCATAAATTTACAAACATACAAGTCAGAGATCGTACCAATGTGCACCTCTCCAGCAAGACTGGAACGAGTTTGAACAGCATTTAAATTTTTCTATCCATTGTAGGATTGTTAGAGATCTTGCACACTTATCGAGTCTTCAACGCCCGGTAGCTGTAATCTGAGTTTATTTTTTACTCTACCAGATTTATATTTCTTAAATAAATTTACATATCCGCTTTTTTAAACTAGTAGAACCTTACAGGACTGTAGAACTGAATAGTAAATATTGAGCTCGAGCTTCTGGTTCTTATCGATAAGAATTAGATCAGTTTTTTGCTATTGCGTTAGACGTCAAGCAGATCTCCATTATACGATAGTACTGTGCTGCCCGTGGGGTATTTTCAAAACAACATTACTACCGCGTTGCTGCTAAGCAGCATAGTTAAGTGTAGACACGATTAGAAATACTGTACGAGCGCTTTAATCAGCACTTCATGCCTCACGGTTTGACAAGCAAACGTGTTAGCTAGCCTAAAGGTTAAGGTTAATCAGACACTCGGATATAAATACGTTTGTATGCCATTTGCTAATTTAATTTGATTGACATTACATTTGACTACAGCACCGGTCCCATGCAATGCGGTATTACAACACAACTTGTAATACACTTAAGACAACCAATACTAGCTGTGTGTGCATCACCATCTGTGTATAATGACGAATATAGTCATCCATTGTACGACAGAATAGTTTTTAGGGAATAGCTGATAAAGTTCCAAAATAAACGGGTAAAAGCGACATCATTGTTCCCTTCATGTTTCTGTCTTTATTAAGGTTTTACGTTAGAAAAAAGTGGTGCTTCATGAATTTTTCAGCAGCTTTCATGTACGAGAAACGGCTACTTCGGTATTAAACTTTAGATTAAATGAAATGGCTTAAAAACTTACTTAACCGTCCTAGTACAAGAGACCTTTAACCTGGAAGTCCGCTGAGCTGTTTTAAGTAGCCTAATAAGAACAGAAAATACGAAAACAGGAACGAGTATCTAATAGTATCAGTAAAGCATGAAATATCATTCATTGGGCAATTCTGTGTACCTCTTATAGAATGTAATATGTTGTTTATCGGTTAAGATGGTGCCTGTCTTACGGCCATATGTTTGTGTGCTGTCGTCAGCATCAACATATCTATTCGTCATACATTCATAGCAGTCATACCTCTGACGGTCTAGCCCTTTTAGAAGCATTGTAGCAGTTAAAACACGTTCATCACTTTTTATATGCAGCTGCTTATTCCACCTCAATTTCGTATTTCTCATTTGTCTATTATGACCTCTCGAATTTCTTCATTCTCTCGGATTCTTACATTTAACTTTAGGCTATCCCCAAAATACAAAAGCATCATTTCGGCTAAATGAGTCTGTTGTTTTTACATGTCGTTGTTAACCTGGATCTTAACTGCCATTATAAGTTAACAATCACGAGAGTTGATATTTCGTACGTGTATAGATCTCTTCATCGTACTCTCTGGTTACTGTTTCCGTTCACACTTTTAAGTAAGATCTGTCGCTCTTGCCTGTTGTCATGTCGTTACTCCAGAACATTATTGTGATCACCCTACAGTAGTTTATTACTTCTTTAGCCTTTTGTGTGTGGAATACTATTAGGCTCTCGGTGCCAGCTTCTTTTTCGGTTATATTTATTCAGGAATGTAACAATTCTCATTTAAGCCGTTGAGCCAATTCAAAGATTTTGGTGAAAAACAAGAAATATTCAGTAGCATCCATTATTTCTGTTTTTCTCAGCAGCTTCAACTTCTTGATGAATTTTAAAGTTTTATATATTTTTGAAAAAATAATTAAAAATCTGATAGGTTTTTTTAATGGATTTATGTAAAAAGGCCATTGATGAAAGAGATCGATATTGGCAGGTAAATGTAAACTGGCCTAAAATTAACTACATTACTGGAAATAAGTTGTTTATATTGAACTGGGGCATTTGAATTTAAGATTTCTCGGGATTTGCAATAAATTGATCATTTATTTCAAAAACAATTTGATTCCCCGCTGCGGTCGTTCCGAAAATTGAGCAAAGTGAGCTTGATTCTTCTCTTAGGTGGTTCAAATGAAATGAAGATTAAGATTTATTTATTAGGTGACAATTCGGAATATACTTTATGAAGAACCAGTGCTTCCTATAAAAGCAAAATCGATTTGCCGAAATCATATATTTAAGCAGCACAACCGTAAAACCGTAAAACTCACACATCAACCTTCGTATCCCATCCCATAAAGGATTTCAGTTCCACAATATAAACATGTGCATTTTGCAGATCAACTACGTGATTTTACTTTTGAAGTTCGATAATTCCTCAAAACCCACTAGATTTAAGCGCTATTTACGATCACATGGTAACAGTTT
This sequence comes from Varroa destructor, assembly GCF_002443255.2. Classification (NCBI taxonomy): domain Eukaryota; kingdom Metazoa; phylum Arthropoda; class Arachnida; order Mesostigmata; family Varroidae; genus Varroa; species Varroa destructor. The sequence continues at coordinate 46,847,433 of NW_019211457.1, read as the reverse complement.
TTCAACTAACGCAGGAAATGGCATCTGGATGCGCAAAAAGTTTTGCTTTAATTCTCATGTGCATCTCCTATTGATTTGAACCAACGACCTTAAAAACGTGAAGCAAATACGGCCTACATCCGTGGACTATTCCTATTAATGTGACTCACACAAATAAACCGGTAAAACTATACGTTGGTAACAGATTTTTCACGACTGCTCTACATGCCGAAATGAATAGGTCGACTGTGTCCAACGTCAAGTAGCATACTCGCTGTTTGGCTGTTGTATTGACAATCTTGTAAAACACAGTTCTGTGTAGATCTAATGGGCTAATGGTCCTGTTTAGTAGCCTGCTATCTTAACGTAGTTCACCACAGAAAACCCTTAGTTGTGATTTCTCCTTCCTCCGGAAGTGGGGTTGTTTGGATAATCTGAAATACGTTCTTAAAAGAAATTCATGCCTTTTCTTAACACATTCGTTGGTGTTATTCAAATAGCTCCCTCTGCCGTCTGATGGAACGCCTAACGGCAATACTGGACGTAAGAATCAAAACGTAGAAATAACTTTTTCTACCCGTTCGTACTTATATAGAAAATATATAATAGAATATTTCAAAGTGGTTATGGCAAAATGTCAAGGAATAAAATACGAAACCAATTAGAAATCACTTAGCTTGTGCATACATTTGGCTTTTATTACGTTGCATCAACATCTTGTTCTTTGTTGCATGTGTTCATATATATATATATATATATATATATATATATATATAGAGTGATGTATCCGATATTGGTCTTTATTTAGTTCGGCACTTTCATTCCTCGACCATCCTGCTCACATCACTCAACATAAAAGCATGACCAATGGTACTAGTCCGTCGTTCGTACAGGAATGGTTAAATAAATTATGATGAATGATTATAAATACAATGAGTCTGTTCGCTTTTAATGTACAGATGCGTTGTTACCATACTAACTGATTCACCATTATGCGGTAGCAATAATCAGCAACGTATTCCGTCGTTGCTTCTCGACACTTTACAAATGTACTTTTACCGTAATCGCAACCGAATTATAAATAGGTGATATATGAACACTAAATGTATTCAAAGCTGTCTGTCAAGTCAATCATGGACTCGTTATCGTTACAAGTAGATTCGACGAAGGTCTCCGGGTGACGTAATCATACTACATAACGGGCACAGTTTTTTACAGCTCTGAAATTTAGCAGAAGAGCACGGCGCATAAGATTTAGATGCTTTAGTAGAGTTTTAAGGTAGTTTCAGCTGGCGACGTAAAAAAAACGTCAACCCAAATTCATTACAGCGGTTACCTAGGGTTCAAAAGTACATTATGCTAATACTCACAAGTGTTTTAAGCCAACAATCCTGGCAATAGACATGCCAGCAGATGATGCTAACAAGTGGACTGGCAAATGGCTGTAAGCATACTAGGCATCGCGATCTTTCTGAAGTTGCCACCTTTTTCTCAAGTTCACGGATACGTTCCTTCAGACAGTCGATGACCAGCGACGACTTTGATAACCCATTACTGAAACAAATCATACCCCATAACATACAGTAGATGAAAAGATTTGGTTTAAAATCACGTAATTCTTCTTCAAGTTCATATCGTACCCATCTCTAATATTTATAGAAAATGCGTACGAAAATCAATAGCTTAGCGTGAAAACAGAGAAACTGCCTGGCAAATTCTAATGCTAAGTTAAACGACGTTCCACTGCAGTACGTATGATACCAAAAAGACGACTATATATTTCTTACAGTTTATTCCTATAAAACACGCACCTTTTCTTTACAAATGGTTTCCGTCCATCAAGAGACTCCGTCCTTTCTCCAGTTGAGTCTGCTTCTTCTCCTTCGTACGGTGATGAATCAAGTTGACTCGTCTTACTTAGGTCATCAATTGTGCCCCATTTTGACGGCAGCCCAGTGGGCGTTCCATCGTTAGCACCAGCCGTTCGCACCATTGCTTCCCGTATCAGCTGCGTGGAATTGTCGCTTGACGCTGTTGATAGCATCATAAGTAATAATACGTTTGACAAACCTCAAAGAAAATTGAGATGTAAACAACATTTTGGGGTAGCAGTCCACCAAACTAAATATAATAAGCTAAGCCTAGCGTGATAAAAACATTAAGAGGCATGTGTGTTGACAGCAGGGCTTAAGACACCAAACATTTTAAATGTTCCGGTCTTACTGACGTTATCTGTGCGCAAGGTGGTATTCGTCGAATAAAAATTTCGTTCACAGTTATCCATTGAGATCAGGATTTTTGGAAGAAAACTCACTTGGAATAAGGTCAGCTTCGGTAAATTGAGATTCCCCAAATATTGCCTCTTCGTCTCCGTCTACGTCAAGGTCTCCAATATCCTCTTCCTGACCAGTTCTATTCGATCTAAAAAATAACATAATCAACGGTTTATCGATTACAAGATCATTTATCGAAATTTCGACCCTGCTTAACCTTTTCACAATAGAAAAGACAATAATTTAGATAGAATGTTTATATTTATTATATTTGCCCCTTCTAATAATTCATTGACCCACCTTGGTATGATATTTGAAAGGGCGGCATGAGCCCTGACCCGGGTTTGGCCGGCCCATTCATATTCGTCAAACCCAGCTGACCCAACGTCAGTATCTGTACCTGCTTCACTCTCATCACTGGGGCCTTCAATGTCAACGTCCGCGGCGTCACCGTCCGCTCCGGTGGTCACCTCATTCTATAAAAATAGCCATTTCCACTAACAATTTAATAATTGGTAAATTTTTACAACTTTCACACTGGCGCAATAAATATGTATCACGTTTCATAAAAACGTGTGAAAGGCATTATTACAAAAAGAGGTTAGTTTGAAGAAAGTCAATTGTAAAAATTAGCCCATCAGAAACCAACTAATCTTATTATAACATTTACAATTGTATATGTTCATATATTACAGATCAATCAGCATGAACACTTGCCAGTTAAATTCCAAACGTGGTCTAAATCTAAACATGAATGACAAATTTTACAGAAGCGATGATACATGAGATGAATTAATAAACAATAGCATAATAATCACACTAACCGATTCAGCGAGGCACAAATCAACATGTCGAGTTCTTTCATCACCGTTATCCAAATGATCGAGGGGGGCATAGCACACAGGACAGTTAACACCTGGCGGATTAACGCCGGTCAGTCTACGTCGAAGATGAAACGGCCCAGTGCGCGCAGTTAGTCGGCTACTACGATTTTTTCGAACCTTTTTCCATTGTAATCGACGCTGTTCTCGGGTCTCCTGGGAGTTCAAATGTTGTCTCTGCAACACAATAGACCCAAGATAATGGCATATATTTAAGGTTCCAGCACTACGCTTGACACTTTTTGCCTCTACATGTCTAATTAATTTACTTAGTGTATGCTAGATTACTAGTCCACTCTCGTGTTAACCGACTTACATCACTGGCATTAGTCCCTGCTCGTCTGACAGAACGTGATGAGGCTACCTCATCCAGTCGATTCACCTCTGTTTCGAAATGGGCGGCAGCTTCAGACAGTCGAATGGTCACTCCACAAACCGGGCAACTTGTTGAGGCTGACCACTGAGGTTGAATGCGTCGGCTGCTACCTGGCATTCATTGACATAACAACAACAACACCAACAAGATTTTTCTCTCATATCGTTTTGCTTATAAATATAGACGGAAACCAAGGTTTTATCTTTTAAACCGCACTGCACGTCACCGGCACTGACTGGCTTTGGCATACGCTCTTTACGCCGTTTAGCATAGGTACCTCTTTTTGGCGGAGGTTCGTCCGGTTGATACGCCCCTTTAGACGTCCCCGGTCTTGCCGTCTCTTCCTCATCTTCGACAACCTACAATGATATTAATATTTTTTAAAATTATTTCTTATTTATTTCTATTTTTTACACGTGACAAATTATTGTCTTTGCACTGGAAATGTATTTATTGATAATGGGGCCCTATAGTAGACATTTGTATGTTCACTCATTAATGGCGTAGCATTATTTCCATAAAATACAGAATAGTTAAACAATTGTACCGGTAGCTTACAGCAACAATTTTAGTGTGCTGTATGCGCGCGACAAAGTGAAAAGAAGTTTTTGCAGCCTCCATCAATCTGTTGTTTATGGTGAGGAGAAATGTCAGTATTCTTTATGCTTTTGATCCGTTCAATATGACCAACTTTATTCAAGTGTACAAATGATATCGTGGTCTTGTTTATAATATGAAAACTTTCCTTTACAAATCTTCTCCTGAAAAACAACCCAGATTTTGTCAACAGGATTATCAGTGATCCTGAACTATGAGGACTAGCAGAAGCACTATTTTTTTTCGCTGTATACGTTTTCCTTCTTTACGGAACTCGCGTTGTAGACGCATTATGCTTACTAGTTTTCAGTTATTTCAATTGTTTGAACATAGCATGTGCCAGCCTAAAAATAAATGAACAAATATTATCTAGTATTGAGGCCAAAGCCGCTTCATTATTATGTCGGACCACTGGCCTCCAAAAGCATAAGACAAACGTGTCTAGCACAAAAATTCAATCAGAGGTTCTTATGTTCCTAAAAAAAGTAAAACGCAACTGAATAGTATGTACTAACTCTACCTAGAAAAAAAGCTTACTTACGGTCGTGGACTGAGCCAGTTTCCGTCGAGGCATTTCCCTCAACCACGAAACAATTTATTAATTACCCGGTGTATTGAGCTATTCACCCTCGTATTAGCATAGATATTTTTTTGGACGCATGTCAGCCTCTTGTGATTTAAGAAGATAAAAATTCGTACAACTTGTTTGTTTATTTTCAAATACGCTACATATGCGTTTAGCAATTTGGAAAAATGGAAGCGCTGACGCGGCAGTACATCGAAACTAGAGAATACGTTTCTATCCTACAGAACTAGTCAAAATTCTTATCATCTTATACACAGTACGACAAACAAACTGGTAAGCTGTGCTATCAGTTGGACGTTGCACCAACCAACTCACACTTAGAACTAGCTATGGAAACACTCTATCTGCCATCTTTCGAAGTTCCTCGACGTTCCTAAAACTCAATCGCGCAGGGTCGAAAGAAAGAGAATTTGGTGCAGAAGAAAAAAACTCAGTGAAACTCCTTGCTGCTTTTGATAGATCTATGCAATATAGCTAATAGTGCAGCACTGTGAAAGTTTACTAAAAGGTTACCAACATATAAACGCCTTCTTTCGTAACTATATCTTAGCTTTTAGACGCCTCAGTATATTTTATGTATCAGATCAGCATGTATTTACCAGAGTTAAGTTCTATTCGTGTTGGTTAGATTTTGTTGCTGTCGTCAAACTGACCGCGCGCGTACCTCGCTACCTTTCTTGACGCCTGGGCGCGTATCTCGAGGGTGCGACTTTAACAGTTGTTATTCAAGCGGTTTCGCGGCATTGTGCAAGTAATACTCGTAAACATTCGTTGACCCCTCTCCGTTCGCGCCGATTCCCTCACCTATCGTCTGCGGGTCCAGAAACTAAATAAAAGGTTGGACAGAAAGTTATTACCTTAACAGAAAGTCTAAGAAGGATGGCGCTTTGTCGTCTAGCTTGTCTCGTCCCCCGTGTGTTCGCCGCAGCTGGGCCAAATGGAACAAGGCCTTTGCTGGTATCGCTGGCGGGCAGGCCTATGTCCACAGATTCTGGCAGCTACGAATGTATCCTTTACGAGAAAATCGGCGAGAAAAAAAACGTTGGTCTGATTCGATTGAATCGACCAAAGGCGCTAAACGCGCTGAACTCACAGCTGATGGACGAGTTGGGCGATTGTATTGAAGACGTGAATAATGACGTGTCAGTCGGGTGCATGATCATCACTGGAAATGAGAAGAGTTTCGCTGCGGGAGCCGATATCAAGGAAATGGCGAACAAGACGTTTGCAGATTGCTACAAAAGCCAATTTCTCGAGTCTTGGGGTAAGGTAGCGAAATCACATAAGCCAATTATCGCTGCGGTGAACGGCTACGCGCTCGGTGGAGGCTGTGAGTTGGCAATGATGTGTGACATTATTTACGCCGGCGAAAAAGCGCGTTTCGGACAACCGGAAATTCTCTTAGGCACTATTCCTGGCGCAGGGGGTACCCAACGTTTGACTGCTGCCATCGGCAAGTCACGCTCCATGGAAATGTGTCTCTCGGGCAACCAAATTACAGCCCAAGAAGCTGAGAAATGGGGACTTGTCTCTAGAGTGTTTCCTGTTGATCAGGTAAGAACGACTTGAGTCCTTGTCAATATATGGCAGAGCAAATAGCTACTTTGGTTAGTTGGATTTAAGCAGTTAAAGAATGACAGATTCGTTTATACAAATCATGAACTTAGAAGAGATCAAAGCGTTGGGTTTTTTCAAAATTCAAAATAATCAGTCGAATTACTCTTAGTCGAATTAGAGAGCATCGCACGTATTGGCTGTTCCTGAAGTTTCATTAGATCAGTCTCATTTTCTATTTTGTTTCGCTCATTTAGACATTTACACTGTTGTTTTGCTTCGTAGCTCCTTCCGGAATCGATGAAATTGGCAGAGAAGATTGCCTCAAACTCGCAGATAAGTACGGCTATCTGCAAGGAAACAGTAAACCGATTCTTCGAGATGCCCTTACAAGAAGGATTGACGTTCGAGCGTAGGGCATTCCACTCCACGTTTGCACTTGAGGATCGCCGCGAAGGGATGAAAGCGTTTATTGAAAAACGCCCGGCTAATTTTAAGAACGTGTAATTACGGACATGTTTGTGCAGACGTCAAAGCCAGACATGTAAGCGCTGTTCCTTGGGACCATTTAATCTTGCCAAATAATGAATGAAAGAGGCCTGACGCACTGTTCTATCTCTAATATGAGATAGAAACTGGTAGTAACGACTCGCGGATAAATACATGGAATGGCTTGGCAACTTTTGCTCCATCATCGCTAACGCGCTGAGTATATAAGGTTCTTGTAGTGTTTATTGAGGTTTAAACTACAACGATGTATTTTAATAAAAACTACGATGTATTTTAATAAAAAAAAATGAAGAAAAAAGCTTCAATAGTTCTTACTGCAATTCTTAATATAAATTTCATGAGTTTACATTAATATGCTTAAGATTGCTTGCACGTGTCAAAGTGGCTCTTAGTAACTAGTAGGAAAGCGATGGGGAAGCGATAGGTAGCGATGGGTCAACGGAGTCCGCCTAAGCTGGCGTGGTATATGGAGGCGGGTGACCACAGCGTTAGGTCCTTTGAAGAGCAAAAATGGGATTGTTATTTTTGCATCTATTTCTAAGGCTGTTTTCTCTCTTTCTCATCTACTTCTAAAGCTGTTTTCTCTCTTTCTCTTAAGTAGAACGATGATAATAAATGGCCAATTTCTTTCGTGTTTTTGCCCACTAACAACATATTAAGCTTCCTTATTCTCTCCTATTCCGGTATTCTACAAGTAACTGACTTTCTCATCCCTTAACGCAAGTCTCTCAGTGTCATTGTTGCTTTAGCCATATTGCATTTAGTAGGTTTCCCGAAACCGCTTGCTTGGTCTCTATAAGCTGCAGGTGCCTTATACACCTACGCTCTTGGTTCATGGTCGTTGTCCAACGTACCGATCTCCTCTTTTTCATTGTCTAGTCGCCTGTTCGTAAATGTGTTCTCCATTTCAGTGCACATCGTTCTTCTGCTTTGGCGAACTTGCTGCATGTTTCAAGCAACGGTTACAGGGCCAGAGCCGTCCTTCAGATTAGTTTGAAGACGGCTGGTGCTCAAGCGCTGTACCAGACGGTAGTGCCAGTCTAAGTTGACGGGATTTCTACGCGAGTATCCTCTGCCGGGGCTTGACTTCGACGCCCTCTCCTCACCATCTTCATTCTGCGCTTTCGTTCCTTCTTATCGGACTTCCCGTTACAAAACCTATGGCTGTCTATCAAGGCTCAACTCCGGTTTTATTCCCTACAACAACACCTGAGCCACCTTTGTGTAGTAACTGGTGCTGTTGGGAAATGTAGTGGGAAAGTGGGAATCTGCATCAGCAGCGTCAGCAGTGGTAGCACTGCAAGGCGGACGATCATGAAGATAAATACTCACCTGCAGCCCAGAACATTGTTCTTGTCATTTTAGCTTGTTCCCTTTCTTTCTCTCTTTCTCTTTGTGTTTTCTTCTGCGGGAAGAGTTTCGAAAATTTAAAAACTGCGCAGGAATATGCCCATAAAATGAACACAACAGCATTGGCCCCCTTCACCTCCATAATGATGTGTTACAAGTCGTTGTATTTAGATGCGACCACGTAGCGTAGGATGTTGCTTAAGACCTCACTGGGTAGCTCATCTATGGGCGCTCGTGTTAGAGCGTTTTTTTCTTCATTATTATGGGTCTATAATTGATTACAGAGGGGGCGAATGCCGGGAAAAAACTACCTCAACCTTAATGCTTATCGACAACATTGCTGAACTACCCGAGGATTCGTTTCTAATGAAGCGAGAAGTAGAAGTGTTCGTTGAGTAGGAACTACATGATAGGAATGATAATGATCAAAGTAATAATAATATAAAATTACGATGTAAAATATAGATTAGTGTAAGATGAGCCGTTATTAGGAGAGAATGCCTAACAGCCCTTGTTATTATTTCGTAGCGTATAATTTCTTTTACAATAACGATAACATCGAGGTCTTGACATGCATCTTAATCTGTTGATAAGGACTACAGTGATTAACTTTCACTGGAGATAAAGATGCGTACGAGGAGCGATTGCTGCCTTAAACAATTTAAAACTAGTTTGCTTTTCTTCTACTCTTTCTTATAAACCTATAAATAGAAAGATAAAAGTTATCTTTTTATTTATAGGTTTATAAAAAATAAAAGTTATTTTTTTATCAAAGTAACAATCCGGTTCTACATAGGAACTCGTTAATTGTTCAGGAACATGTAATCACTCTAATTAATAATCTGTATGCGTTTACGGCCTAACCAATTCACGTATTGTGAGTTTGAATTTTGCTCAAGGTATATATGTCTTTTGTTTGATTTTAAACTCACGGAGGATTCACGGATCTAACGAACTTTCCTTTGAGTTCCGGAAATAGAGCTAACGTGTGAAAAAAGAATGTGTTCATATTGCATCACTGCTAGTACTACAACATCATCTTTTTGCCGGACTCGTGCGCAATAATAATCTAATTAAGGCATCTTTATTAAACACAATCTTAGTATCTTTTGGCAGTACTTGCTGTTAGACAAACTAAAAAAACTTCATTGTAGGGCTCTAAATTTTAGGTTCTATGGACAAAAGAAACAGAATACAACTAAATCTAGTTAATAGGACAGGCACATGACATTCCGCTTTTAGCACTGGACGTATGCTGTCCAGTCTCGCCTAGCTTCATGTCCTTTTTAATCTTGGACTGGAAATTTGTATGGTCCTAAGGGACAAGTCACTGAAAAGTGTTTGTAAGCAGGCCTTACTCTAGCTGCGGTCGAATTGTTTTACAACTGCAAAGAGTATTGCGTTCGCGTTGGTACTCTTAAGTCGGTGGAACTGAGTAGAATGTAGACTTTGGCTACGCTAGATGTGTGTTTTGGATGCTGATTTTTGCTCACTGCTCAGGTGGCCTCTATTGATAAGGCTGTGAAATCGAGGATCTGTAGCTAGCAGATACAAAAAAAGTGGACATCAAGTATCTGTACAGATCTGATCTCTGCAGACACCTCAACCAAGCCATTATTAAATCCGAGCAACAAATCGACGAGAGATTTGAGGATTATTGTGTTGTGTTTTATCAGTGTCACTATTGAAATGGTTTCGATAGTTGTGAAGATGGAACCCACAAAGTCAAATTTGAAGTTGGGAGAGTAAAAAACTAGCGTAAAGCTCAAATATTCGATATCAAAATTATATCTATCAGGCGTTGCACACGTAACTAAATGAAAGGACTATTTAAATCTAGAACTGACGAAAAGTCTACATATATGCTTGCTTAAATTATTTTTACTTTTTAGACTATTTTTTTTGTTTAAAATGTTGAATGCAAGGAAAAACTGAGTGGGATGAGGGAAGTGCTTCGAAGATAAATCTTTAACAAATTAAGAGCAAGCTGGAGGGGCTATGTGCTGTTCTGTGGCTAAGTGTGCGCATCTCACGGGTTTCGTCGTAGTGTCGAATGAGATTTCAAGACTAGTATTTGTGAGGTACTCCAAACTGAAGACTCGTCAAAAAACATAAAAAAGTGTTTTGGCGTCGTCGAAGAAATCGATATTTCAGTTGAATTAGAATTGCCTTTGCTCATTAGCAATAACAATAGCAATATACAATTATATATATATATTATAATGCAGAGTTACTTTAAATAAAGAATTACATAGGATAATAATTTCTGTGCACTTACCTCTGAGTGTATGTCAAGTGAATTTACTTACGTTACGTTTGTGCTAACGGGTTCACTATGCGGTGCGTCTTAAAGTTATCCCTAAATAGTTCCTCGTTAAAGAACACCCAAAGATCCCTATGAAGTCTCCATCACTTAGGTGATTTCGTATACACTGAACATTACCCTAATCTGAGCGCAGCTCCTCTAAGCGGCTCAACGGCTTCCTCGTCCTGCTAATGAAGGCCTTCGTGTCTAATCAACATCTTAAAATTGTTATAGCTTGCCGTGCTTCACTTGGGTCAAATTTGCATCTTCTTATGATGGGCTCTTGCTTTGTGGCTGATATTTGTCAACAGTTTGTTTGTCAATTAGTGTTTGATTTATTAATTAATGTTTCACAGCTTGATGGTGAGCCTTTAAAGCTTGCATAAGGTGTGGTTGTCGTAAAGGAGAGTAAACAGTACCACCGAAGGGGTGGTTTCCACTCAAGCGTTTTGTATAATGGCCACTTTGTTAGTATGAAACAGCTTTGCCGTTTCCTATATTAGCAATGTTATGGGATAGAGCAAATGATAATTATTAAAAATGAAGAGAATGAAACCTGCCCTGCATTGAAGCCAGATCATTTCTGTGTCTCTTCAATTAGTAAGCAAACACGTGCGAAACCTAGCGTCGCGTATTTTTTCAGCCTTTTTTGCTTATACTAATATCGTAAACATGTGACCATAATTAACAATCTTCTATTGCAGCGATCGTAATAGAATACAGTGAGGGCTTAGACGAAAAAAATTTCGAGCGTAAGATTTACCAGCAAGGAGTACTCTTTAACCGCAAGTAAAATATTTCGATCTTCAGCAAACGCGTTGATGTTAATTTCAACACTGATTCTGCATATACTGATATACATTTCATTTAATTAATAAGCGTGTATCAATATTTAGTATACTATTAGGACCATAAAGCGTTTGTTTGCAATTATTATTACGTTAGTTTCAATACCACTTGCTGGATGATTTCGACAAGATGAAGGTACACATGTCTCTCAGGTTTCTCATATAGCCCCTACGGGAACAAGCGAATTTGCATCCCTGCTACGTATTAGTCTACTGTCGCGTTTCGTGTGTCAGTTTTGCTCAAACACAATGTTATTCTTGTATACGACTGCTGGATTGGCACCACTATGCAGTATACTGCGGTTCTACCTCAGTGGCGGCTTTGATGGCATTGTGCTTCGTTCTATTTGTCACGAAGATGAAGAACGCCGACTTCAGTTGTCATCATTTTTTTTGTACGTTCTTGTTCTCTCCCATTGCGCTCTTACTCTCTCATATCCCAGTTGCGCTATCTCTTCAACGATTTCTGTTAGTTCAAATCTCTCGTCGATGAAGCTTCTGATGTCACAGCGGCCGCTGATGGAAGGCATCACATTAAATCTGCCTAGATTTCAGACATCCTGTCTGATACTTTCTATATGCACGTCCTCAACTATAATCTATCGCCCGAAGTCGAATTCAAATGGAGCAAACCAATTTTCATAAGTTTAAACGATATGCGTAGCTTTGCTGGCGCGCATAAATATATGTTTCGTAATTAAAACATTATGGAGAGAAAGGGATTCGAATATGTCCTAGAATGCAAACAAATGTAACTAACATGGTTCATAGGGCATGCGGGAATTCTCCCGGCTTACGAGACAAAAGCATTCGGTAATCACGGTGGGACATTGAAAGGCCGAATTTGCGGTATTAGAAGGTAAGAACAGGTCGAAAATTTCGGCATCTCAGACTCGTTATGGAAAATATTAAAGGTAGCAAGGTTATCAAACACTCTCACTTAATACCAACCAAAAATAACTATATATAATGGAAGCTGAATGACTGGGGCATTTTTGAGGTTGGGTTCTTACTGCACGAATGGATAATGTGCTAATGCTAGCTGCCCATACGCATTCGGGTTTTAATGCATTTCTAGCAGATCTTGTTCATACTTAAAGATACTGATCATCAGGGGAGGATCCAGTTGGTTTATTCGTACCGAAGTTGAGTGATCAGTAGATGCGCAACTTATGACGGAAACCTATTATATTTCCTGCAGCCTAGAGGAGTCCGGCTGTTGCGCAGGACAGCATCATGTCACATTTGAGCGAATCATATTGGTGACTTCAAACTCAGACTAAGTCTTAAGTCTAACTGACAACAGGAGTCGAGAAGTCGACAAGTCGAGGCTTCCGCGGTTTCTTTCCATGAATGTATATATTTTTGCGTTCGGATTAACGTCAATCAGTCACTTTGCCTTATTTGCACCAATCGGAGTTGTCACTTAGTTAGACATAGGCGCCGTTTAGTTGTGGGAAACATTTATGGGCACACAATACACACAAAGTTGAGACAGTTATCATTATACGAATGCTAGTTTCGCGCTCTCTAGACTCCCAAACACCATCTAACATAGCCCTCGTATCAAGAAAAGACAATGAACATAATCCGCAAACCCTAGTTCTATCAAATCATGAGTTATGTGTTCATCGCCGATGATGTTACGTTTGGGAATTGCAATTTTTTCGTATAGAACTAAAGCATTTCAGCATCTTTTTGATGCGAAACTATAAACAGGTTTTAGCTCTTTTAATTTGACGTAAACTGTCCTAGGAATAAAAATTCGAGTCCAATATAATTTTTATAGCCTGGGTTTAAAATGTAGTAGAAGAATGCAATTGACGACTCAGTTTCTTTAAAAGCAGCGATAAGGAAGTATATTCATTTATGTTCTGAAGGCAAGAAATGGGATATCCGTCAAAACATTCAGTGCATCTTTATTTATAGCTTTACCAGTTAACCACATAGAGACAAACTGGCGGCTTTTAATGCTGAAGTTTTGAGTTATAAAATGAGCTAAATTTAAATTAACTGAATTTCTTTTCAAAATTGTGCGAAGTAATATTTTCATCAATCTCTGTGGTACTATCCATGCAAGACTGGCTATTTAATTGTTCACTATATAAGTTTAACGTGCTTTTTATAGGCAGGTAAGTGGACAAGTCTATTGTCGTGAAACAGATTGATTCCGCGTTTGATGGCAATCTCTTGGAACTAATATTAGGACCATGCCCCCGTCCTAATTTTTTCTTGCTAAATTCGATATTGTTTCTGCTACTGAGCTGGAGTTGCTTCCTCGCTGTCTAGTGCGTGAAAACGAGACATGGTAAAAGGCTGCTGTGATGTTTAGCTCAGCCGGTGCTCGATGAGTCCACTTCGTGTGGTCCGGGATCTGCTTGTGTTGATCTTTGGGCTTATGCTGTGCTCACCACACCTAAATCAAACGAACTCTGAAGACCATCGACGCCCTTAGTGGAGCTCAGTTCGATGGTCTCGGGCGTTGTCGTCGGCGTCGTCGTATCATCGTGGCAAGCGGGACACTAAGCGCTCTTTCAACAGCGGGGTAGTGCCAAGGTAAACACGGCTAATTGACGCGTCCAGTAAACACTTTGAACTGCCCCAAGACAAAGATGGGAGGGGGTAAGCGAAGAAGAAGAAGCAGAGCTCAGTCAAGAGCTAGTGAGCCCAGATAGCACATGCCGCATGCAGACGATCTGAAAAGACTGAAGACCATCTCATTACCTGGCACTTATATAGTGACGAATGCTGTCCGAGTTACATCTCGTCGCTAATAGGCGAGATTAT
>NW_019211457.1:46803140-46833362 GCF_002443255.2 Varroa destructor | reverse complement strand
TTTTTTTACTTATTAGCTCTCAATAAAATTAATAAAACATAAAAAAATTGAATATGCGTATTCTTCTATTTAGATCCTCTTCGTCTGCTCTCTCCGCGCAACTAAACGCACTGAACCTTCTATGTTGGCGCGCAGATTTGGAAAGGAGAATCCCATATTTGAAGATAACTTTCATTAACTTACTACAATTAGGTCACTTTTTTAGCGCCAAACGTTATAACTAGGTGCAGCGAAGTTGTATCGAATGAAATGGCGGGTAAAAAAGTTACATTTTCAAGATAGCTCTTGACAGCGGGCGTTTCGAAGCAGTCACGACGTTTGTGTACGAGCGGTTCAGTTCTGGTTTGCGTCATACGGGTGCGCTGCTTGTAGCAAAGAGCGGGAAGAGAGATGACCAAATTTGTCCAAGGCAGCAAATATTGTGGACGGTTCAGACAACGACAGATGGTGTTTCACCACTGCAGCAAGACTGCGCTGTCCGTGTTCGGAGCCTGACATAGCATCGAATCCTCCTAGGTTTTGTTTGTTTTAGACAGCCCTGTGTAAATTTTTTGTGTCGAGTACAGTAAAGGAAAACAGTGTTTCCCCTTTCTCTCGGTTGGGAAACCTTCAGATCGAACGTGGATTTCAGTGGGCGACAGGTTGTGCTTTTCTTCAACGGACAATAGTTTTAGAGAGGTTAGGGGCGCGAAGTGTACATTTCTTCTATCAGCACCTGAGCACCGCGAATCGTTTGTCCTCCGAGGAACGTAAGTTTGCCTAGGCACAATTCTTTTTTATGTGTCTTCCTTCAGTCAGAACGTCTTGTTCATACTAGTCTTTTCAAGAGGGAAACTTTGTTCTCCGCTCTTTTTTGACATACTCATCCACTCATAAGCATTCATATGAAATGATTAATCAAGGAGCCTCTTTTGTCTATATTGTACTTAATCTTATATTTAATTTCCTACTTCATTTCCATACTTATCGCAAGCGACATAATCAATTTTTCTGCAATAAATTTAATTGGTATTATTCACACGAAACAGTAGAAATCACGATAATCATAGAGGTGAAATGTCCGATCTATCCACGTGATTGAATCCTCTAGTTTTTTCAATCCCGTCTATTAAAAGTTACTTACGAGAATATACCCCATGAAGCCATACGCCAAACTGCCAAATACTCTATAGTATCACCGTTTACGTACGGCGCTGCCTCAAACGCCTATGAAACACTACCTGGGGTCTAGCTTCAGGAAATTTGTGTTTTGCGTCCACTAACGCCATACACACGCACAAAACATGCCCATCAATGAAACAAAATGATATTGCTTTTGATTGTTTTTTTGCTCTTAATTACAAGCCGTGATTTTTGACAGACTACAGGTAAGTCTTTTACATTTGGAAAGACTTAAATTGAGTTTATTATTGTGCATACATGGTAACGTTTACATACTGTTAAGAGTAAACTCGTGCGTATGAGTATGTATATCTGATAATTTTTTTGCTTTGTAAACCGCTATATGTGGCGCAATTGAGGGACAGCGTTGGTGGTTGTGTGCCTATTTATTTAACTTTCTGTCATTCTAATCAGAGAGCGACTGGTGTCTCTTGTTAATGCTGCAAATGGTGTCAACCACCGCCTGCGCCTTTGGCAGGCTCTTCCGTTCCTTCTTGTCCGGGTTCACACGCATGAGCGCGCGCAGACATGATTTGACTTAGCGACTGGGGCCCGTTGTCTGTTCGTGGGTGAGTCAATGACTTGTTCAGGCCAGGTCCTCTTTGGCGACCTTGCGCACCCACTAGCAGTGTTCAAGGGGGGGCCGTGGCCTGCGTTCGGCCCGTTGGTTGCTGCTCGTCGCCAAGCCGTGGCCCGTGTGCATGTGTGTTCCAAAGGCAAGCGAAGACTCGAGCCCAACAACGACAACTGTCGTTACTATCTGTTTCGAATATTTTCTTTGACTTCACTTTTACTTTGCTTTTATTATGGGTTGTTGTGCGTCTGGCGCGCGTGCGATAGCGTTCAACTGAACAGCACCGTGCGTATAGACAGATAGTCGATCGGCGGCAAACAGCAGTCAGTGGTCGGCGAATAACCGACAGCTCTGTGTGGGCGCGGTAGTTTGCCGAACCGAGCATCATTACTGATATTTCGCGGCTTCGACCGGCTGCGGCGGTAGCATCTCTATCACTGTCGACATCGGCGTTCGCTAGACTCGCCAGAAGAGAGGCCTTGTCCTTACCGCTGCTGAGCGCGGAGACTTTGCCGATTGTAGTGTTGGCTCCGTAGAATTAATAAACAGAGACCGAAGCCGTGACTCTAGCAGTATTCAGTCAATAGTATTCGTCCAGCGGCGGCCTACCAAACCAGGTCTACGAGGCCGCGCTTCGGTTCCCAACGGTCCTGAGTGGTGCGGCAATTACGGTGCTGTAGGACCGACGACGATCACGCCAGCAGCAGCACCGAGAAGAAAAAATTGTGTGTTCTCATGTAATAACCAGTTAGTGGCCGTGATGACACGCGCGAGAAAAAAGGAGACGATGGGCGGTGAAAAGGGATACGGAACAGCGATTAGGTTTTTTTCATACATATCTACAATGGTAAGTGAATAGTTACAGCAGTTGTCTGAATCTCTTAGAGAAGGCGAGTTAATATTGTCACCCTTTTTTCCAAAGAAAAAAGGAATACTGGCGGATGGGCTACTAGTAGCAGTGGGATGGCATCACTGGGAAAAACAAATAATGAGCGTAGAGTCAACTCGCTGTAGTTGAAGATTAAACATCTGATGCTTTTTTGAAAAAGAAAACCACGAACTTAGAGGATAACAGTAGCATTACGTTATCGGGGCAAGGTAAACGAGGATTAGGACGCAACATCGTTCGGAGCGTCCTTGCACATGTATCTACGTGTCTTTGAATCCGTGCGTACCTTAACATATTTGCTGCGAGCTTGTGCTTTGTGGGAACATCTTCATAAGTCGTAAATATCTTCATTGTGATGAGAGCGCCCGAGCTGATAATGGATAAGGAAATATGAATTGAAGTCGATAAGTTAAACCTATGAACTATAAATTTTCCCCATTATTTACTATTAAAGAGTAGACATACAGGACGCCTAGGAATATTACACATCGCCAACAAGGGAATAATCGCAGAGGAAGATTATCTATATGGAGGCGTATTCTTTTTGGAGATTGCTAAACAGACAAAGAACAAACAAGGCAAGAAAGGCCAAGTCGCTTTCATACATATTGATTTAATTTATAATACCATTCATCAGTGAGCAGATTTAATTTAAATTTTATATTATTAATTTATAAAAGAGTATATTTTTATCGTTATTATTTATATCGAATAAGTCGTTCGATTAACTAAATGTTGTCTTACATACATTTCTTTATTGGAATCTACCTGTCGATTTTAATTTTATAAGCACGTGTGCCAACGTGGATCCATTAACGTATACCTATTTACAGTTCTAAAAGAAAATAAAACGTCGTGCGCGCTCTGAAATTCTATTCACCACATTGCAGTAGCTAGTACAACGAAGGAAAAACACATACAAACCATAAATACATGTATAGACTATCTCAGCCGCGCGTGGTAGCCCTCTTCAATTGAATGCTCTGACTACCAAGATTAAGACGTCACTGTTTTCGTTACTACTTCGATATTGCCTACACAGTTTTTATTCTGCTAATAGAACAGTGCACAGTATAACAGCGTTCACTCCTGATTCAGCCATCGACAAAGTTTCCGAATATTCAGTAGTTAAGTATTGCGCGTAATAGAGCCCGTACGTTTGGTTGGTCGGTCATTGCTTGGCGTTAGCGTCTACAGAAGCGTTAAACAGACACGATCCACCATTTTGCCATTGCGGCAGATTAAACAGTAACGAGGAAAGCGCTACGCTACTGAGAATGGTGTTGATTCAACAATGGCCTCTATGGCAATGCTTATTCACCCACGTTTGCTTCAAACCCATGAATGAGTTTTTTACGATACGATGTATATACAGCTAACAAAATTGTGAAATTAAAGCGTACCTTGATTACGTGTCAGCAGCGCGTATAGTGTGGATAAAAGCTATGTATATAACAACGGCTGTTAACGATATTCGCTTTTATGGAGCTTATTACGCTCACAATGGATTTGTTTGGTAGAGCTATGAGTCAAAATTCGGACGCGTTAGCACGATTAGATAATAGTTAGATAAAAACAATAATACTAATAATAATGAAATAGTTTATGGTAACTGTAGGTGGGAAAAGACATGCGATCCTCAGAGAAGTCATCGTGATTACCAAAACTTAAAATAAACAACGTTATTAAAGCTAAACCGATGATGTCATCTCAACGAATCTATGTAAAGATAAGATCTCATACAAAACATACTGTGCTTGATAGGACTATTACGCAAGAAATACGATCGCGGTTCGCTTATATAATCATTGTTTTTTTTTGAAGTACAGTCGAGAATGAAAATATTTTGCTAACATTGCTTGGGCATGAATCATGGCAAAAACAAAGTTGATGTAAGTAAAAAAAAACCTGAAAAATGTAATAAGCTTGCGTTTCAGTTTGAAATACAAGTCAATTATAATAATAGCAGAGCCACAGGATATATAGAATAAGTGGGTAGCTAGGATTTGCAGTGTAGAATCATTCGTCTGTTTTATTCCTAACAGACAGTCTACCTAATGCACGTCATAAATGAGTTAGTTATTTTTTAAACCAGCTATAGACCGTTGAAAAAAACTTAGAAGTGAGCACACTTGGCTATTATTAATTATTCAAACACTTGGCTATTATTAATTATTAAAAACGTGACATATATAGTTTACAGAAGTAACAGTTGTAGCTCGCTAAGAATACTAACCGCGCAACGTAGGCAGTATTTCGAAAAACAATATTAAAACGGATTGTAGATTTATTTTATTTCAGGTAGACTGTTGCTTTCCAACGTAACTGTAGGAGATCGTGCAGATCACCTATGCGAGAAACAAAACAGGATTAAATTGAGCAGATACCCTATCATTTGCTCTTTGTTTAGGTCATTGTCAACTGGGCCATGATCATAGACTATTCATTATCAGCAAGATCGTAGCGTACCCACACTTGCTCTTTGTTTTTTTATTGATATTTTATTAAGCGTGCGTCTACGGAGTTGAAACCGATTGATTTAACTTTTTGGAGCGACAGAATTAACTGTGCGTTATGCAGCTTAGTTTTGGGGTCTCGGAATTGACGTGAGTAGAAAATTAATAACCGGCGTCATAATCGTTTAATAATATGCGCTTTATTGGCTGGAGCAGTCTCACCAAAACCATTACGGTGAAATTCAACCGGCAAAACTAATACTTCACTGAGTATTTTTCCTCACATGGAAAGCAAGTCTCGATGATGAGTTTTTTTAGATGTGTGAAGCAGTTTCCGATTGTGAGATTTAGGTAGATAGTAGGCCCTACAATGATGCAGAGAATAACGGAGCAAGCAAAGCTAGGAAACCTGCTAAGAGTATAAAGGCCTTGCAGACGATTGGGTTATTTATGCTACAGCTAAGAAAACGGATGGCCTTAGGTGAGGAAGTTTTTCGATTCAAAGACATTTGAGGGATCGCTTTCGGTTGTCTGTGACAGTGCTGGGTTGCATATACGCCCGGTAGGATAACATTCTTATAAAACTAAAAAAACTGGCAGAGTAGATTGAGAGTGAGACTAAGGGCAATTGAAGTCGTATAATGCTCAAAATGCAACACAGTTACGATATACTGGGCATTTTCAGATGTGTAAGGCGCTAAAGCTGAGCATAGCCTTTATATGGAACAAAGTAAGCAATTTTCTAGCATATTGCCTATGAAAATGTTTTTCAATGTGTATCTGCTAAGAACGAACAGATGAAAAAAACAGATTTCTATTCTAGCTGGACTAATTTGCTAGCATGCACACACGGTAATAACCAAATCGCTTAGATGGTCTAGGAAAGAGCTGAGTGCGAGCTGGTGTTTTGTGAAGCTGCTTAAATGATATATTCCAAAGTGGACAAGTGTCATAAGTCTGAAACAATTTTATATGAACAGGAAAAGGTGCGATTCAGACGTGATACGCATCACTGGAAATGATGTCGGCTGCTAACTGGGAAAAATATTTCCGTGGTTCCTTATGTGTTCCGTCTCGTTTGGGGATTCCTAAATAGGAACCATTAAGAGCATTAGTTGCTTCAGAGAATTTGTTCATTATGCTTGAGAAAGGTTAAGCCAAAAATATGTATTATTACCCTGAGTAGTGCTCTGCTCACGGCAGAGGCCTAATCTGCAGAAAGCGATTAATTAATCTTTGTGTGATATGTGCATTCGTCCTACAATAAAACAAACGGCCCAGGTGTAGTGATGATGAGGACCGTTAACTTCAGCTACTGGTGAAAATCTCTGAAGGTACATACAAATCGGGCCGGTCTCGGAACATAGGTTTGTGTGCCCAAAGGGTTCGCCATTTAGCTTTTGTTTTGACTCTATAAATGCTAACTTGTCTAATTAGCTGTACATGTTTCTGATTAACTATCGTCCATGTTTATAACAACCTAAAATCTAATTAAAATCATCGTTCACAGAGTCAGGTTTAAGACGCTTTCTATTAAAGATAGCTTAGCTTTACCTCAAGTTAAGCGTTCAGCATGTCCTAATCATTCGCTTATATTGCTATACAATGTAGTAATATGCATATTTTTTTGTGATTTAAATCCTAATCGTTCTCAATTTTCGGGTAAGTAGATGCAAAGTAACATAAGATTATCACACGGAGAGAAATTATCTACAATTTATTTTCCTACCAGTTTATCATTCGTTCTTGGAATAGCACAGCGCTCAGCCATAGATACCGGTGCTAAACAATCGACGCGTACTACTGGACTCTTACGAGCCGTCGGCACATCGGTTCTAACGACAGGCGCTTCCGACTGTTAATTTCTCGATCCCAGCTGTCAGTTTTATTGCCCGTCAGCGGCGGTCATCGTCATAAACACGATTTTTTTTTCTAGCACTTTATCGTTTCTAGTCTGTTTGCTACCTTTCTTATTGTGCTTTGTTTCATACATTGTTAGCGACACCATAGACCATTTTCTAAAGAGATGACGTCGCTCGCGCCGGCAACAACTACCACCAGCTGACTACGGTGCCCGCTATGGTAACGACAGGCTCATGCCTCAATCCAACATTACGAATTACCTATCGCGATTTCGTCTTTTAGGCTCCCAAAACCGCACGATCTCACTGAAGAGTACGCGCCCAATCTAGTAGAGGTACCGTTATCTTAAGTTGAAACGTCAGTTACCTACGCTCCCAAAAAGCCTCTGTTAATGACGGGGACACCACCTTGGTGAAATTGTGGAACTGTTGAAGATTTATAGCCAATTGACGGTCGGTGTTTTCCTACTGCATTTTTAGTGAGCAGCTGAACCGATGGTTTCATGGTGGTTTGTTTACCATCCGTAGTTGAACGAGAGTCCACCTCGTGGAATGAGTGATGGCGTTTGGATGAATAACTCGGTGCTTGGTCCAATCTAGTTCAGTACTCCATCGAGTGAAAAGTGATTCGAGCTTCATTTGTTAACAATTTTCGGAATATATAGTGAAATAACTGCAATCAAATCGGGTACAGCTACATTCGAACATACTAAATCGAGAAAAAGGAAATATAGTGTGAAAAAGCGGATGCCGGGGAGTAGGGTTAGAAGGCGCGCATCTGGTTCAGTATACTGTACACAATCGGCTATTGACGTACTCTGTATACTGGGATACAATTATTGTATAAACAATGGAACCTATACCTAGTCGAAGGAAGCAATGGACCATGGACGATATTGCAGCTCTTCTCGATAATGAGTACGTTAGTTAGTGTTATTAGTCTCTTTGTAACAAATGGTATTCGTTTATCGTATACTTTAGAATATATTTTATATGGTTTAGGACTACTACAGTAGTTTATATGAATGCCTCGGTGATGCATTGGGTGACAAAGACTTCATTGCAGTGGCAAAGATAAAGAAAATAAAGATAACAACTTCTCAAAGATAAAAACAAGAAACATAGAGATCGCAAATAGGCCCTGTTTATAGAGCTAATTAAGATGTGCAGAAAACGTGTTATTTATAACAGTGTCTAGGTAAAGCACAGGCTTCCTTCGTAAGGTTATAACTTAAGCGAAATGCTCGGGGCTCGACAACGGGTTATTAGAATGTATTATTAGACGTATAACGATGTTTAGGTTATTCAGAGGAGCTAACATGGGGAGACATTAGAAAATTAAGTTTCTGAAACGCACACAGCGTAAGCTTCGAATTGAACCGATTTCTCAGTGGCTCTCTCAATGGCAGAGTAGAATTTCACCTTTTCCAAGTATGGTCACTATAAGTAATGTGTTTCCTTTATTGTTACTTAACATTATCATTGCCTAATACAAATACCCCAGTTTAACCTAATCTACCAAATGAAAAGTTTAATTACCAGCATAGCCCACAGTCAGTAGCATGGGCTTTTTATCCGAGGTTAAACGCAACGTCGGGCACATGCAAGCACTGGTCTAGATAGTAGACCTTGAATAGTACCCTTCCCAACGGTGATTTCCACAAATTTCGTACTGTGTAAACGCTTGTTTATAGCCCAACGCTGTTAGAGGATTCACAAGCGACAACGGCGACACGGAATAGTGAGAAACGAAAAGGGAAGGCCTTGTATTAGTTGTTGCTCTTTTCAAAAAGATTATCAGCTTTTTGCTGTTTAATTCTGCGTAGGGAGGTAATTTTTGCATAAACACAGTAAACGTTGTGTTATTTATGATACACTTTTACCTAAAAAAACCGATACATATATAGGCTGTGAGTAAATGGTGCCTTCATTTAGGCTGACTGGAGTGCTGATTACCAACTCACGAAAGGAGCAAAGTTGGTAGAGTAGCGTTGGCTCTTGACCAATACTCGGCATGGAGCCTCGTATTCATAGCTTTGCGTCTCAAGCGGGTTTGCATATGATTACAAAAGCCATGAAGCATAAACGCAGCCTCATAGCCGCGCAACCTCCTCAATGTGCTTCACTTCAACACATATGACTAAAGTAACAACTAATAACAAGCAACTGTGTGGTATGGTTCATTTGCAAAAAAAACTGCTACGGTATAGATATAATAGAGTTTAACAAGCCACTGATAGTTTCGTCTTGATTCATTGTTGGCAACAATCGATGTCGAACCAGGTCGGGTAGAATGGCAGGCTACCGCTGCGTTATATTCAAAGGCGGCATTAGTTATAGCTTTTGGCTATCATGGGGCTGAAATTTTCTAGCGACTCATTACTAGGGATGGATGACCGAAGTAAATGGTTTACTAGAAATGCTACGTGTGTTCAGCATGGAAAGGATCGCGCGTAGCAGGGACAGGATGGCTATTTTTAACATGCAGCACTATTTAAATAAGCACAATTTATGTATTTAACATACTGAAACATTTAAACTTAAAAAAAACGTTCTTGCCTTTAATCTCTGCGTATTTAAGCCATTATTGATTAATCGAATGCCACCATCATTGAATAGCAATAACTAAAGCCGATGACATAGCGTGTATCGTTCGAATCACGGCGGTGTGTATTCCCTTGATTCGTCGCACGGATTACGCGCTTTATATTGTACTAAATTCTCTACTGGGTACATCGCTTCATAATGTTTCTTCGTTTGCACAAACATCAACAGCTAGTAATCAGTCAGAGCTATTGAAGCTTTGGTAATCTGGCGCAGCTTGTGGTTTTACCCCCATTACCACCTACTGGTACATCTCAAAACGACCGCAACTAAATTCTTATATAACATCATTTCCAAATGACCGCCTATGAGTGACTTGCCTCCAGGCGTCGGGCTTTATGGAGCATGCTTTTTCCTGGAAGATCACATTGTGTCAGTATTCATTACATATTCCTGGATAAGCACTGTCCAAGTCGCTTGCGGTTCTATGAACCAATTAGAGCAGAATCACTTAAACTCTCTAAAATGGAAATGAAACAGTTTACGGAAAATAGACTCATCGTTTTCGCGGTAAGCACCAATCACATCAATATTGAGCCTACGCATGGGTTTTGCTTGAATGGACAACCTTTTCGGAGAAAAGTAATATCAGTTGTATGTCTCTAGTAGCAGCTGCTGCTGCTGTTCTCTCGTTGTGGAGGTAAAGTCAAGCCGGGTTGAGGTCGATACTACTCGGTTGGATTGGCCCTGAGTATAATACCGGTTTGAGCCGCTGACGTCATCGTCGTCGTTGTTGGCCAACATCGGATCATGTCAGTACATTCTCTATATCTTACTTACCCAAAAACCTATCGATGATAGGGTGCCATTTCTTGCCGTGGCCACTGTCGACGATGGAAGATGCGAAGTAACGTAGTGAGACTAGTTAACAATATAGACCCCGCTCATGGAATGGTTATTAATGTTGATTTAACCTAATTTAACCAAGGTGTTCACCTTAGGGTGTAAAGATTATAATGGTATCACAATTGCTCGCGAGTGCTCAAAGCACGGCAACAAAAAGTTCACACTTTTTGCGGTCAAAAAGGTAAGCTTCAACGTTTGTGTATATAGAATAGATTGCCTGGATAAATTCAGTGCAAAACTGTTTGACAGTGAAAATCATACATTTTATTATAAAGTTATTTAATTCGTTAAATGTATATAGGCTGCGTATTAGACTACGTATTGATCCGCTTGTCCGAGGATCTTCATTTCTATTGTACGGAATGTAAAGAGTAAACCTGAGCTGTTTTTTTTGTTATACGTGCATTGGTGGAGGGGGGGGGGCATTTCTTCAGGTTATACGGGTTCACAGCAGGTTATATGGGACATAGAAACGGCCGAAACGATCTTGGCCATTAAATAACTCCAACGAAAATGAGCTATTGTTGTTGTTTGTATAGTACCGTTACTGATGGCATCCATCCACGCGATCGCAGTAGTACACAAAACGTACCAAGATGCAGTTGACTAAAGGGGCGAAAACACCGAGAACAGCAAAACGTTTGTTATTAAACATGTCGCAAAAATACGACTCATCTTTTGCTTAGACTGTTTCATGTGTTATTCTTGAAGCGTTGCTACCTAAATAGCGTCATCACAACCAATACTAATTCATGTGTTCTGCCCTGGATCAAGTTGGTTGGTTTTTACTACTCCTGAGGTAAATTAGTTTTCTGTGTTTCTTGACGTATGTTAGTTTATGCACCGCAGCGTTCCCGGATTCTATCAGTCGTATTTAGCCCACGAAGAGATCCCGATACTTCACTTTTAACGCCGTTTTTTAATACGCTGTGTCAAAGGACCAACGTTCAACTATTTATATCTACTCACTGCTATTGAGCAAACGTTAGATACGATTCATTCACGCATTCAGTCACACATCCATTCAGTAAAATCACATACCAGTAAGTTGTTTACGACAATGGTTATCCTTTCTAATCATCTGTTTGTATAGATCTCGTAGCTATCTGGCGCTGTCGCTGTGGATGGCAACAGAAGTAGGCGTATAATACACGTCGTCAGTCCATATACAGCTCCATGAAAGGGGGACGGTTTGTAGATCGACGAAGCTTTTGGAAACCGTTTGAAATCTGCTCATTCACGCAGTCGAACGACGCGTTTCCTCTATTTATGAGCTGCATATTGCGTGAAATTGCAGCGGGTGAAAGGGTAGATGGAATTTAAACCACAAATTCGTGTCACAACCTCTACTGTGTATGAGAAATGTGAAAACGTCCACTGTTTGGACAATACCAGATTGACAAAAGCAGTCCGCGATAGCGCAGTAATTACGTATTTGCCTACTTTGTCATTCGAACCTAAGCATAGGTACAATTTGGATGTAGGGCTATAGAAAAGACTATGCGTTGAGCCCCTCCTGACGTGCTTCTTCCATATTGCTCCCAGTATTATCTTTCTTGAAGAGTATCAAGCAATACAAAGGCAGCTGTACTAAGGCCTTTAGTAGAAGGTGAGCCTGTGGACCAGATTCAAGATATAGCTCAAAACGCAATTTCTTTCCTTTTGGATGTGTAGAAATGTTTCTTGGTAAGAGTAAACAAAGTGTCAAAATCCAGCTTATAGTGGCTCACGGCAGGTGTCCGCTTATTCGCGCGTCATAGTTGTATTAAGGTGCTACATGGATTTCGGTGATAATTTGGACTACACTAATATTACGATGCATGCAATCGTAGCAATATTCGGGGACCCCAACATTTAGATATTTCATGTAAATAGTAACCACAGAATTTCTTTTTGTTCTTCGTGTTTGCGTATATATATATATATATATATATATATATATAAACGCTGTTGACATATATGGATACTGTTCAAAGTATTGATATAAACTATCAGTTTCACATTATTGTATTGCTGTGCATGGTAGTTCAACATGGGTTCTCAAAACATGCTTTTATTTTTGTAGCTGGATGACTGAATTAGCTGTCTAGCTTAGATCTGTCCAAGAGTGTGGTAACATGATGACGTTCTAAGACCTGAAATTACCCTGCGCCTAAAGTTACTGATTGACCCAATTAGAAGTTAGCTGCAATTAGAGTTAGCTATTTCATCCCAAACTAATTGTCGTTTTACGTTATTCCGGTCAAATTAGTAAGCCTGGCTCAGTTGTAACTAAGCTAGCATAAGTTCCGAATAGGTTTATTTCAATACTGTCTTGCTGCGAGGGAAAACAGTACATTAGCAATACTCGTTCAAACTTGAATCGCCTATGCTTTGATATCTTTTGAAATTTAATTGGAAAAATTTAGGCTATATGAGTTTTCGATAAACAGTATCTCAAAAGGGACATCAGAAGATATTAGGTTTTTTTGAGATTCGAGTTTCGATCGCTGGATTTAAGTTCACGGTACTAACCATTACACTACTGAAAATCGAACCCGCCTAGGGAGAAACAGGAAGCATTAGTTATAAGATACGTCTGCAAAAGGCTACTATGCTACTACTGGCTACTGCATCAGATATTCTGTTAAGCCTACTAGTATAAAAAAGCACATATTTCATTAGTGAAACAACTTAAATCGCGTTTATATATCCATGTTACTGAACATAATAGCTCAAAACCTATCATTTAGTTCATTCATTATCCAGTTTTTTGCTGTTACCATTCTTTTAAGGTAAGATATTCAAAACATTATCGTTGTTACACTCTAAGCAAAACTAATTAACCTCCTGTTAATGCACATATGCTTAGAGAGATGTCCTTCAAGTACATTGGCCGCGATCCGGTAGATAAATAAGAAGTGCATAGAAGCAGCTACTTTAAAACGAAAATAATTTTTGCCCCTATTTCTAAGTAAAAATCATTCCCACATGAGAATCATGGTTTTAATTCTTCTATCCTTTATTTTTGCCACCAACTTTGGCGGAGGAGGACTCTCGGGTATCAAATCGTACGCACGCATTTTATAAATTTTTCGATTATCCATTATTGAACATGAAGACGTGAATATTTACCATCGCCCGGTATTTTGCTTCTGGTGCTACTCGTGCCGACGTTGTCTTTATGATTGTAATATTATTACTCTAACTAAACCAATAACAGCGATCTAGCACTTCTATGAACCTGCTCTCCTGCTCCGTGCTTACGACTACGTTATTTCTGTCTATTCTTGCTGCTCCCGCCGCGGCTGCATTGGCTCATCTTGCAAGATGGCAGCCAACCTACGGAGGCCCATGTGGCCGGTGACGCCATCTGGCGGTGTCTCTTATAGACATAGCCCGTAAACGACACCAGCGGCAACCACAACAACAACAATAACGACAATACCACTCGCTGTATTAGCAGCAGCAGCAGCAGCAACAGCAGCCGTGGCGCCGGCGGCGCTAACATCCTTAGCGGCCGTAGCGCTGATGTGATCGTAAGCTGTCGCTGCTGTTATTACTTTTATACCGTTTCCGTAGTGCAGCAGAAAACAGAAGAAAAATAGAAAAGTACGAACGAACGTTCTCTGGGTACCGTCAACTTACTGAGACGCTCTACCACAAGAACTGTGTTTGTCTGTCTTGACGGCTAGCTCTGGTTCGACCGTAAGCGCTCGTGGCACCGCTGCCGCTTCTGCTGTTCAAGCTACTGGCTGTGGAACTCTCCTGGTGTAGTAGTCCACTGTATACGGAGTATCTGGTATCTGGGTTCTCGATGAACTTGATGAACTTACTATTTGATGTTTGGCCCGATGGTCCTTACTGGCGGCCTTCGCAGCATCCTTTTTACGTTGGACGCAGGGAGCGTCGATGATATCGATACTGGAGCCGTCTATAACAGAGGAAGTAGCAAATACTAATATACGATTTTGAAGTACATATATGTGCATACATAACGTTGTTTCGATTTGGGAGCTTTGCTCGTACTGGTGCTCGTGTAGTTAAATGGATGCTACTGCCTTGTAGCGGTCAAGGTGGTGTTTATTTGAGCTGGTGATCATGAGTATGATGCTAATACTTTTATTGCCGCCGAGCGTATAGCAACAAGAAGGAGGCTTGATCGAGGCCGGCCTAAAGAATTCTGATTAGTGGAAGTGGTGATTACTGTGGCGGCGCTGGTCAGATATAGTCAAGTAGAGCTGGTGGTACAGCTTACGAGCCTGGAACAACAGCAGAACGACGAAGCGTCGGTCTGGAAGGAATCTGACTCTCTGCTCACGAAACTCTAGAAAAAGAAAGGTGTCTGCCGTCGGAACAACGGCAGACGAAACGGACATCATTACTGATAGTGACTCGTTTCGCCTAGCGGTTAATAGTCACGGTGATGCTACCATTTGCAGTACAGTGAGAGAGACCGGTTTTGCTACGTTGACAGTACGAAACCAGCAGATCTTATTGAGCATATGCACTCGGTATTGTGCAACTGAAGTCCTCCGAATACTAGCACAGGGGAGGCAACGCGGTTATTTCTGGATAAGTGAATTCCTTTGTTGGGTTAGCGTGTCCAGTATTTAGTGTTTTCCTGTGCATGCTAGCTGACCGCTTGCCTCGTAGCCAATTACGTGAAAGTTACCTGATATATCGAAAGTGAGCGAACGAGACAGATAAGAAGTTACCAAGAGAAAGGCGATGGATAGATGTTGAAGAGATCAAACTCAAGATCGAACATCGTGTTTGTGAGCCCTATGGTGCTGTACAGCAAAAGGCAAGTTGAAAAAGCAAAAAAAAAGGTTACCAAAAAATATTGGGTCTCCGTTTTATGCCAGCGAAGTCGGTATCACTGCTATGACAGCAGCTGTGAACGCCAGCATTGCAGCAGCGATTGATGGAAACTGCAACTCCGCTGGCTGCTGACATCGTCAAACATACTGTCACAACTCCGTAGACAGACATCGGTTCATCTCGACGAGACTTTCTGAGCAAAAATCAACTATAATAGCTCGTAAGCATAGTCATAGCGAACTGACGGTTATTAAAAGGCTCTTGTGTGTTGAGTAATCAATGCGCCATCCTGTCCATGTGGAGGCATCGCCGAAAGTTCAACAGGCGACAGCATTAACGGCCGGAATGTACTGTTCTACTTGAGATTACACTATAAATCGACTGACGTTCTTTCGTAGCCGCTACATTTTATACCAGGATTACGGCTGCTGCAGCCATGTGTGATGAGTAAAAATATTTCGTTTCAGTGGGACTAGTGACCGGAGGCGACGTAAATCTTTGCTTGTTCCTTCTTTGTCGACGTGTCAACCTGTTATTTTGCATCTGTCACTTAAATTCGTTACCAAGAACGAACGTTTTGTTCAGTCACAGTTGAGGCATTTATCAGCATCCTTTTTCTAGCCATCATCATCATTGACAAAAAACGATATCACGATGGATCCATCGCCCTTTGGCAAACAACACCAGGAGACGGCACATCCGCTCTATGAGAACCTTGACTCCGGTATGGCCAACCTTTCGGTAGAGTCCGAATATGATGTAGCTTCTTGTGACTATGGAGTTTTATATGTAAACGGTGGACCACCAATTCCGCCGCGAAGACCCAACGCTTTCCGGTCGTCCACTCCCAATGGCAGCCTAAGTTCCGGATCTTTAAGACAGTCAGGTTCATCATCGGGCGGAGGCATACCAGATATTCCTGTGCTAGCAACACCCATCAAGTACGTTGTGTATAATGTTACTACTAGATAGTTCGCACGTTTGTAGGCGTATTCATGCATAACGTCATATACGGCATAATAGTGCGATGTAGTAATGAGAGTAATTGGATCACGACTATTGATGAAAAATACACTTCCGGAAAAAAGTGCCCAAGAATCCTATATATCGAAAAGCTGCGCTTGCACGTGCTTAGAAGCATATGTTTTCAAACTGGTTATTGTTCAAACGTATTTCGATAAATTGTGAGACTTTAAATATAGTGTTTCTTTTTTTGTTAAACTAGCCAGTTATTCGTTTGAAAGAACACTTATCTGTTTAATCTTGTTTCTCCAAGCGATTGATGTCTCATATTGTCAATAGCATTACAGCAATCAAAGAATGTTGCACGCAATAACAACAAATTGGTAGCAAAATTAAGCGTAATTTTGCACGAATCTATCATACAAATAGTGTCGCCTTCTTAGATTCACCTATTAGCAACTAAAAGCTACGATGCGTTACTCAGTTAGGAAACCCAGGATCTTAGTTCGCTCTCTCTCTCGCTCTCTCTCTCTCTCTCTCTCTCTCTCTCTCTCTCTCTCTCTATAGTGCAGATGGTTTTATCAAGTTAGGCTGCAGGCCAGCCGCATATTGAATCGTTATGAACAGTGTGGGTCCATTGACTGACATATTGAATGCCTGAATAGAGCGGAATGCTGCCCCGCAATGACGGTGTACTCTCGTTCTATCAGAATTAAGCTCCTCCTGGGCTTGACGCGTCGCTGACATCACAATAGCAATCTTTGATTTTCCTGAGCTCTCTATTCCCAACTAGGTATGTAGTATGAGCTAAGCAGTTTGTTCAGCTGGTTTATTTTGCAGACTGCAGCTTTAACCAGTAAAAGACTACTTAGTGGCGGCAGCGGTAGTGGTAATCAAAGCACATACAACGGCGTAAATAGTAATTACAGTTCAATCGGTGATAGTCGTACAGATCTAATATTGTGATGTATGATTCCTTGTATTTGCATGTACCGTTCTGGGAAAAGAGAGACAAACCGATGACTAAATGTTTCTTGTCTTCTTTGACTCCACTGATGCGGAAGCTAATTTGATTTTTTTTCTGCTATTTAACGTACAGAGTACACAAGTGTAGAAGTTCTGTTGAAAAGTTTCGAAGAAAAAATTCAGTCGAACTTAAAGAGGGTGATCCGTTTGTTTGAAACAAAAAATAAATTTCGCTATACACCCTTAAAATAGGCGACGCAATGTCAAACGGTTTGCTCAGTCATCCTATAGCATCGAAGAAAAAAATAATCATATTTGCCGAAGGGATCTGTATATAAATTGATGAAACTTGTATTATTAGTGTTCCGAGGGATCTTTGTATCTAGTGCATTGAAGGCATATACCTGAGTGACTAATGCCATACTGGATTCTAGGGCCTGTATTCATGAGAATCGCATATTTTGTCCTATAGGTGCATTCTAATGCTGCTTTAGGCCAAAAAAGCTATGGTTGTAAATAGGAATATTGTATCTTTACATACATTGCTGCCCTGCGGCTCCATTGTTTCCATCTCCAGCATATTGTAGGTAGGAGCGAAAACAGTGTCACAAGTAGGTCGAAGCGTGCTTAGAGTATCGAACGTGGTCCGCTCTAGAGAAGCTCTAGAAGACCTATTGAAATAAAAGAAAAGATCCAAGGAAGATAGTGAGACGATTTTGTTCTTGTATGGGACTCCAAAGTTGAGACACACAGAGGTGCTTGCGAGGTCAATGCTCATGGCGAGCAAATGCACCCCAATGGAAAGGCCGGACAAAACACGACAGACTAATTTGCGTTCGACTGGGAAGAATCCGAGCAGATTTGGGACTAATCGAACAACTAAACTAGTATAAAATGAATACTACTTTGGCCATAATATTTCAGTCACGGATATCCAATGGTCCCTATTTTGAAGTACATAAACTGGTATCCTTTACTTTTTCTGTAAGGCGAGTCGTCCCGCTGTGTTTTGGCCAATGTAAAGATCTGACTGTGAACATGCTTTTAGTTTAACAGTTCTCCCTAATTTAGTTCAATGCACATCTGCTTTCTTGTTTACATTTTTCTGTAGATTGAGCCAGTTCATTTTTGTAGCAAAGCGGAACATCTAGAGATTGCAGAGGCGGTTTAAATTTGAGATCCTCGTTTTGCATGTTTATCGTGAATTCACAATGCGAACAAGTTCGTAAGTAGCAACTGTATTACTTCTACCGGCCATCAGAGACTGAACGCACTCCTTGTCTCGTCAACTTCTCTAGGTACATTAAAAAAATGGGGCAAATCTCGATACCCAGAGCGCCTTCTCACCTGACATCGATTCACAATGGGATCAGAATTTTTGAGGAACGGAAAGCCTTGCCGGCAAAGCAAAGTTAATACTCAAGTGACACGCTGTTACGTAGAATGAGTACAAGCGAGATGAAATCTACCTTCAATTTAACAGGATTTGATAATATGTAGTGCATGTTTATTCAAGACGAACCATATCTCGGAAAATCTACAACGTTTTAGTAAACGTTGATATACAGTAATTATTAAATATTAATTATTATTAATATTTATCAGTATTATAGTAATTATTAAACAGTGCATGTCGGTGGTGAGGGGTCGGCTTTAAGTGGTTCGTGATTAAAAGCGACACGGCATTATTGTTTTTAGGAGAAAAAAATTCAAGGTCATATAAATGAAACAAGACCAAATATTTGGGTTTAAAAATTGGTATCCCAATTAGCAGTATTGATAGTTAGATACCAATTGGTATTGGTTCTTCGCACTGCTATCGGAACAACACGGATCTAGACTATTTAAATAAATCTATGGATATTTTAAAATTACATTTTTCCGATTATATATACCTATATATGGCCGCGAACAAAGCGGGTGGTTCAGTTGCGTCCAACTGTCTTTTCACTTGATAAAATTTACTTGGTGAGATAAAACACTTCACAATTCAAGACTGCTTTCAATACGATAACAATGGGACGATTGAGAACCCAAATCGAATGATTGTGTCAGTTTACGCTCAAGAGTCATCAGAACTGTTTGCGGACCTTCAAACTCAACGGCCATTAGTTCTACTAATTTGAAATGTAACATTTCATCTTTTCGGTCACTCTCTAATTTATTTTACGGAATATTGTAGTAATACTATGTTCTTTAGGTAGGTTGGAAAGATGGAAAAATACAGCGTGGAAGACTGGCAGCGTTTATAATGATGGGTGTATATGACCAAACACCTGCCTGTTTCAGTTTAATCGTCTTGTAGAAGAGGAAACAGGCCTTTGTTGACAATGTTTCCGAAATCTGTCGTTTATTCAATGCCGATTAAACAAGGACGTCCTTATATTAACGGACAGTATCCAGTAAGGCATTCTGATGTTCAAAAATATAGCCTTAACTGCGGGCTAACGAAGTGGCGTCTTTTTAAAATCATGTTTCATCGTAAGGTTTATGATTAAGTCCAAAATGTCGGCCCATACTGTAGGTAAAACAATAATACGAACTAGTTAAGTGAATAAAGAATAGAAGTGAGTGTTAATCTGCACTAAACAGGCCACTCGTCATCAAACTAGCCTTGGGACATTTCCTCTTACGAAAAAGTGTATTTTTAGCAGAACGTGTTTATTCAACACTACTTTTTTACCGTTATCTTTGAAAAGCTACTAATTTTTCTGTCTCGAACCGGCGTCTGCTTGACTGAGCATGATGCTTATGCAGAATTTGTCAATTTTTAAAATATTTATTGCTGTCTATTTTTATTTATATCTATTTCCATTTATTCTGCTTAACACTTAGATTTGTTTGTCTCTCTGCTTGTTGGACCTAAAACGACCCTCTAACGTTGTAGGGTTAGAGTGATTTTCCCTATGTAGCTAGACCTTTATCTCGAAAATATTTCCATGGAAGATGAAACCAATTAGCCAAACACCTTCTTTACTCAATAGAAAACTTCGCGTGTTCTATAGACCGTAATGCCAATTTGATTAATTGTAAGTCAACAGCTGAAATTTCTTTCTGATTTCTGATGTTTAAAAAAGACCATACCATTATGAGGGAATTCCCAGGTGCTCGCCAGCGTCGTCCGCGCTGAAACGTCATCAGTATAAAAATTGTATTGCGTCAACGGGCTCTTTCAATTTATGTACCTTAAAAATTATAAGTATAATTAGCCTTTTACTTCTGCACAATTAAAATGCGTTTAATAAGAAAATAGGCGCGAGGCAAAGCCAGTTGGTGCTGTCCTAGTTGGGACGCTTTATTATCGTAATCACATGACTGTCATACGGCCATTACTGTACATTTAATATTGCCTTTTGAACGAATTGGGGTAAAATTATGATTTTTAATATATGCTCTTTTTTGATATTTACAGACTTCACCCAGCCTTCCGCAACTTCTGGATAGCCATATATCTAGCATCCGTGTTCCATTATGCAAGTCCTCTATCTATGACATCTCGAAGTCGATTGATAGTGGTATATGCTTGTTCACGAGTTGCTTTTTTAAGATATGAAAACCCCAGTGATCGCATGGACTTAGGTTTATATCAACGTTGAATACCGCTTTCCCCGCTCCAGAAAGTAATTATGGCCGGTCACTTCCTCGTTGATCTTCAACACTCCCATCTGTGCTTGAAACGTTTGCACCATTCGCGTACCGTTTTTCTCCTTGTTTAATATTATCACCAATCTTTAATGAAATTTTGCAGCGCAAAGAACAAAGACTTGGCCACCGAATGTTGATTTTTGTGATTTAATTTTTTTTATTTTAAGAACCTACCTCTTCTGGAGTAAACTTAAGTAGTCTTTATTTACAAGTTTCTAGAAGATTAAAGTATCTACTAGTCAGATTTTGCCTACTAACGGCTCATGATTAAAAATACTTCAATATTGAAAACTCGGATACGGTTACAGCTTAATATATGTATATTCGCTACTTGTTCCTGAGAATCGACAAATTTGTTCCGTCTATTTACGACTTTTCTGTTGAAAATTCCGAAGTGCCACGTTTTATCATTTAATTTTAATGTGCTCCATTGTGTTTGCAATCGTGGATCACATCACCACCCTTCAAGCGAGGTGGCATCGGGCCAGCGACGAGTGGGTCGCTCAGAAACGCTTGCGACCATCGTGACAGATCATCACGAAAAGATGGCATCTACTTTCATCTCTGACCACCAATGAGCCAAACTGACGCATGCACAAGCCGTTCGTCGGACCCTGACTTATCACCTGTTCTTTGTTTTCTTTTCACTTCGCGCAATCAGTAACAAATATAAAAAGGCATTAAGCGGTGGTGTGTTAGTGTTACCTCCGATAACGTTCCGAGTTCGCTTGTGTCATATCATCCAGTAGTAGTCGGAGCGTTTTCATGATGGCGTATGACTTAACCGAACATGACGATAAGGAAATTAGTGATAACGGGATTGTTGCTGATAAGAGACTCTTACCAGTCACCGCAAATGTCAACACCTACGTCAAAGGCGGAATGCTCTAGTCAGTCGGATCGCGGGCGTTACCAAGTCGCGTATAGACATTACGACGTTAGCCGCTGCGAAGGTGAAACTGTTTAATTGTTCTGTTCAGTGGTAGCCCACTATGCTACAACGGAATTCGTGTTGTCAAATATAAACAGAAAGGAACACAAAAGACAGAAAGACCCCTCGCGTTAACGATGCGGTCGCTTGTTTAGGCATTGGTTAAAAAAGACATAGTAGGTGATGATGTTATCTGTGAATAGATTTTCTGACAAACATGCACATTGGCATGCAAAATGTCATTGCTGCCATTGCCTCTGCTTGTGGTAGCCGTGGGTGCTACTTTAAGTGTTTTGTCAGATACGGGGCCCTTGTATTTGCTGGTGATGACGTTTAGCGGTGCAGAGGGGATAGCTTCCATAAAGATAAGCTTGTGGTAGCGCTGCGCTTTTGCATCGTATTTAGCGTGTTCATTACCCGTGTTACGGCGATGTTCAGATGCGTTATATACTAAAGAAATAATACTAAATTCGGGTAGGTGACAAAAAATAACATTATGGAAAAAACATTGTGGGAACTAAGATAGTGACTAACATTAAGCACATAAGGTTATTAAGAAATAACACCTCGTGTTCGATGGACCGCCGTTCTTTCGCATGAGCGGCTATCGCGCTAAATTTGTCATTTTAGTTGACCGACCTATAATCGTGCTGTTAGTTACTTATAGTTATGTAATCTCTTTTTTTTTTTTTTATCATGTAATGCTGTGAAACAGTGCATGATTAAAATATTCCGTTTTTTCTGGTGTCTGATCGTGAAGTTCATCCAATAATCAATAGATTATTGACGAATACGATGAGTGTAAACTGTGTAAGTCCAGGCAGCACCATGTGAGACCTAATAAATCTAGTATAGAGCAGCTATGAAAAACGACGAAACACCGTGACGCTTGATTAGGTCGAAGAGTCCAGCCGTATGTCTATAAAACAGATCGTTTGACGAGTGCAAACATGCTCGTCAGATAAAAACGAAAGTTACGTCGGTGCATAGTTGATGCATGTGTCAAGCATAGGAACTTAGCAAGCCTTTAACTATTTTAATATGATTATCGTTTACACAGCTGGGAACTAGAGGCATTATGACCATTCGGATCCACCTAGGACATCCGTTAACTACAGCGAACGTACCAAGCTTCCTTATTAGTGCGGTCATTGCCATTATCGACGACATCGTTGTTATTATAGTCTATTAGTTCGGAGCGTGTGAGTCTGTATACATCGCCAAATGATACCGAGTACTGCGCGGAGTAATTAACATTCTAATAATCAACTAACAACTACTTATTTAAATCCTGTAGGTGGAAGCATTTGTTCGATAGCTGCAGCCTATTGACCCATAGTCATCTGATGTTTATCCCAACCACCGCAATACTAGAACATGGACCGTGCTTGCGCTTGAAGCATCAACAACAACAACAACACAAATAGTGATGGTACTACTACAGTGCTTAGAATCGTACATGTACACAATAACTGGGTCGACATTGACAACGTTTCGCTGAGCAGGTCGTTGATCTTCGGGCAGTTACCGTGTGCGTGTGAGCAAATATGAGCCATTTGGTTGCCTTTAACAGCAACTCTTTAAAGGAACTTGTCTATACGAGAGTCGCATTAAACAACAGCAACAGAGATGCAGGTGTTGCATCAATGAATTCAGCTGTGGGCTAGCCTATGTACGGGTGGACACAACGCAATTTGTGTGTGTATGTGTCGCTTGGGAGTGTCTGTATAAACAAAAAATAACCAACGAATTGTTTGCTGTTAGCGTCAGTTCTGTATAATAATTGAGAAAATGATTTCTTTTCCCGTTCGGATTTGTGCGAGATCAAGTTTCTGATGATAGCAGGCCAAAATTAGCCAAGGCCTATTTGATATACAGCGTTAGTAAATATTAGCTGGGCTATACGGTATACCGCATGATGTCGTTGACCGAAATCGTGGTAAGGATTCTAACAAAAATAATATTTGACGAGAATACTAGCAGTACTTGATACTTTACTCGTTTCTAGAATGTATCACAAATGTTTGCTAATATGGTACCTGCAAAGGCACATTTCCTGTAGCCATTCGTTGCGGCTCTGTGAATGATTGCACAAAGGGAATGCCTTAAAATACGCCTAGAGATATTTTTTGTAGTAGTCGTAGTATGATAATGGTCCTTATCATATTGTTCTGTCGTCGATTTTAGTCTGTAACGATGCTCAAAAGGCGAAGTGTTACGTTATTCTCAGTACTGGGATTGTGATGATGTTCAACAAAATCGAATCTGGTTGAAAAACGATAGACAAAGGTAAACATTTTATCTAAAACAACACGTAGGGCTATTGTGACCTATAATTTAGACCATTGCCCGTTATAAATCTCTACTTGTTTCCTTTTTTAACTTATCCAGTTTACTTACACATGTGATATTTAGAAATTACAATTTTCAAACCTCTTTAGTAAGTATAAATTTCACACTGTAGCCACAAACGCTCTTTTAATAAAATGGCTGGCAGGATATAATTTAGTTCCAAGCCAAAGTCTGTATCAGATCGACTCTTGATCAGTGTTTGAAATTAGGAATTTCGGAAATGCAGTTCTATTTTATTCAAATGACTAGTTATATTCTATTAATATATCTCACTTGGCAAACAGTCGAGCATACTTATAATTCTGTACTTCTCTACCGACACTATACTGCAGTCATTATTTGAATTGTGTTCTTAGTTGACCTTTTCTGTCCATAAGAATCTTATCTCCTTCTATATTAGACCGTTGTTGAAAATGCATGTAAACATTAACCAAACGATAGCTTCGTGTTTTAGGTTCAACACTGAAGGTTTCATATCGATGATTCCTCTAATCTGAAGCTGACGGGTGTCAAGACACGTTCTGTCTTTGAGAAAAAGAAGGAATAAATAAGCACGATTTTGTTTATT
Source organism: Varroa destructor (assembly GCF_002443255.2). Lineage (NCBI taxonomy): Eukaryota > Metazoa > Arthropoda > Arachnida > Mesostigmata > Varroidae > Varroa > Varroa destructor. Next base: position 46,808,742 of record NW_019211457.1, on the reverse strand, counting down.
GACAACTACTAAAGATATCCATCCTAGTAGAGATCAAGTGCGAATGGACTGTTATTCATATTTGTTCTATGCGAACAAAGTGCTAATGTTCGTCGTACGACCAGTCTGCTAAAACCCTTGTTGCTAAAATCCCTAAAAACCTGTGTTGGTGTCCCACTCCTGAGAAGTCGCTTTTTCCTGAGCTTGCTGCGCTGGTAGCTTTGGTGGGGATTTGCCAGCCGTCTTTTGACTCATGCGGGGGCGTTTTTCTGCTCTGATCGAATGAAGTGGGAGTCTTTGACAAATAAACAGGTTAGGAGATTGATTGTCTGGTGAACATCTATACAGCTGTACGTCAGAGTCATTCCCGATTGCTGTAGAACCCTAGTGCATATTTTGAGTAAACAATGAATATGAGTTTTGCCGTTTTGTAACAGAATGAAAAAACAGTCAGATGCTTGTAATATATGCAGTTTTTATTGACCAAATGCTGTTACTGGCGATGGTCTAGGTTATACGTTTTTAGAATAATCAAAGGCAACATCACTGTAAAATTTCCCTTACGATGCATTTGTCGGAATACCCGCTGGAACGCGGTTATTATTCAAGTATCTCAGGTGGTTTCTTACAGTCGTCGTTTAAGTTTGCAACTAGTAATTCACGATTACTGTGAGCTTAATAAACTTTTTATAACCCATTGATCAATCTGTCCTAGGCTGAAACACGGTACACTTTTCCGGTGAGATTCAGTGCTGTGAGGTATGCTATGTAATAAAAACTTATAGGCAAAAGAATAAAAGAACTTGATCAAACGAAATAAGGCGCCCAATAAATGCAGTAATTATTTGGTGAACCTACCCACGTGATCTTACATCCGTATGTGTCTGTGATAATCGAGATCTAGCTCACTTGTGACTGACGACTTATTCTTAGCATAAGGTGTGATTAAGTATTGGCGGTATATCTTACGCCCTGAACATTGCCTAACTAGCAAAAAAAAAGACAATGAGTCGTTCAGTTCTCTGCGATCTATAGTGATCGTCCTGCTCGCTCCGCTTGACAGGGTGTTAAAGGCGGCTTTCATAATATTAACTATCCTTTTACAAAGCGAATAATCATGTACTTATCGAAATAGCATCAAATTAAAGATTCTTTTCAAGTGTACCAAGGTGAATGTATGAGTTTTTTAAATACTCCGGTTATATAACCCGTTCACAGTTGGCGTGCAATCTGCAAATATCGCGCTCTTTTCTCACAACTATTATTCAACGGAATTATTTTTAGGCACCGTATTTCAGAACCCATTGTCTTATTATACAGTGCAGAAATTTCGGTGAATAAAAGCCAGAGATAAGTAATATTTTTTTTACTGTTCCTTTATCTGTCTCTTATAGTGATCCAGCAAACTCAATCGTTATGTCGCTTTCCTCCATGTTATGCCATCGCTGTGGGGAAGGCTTCGAGCCGCACGAAAAAATCGTCAACTCGCACAGGGAGACCTGGCATCAGACGTGCTTCGTCTGCTCGCACTGTTTTCGGCCGTTCCCTGACGGCGTTTTCTATGAGGTAAGCTTCGCCGTTTTGTGCTTCGCTTTTTGCGGTTATAACTACTGTATCGTCATTTTCCGTATGCTATTATGGCTGAATATAAATAGTATATATGTACGTACATATTTTAAGACTTTTGACGGCACTGAAGATCCAATTTCGATGTTGCTCTTTTTTTTATCGGAAGCCAAAGCGACCTCCGCGACGTATTCAGTAGCTGAGTTGACTGAGGTAACTAACAGTTGTTTAGAATAGAAATTAACTTTCTCATTTCTGAGTGCCGCCGCAGTTCGAGGGCCGAAAATACTGTGAACACGATTTCCACGTGTTGTATGCGCCGTCCTGTGGAAAATGCAACGAATTCATCATCGGTCGGGTGATCAAAGCTATGAACAAAAGCTGGCATCCGGCTTGCTTTTGTTGCGAAATCTGCAGTAGCTGCCTTGCTGATAGTGGCTTTATCAAGAACGCAAACCGGGCACTCTGTCATGAATGCAATGCTCGGGAAAAGGCGGCCGCTATCGGAAAGCATATCTGCTACAAATGCCAGTAAGGACAATTCAGTATTTACAAATTTATCTATGTGGATACTATTTAGGGTTAAATCATTTTTAAAATACGTATAGTGTATTTCCAATATAACGTGTATAGCTGAGTGTAATGATATATTCATGTACAAAGGTACAACAAGTAACCATCCGTATGAGTATCCTTTTTTCATTATCTATTAATGTGAGTGTACCCGTCGATGGCCTGTTTTAGTGGAATTATCGACGACAAGCCATTGAAGTGGCGCAACGAACCTTACCACGCATACCATTTCAACTGTACGACCTGCAGCGTTGAGTTGACATCTGAAGCGCGCGAGGTTAAGGGCGACCTGTATTGCCTCCGATGCCATGATAAGATGGGCATTCCAATTTGTGGAGCCTGCCGTAGGCCCATCGAGGAGCGGGTTGTAACGGCGCTGGGAAAACACTGGCATGTAGAGGTATGACAAACGCATGTGGAATAATAGAGGCTCAATTGCGCCTTTGGCTGATTACCGATCATGTCACGTGGCTGCCAATACGTTTTCTATAGGTTATGTTTAATAATTTCGGTCTGTAAGTGTACAATTAAAGTTTTCTAAAGCTGAATGTACGCCTCAAGACTTGGTCACATTCTGCCAATAATGTAACCTTCTGCCGTTTATATTCCTGGTTTTCGAAAATTTCCAGCATTTCGTTTGCGCTAAATGCGAGAAGCCATTCATGGGCCATAAACACTACGAAAAAAAGGGCTTGGCTTACTGCGAGACACACTATCATCAGCTGTTCGGAAATCTCTGCTACACTTGCAACAAGGTAAATGCATCGCTTCCAACGCAGCTTCCATTAACGTGATGCCCAATTGAGAGTTAATTGTGGCTATTTTTAAGAGTTAAGGTGCGTTGCATAAAACTAGTGACTTCTGAGCCTGATGAGCATTCTCCTATACCTGCCATACAGTCATTACAATCCGTACCGACATTAAAATTTAATGATCTTTTCAGTAGGTCTATTCAGGTTCAAGCTAGTCAAAAATATCTTCTAATGTTGCCATCACTATTGTTATAAGCGTAGGAGTTGCAATTCGATCTTCTGCCCAGTAACAGGGACAAATACAATGGGCCACATCTCGTACAATACAAACGATACAAATGGTGAGATAAGCTGAAAAGAATAAAGTATATGGAATTGGTGATGATGATGATAGCGGGATGCGTAGAAGTGGGCCTGTAATCATGATACGTTTCGTTACAGGTGATCGAAGGTGATGTATTTACTGCATTAAACAAGGCATGGTGTGCCAATCACTTCACATGCTCTTTGTGCAACGAAAAGATGAATCAAAAGTAAGGGCCTGCGCAATCCATTGCCATCACTTACCTTATCCATATGGCCATAGCTTTGTGGATGGGAGACTATATATATATATATATATATTAATGAGAAAATTTATTATTTATGCCAATAAAGTTCCTATAGACTAATAAACAACATAGCAAATAATATGCTTTGTATCTCTCTTAGAAATTGATTTAGTGAATAATTGCTTGTATCTTGTATGGTTACAAAATTGTATGAGGTAAAGCTTTTAGAGTTAGACTTGCATACATTCGCCTGATATATATGAAGACAAATTCCAATCGATAAACTGGTGATAGACTCTTTGCGTTCTACTTTTGCTAATGATTGTGCATTTGGCTGTGTTCTTGTTATTCTTTTCTCTACATGCGTTCATTAGGACCAAGTTCTACGAGCTGGACTTGAAACCCGTGTGCAAACGATGTTACGAAAAATACCCCTCAGAGCTTCGTAAGAGAATACAGAAACTGCACAAAATTCCGCCCAAAAAACAGCAGACCACGTAGACGGACAAACCGGTGAAGTTTTCATCAAGCAGCGCTAACCTATTCGCTGTGCTTGTAACCCGCAGGAGGTTTTCTGGTCATCTTTTTGTATATGCCCAGAAAAATTCTGCACAGTTCTACACCAATGATCCACCACGAATGACGACATCTAGTTGTTTAGGAATGTATAGACAGGCGATAAGAAACCGAAATGGGGACGATAGGTATGCGCGTACGAAACAATACATTTACTCAAACAAGAACATGATTACAAAAACGTTCAAAATTAACAGTTCGTATCAAACGCGACCTTTGGAAAAGTTTACTTAAAAAACCGAGAATGCGACAATAGCGAAAATCACGCCTTTATGCATACGCCTAGCAGCTTAAAATAGACGCACTTGCATGTATTTGATCCTTACAACGTTTATGGGTGAAGTTACTTCGTGAAAGGCTATCCAAAAGCTGGCGTGGCATGTACCCAATTGTCAAATCCACGGCTTTGTACGCATTAAGTCCCCCATCGGTGTCTGTGTGTGGGTGCTAAGAAGACAAAGCTAAGCTTTATGCCTTTGACCTCGACCATTGGTTAGATGGCCAGGCCGAGTAAATTAAAACCAACTTTAACTGTAAATAACATTGATCTATTAATATCGTTATATAAATGTATTAACAAGCAAATCTGAAGGCGCAAGGAGACATCTGCGTTTAATTCGTTCGTCCAAAAACGTGTAATTCACGTGACCCGTAGCATATATACATTTACGTTTTCTATGAACGCTATTTTTTATTGGGCAGCGATTACCATGGCGGCTATTATACAGTGGACTTTCATTTTGTTATGAGAGTGTGCTTCTGACAGAAATGCGCAAGGTGCTAGTACATTACCTTAAGTAGCCTTAAAATTTTGCTAATGGGCAGCTATCGGACCCGAACTAGCGAAGAAAAAATGAAAATCGTAATTATATGCGCGAGTTGTTCATTCTGCCATTGCAGACGACTTCAATCAGTACCTACATTATATTTACGCGCCCATTTTCAATGACATGATGAAATAGAGATTACAAAATATAGGCATTTATATATGGTAATAGTATCTTTGTATGTGGGCTTTTTTGCCGGCTAACTGGTGGCGAAAAACTCGATGATGCTCGCATTTCCTGTATGTCCGATTGTTTGTGACCTTGATTAATTCGATTGAATTTTAGGAAAAAGCTCCGGAGATGATTTTTTGGAATCTTTTTTCAAAGCAGTTTAAAGCGATATTACGTACGTATATTCACAAAGAAATTTTTTTGTGTAACATGTATATCTTAATTCGAAATGAATACGACAACGTAGAGATATGCTATGTCTTGAATCCAGTGCATTTAGGTCACCGTTTGTGTTAGCAATAGGATTTGATACGAAAGTAGTATTTGTGAATCTGACGGCGACAATTCATTTCATACCGTACTACCTCTCCTAACTGTAGCATTAATACAAACTTAATTAACACATACCGCTGTTATCTTATGTCTAGCGTCTAATATATGCGTCTGCATTTAGATCCATGTGAATCCATACAACTTTATATAACTTTAAACTATATAGATCCTTCATTCTATGACCGCTGTTTTTTCTTGTTCACGGAGTTGTGGCCGGACTATAGCAGGACGTGCCAGTCCCGTAATGCCCGCATTGTACGTATAGCAAGTATAC
>NW_019211457.1:46656742-46803115 GCF_002443255.2 Varroa destructor | reverse complement strand
AAAAAAAAAAAAAAAAACATTACGTTTGACCGCAGCAGTGCTTTGATATACTTAAATGCAATCGACGCTTTCGTTTCTATTCTGCCTACTGTCTCCGAAAACTTACTGGGTTAGTTTCACCTTTGATTTATCATTTTCAAGTAACTGTAGTGAGTACCGATTTTCTTAGGGCATCCACGGGCTAACTATTTTAAGTGAATACAAAACTCCGTTTCAGAACAAGAGAGATTTACTAAAAACATAAGCTACCATCCAGGCATAAATCAAATTCAAATAAACCAGACCAAGCATTAAATCAACCTTTCGAATGTATAATCAATTCTCAATTCAATCAGCTCAATTTTCTTTAAGTCCGCATAGAAAACAAAATGCGATTTTTTACACTTACATGAAGATAGAGATTAATTATAATTAACACATAGAGAAGTAACTAAAATAAATAAAAGTAATTCAAGATGCAATCGGTCAATTTTCCCACATCATAATCCATTGTACAATTCTTGCTCAAGCCATTTTATATAGATTAATTAAAATTCTGTGCGCTTGTGAATACACTGCAAGATAAAAAAAATTGCTTTGTAAAAAATCTTGAAATTTCTATTTCTAAAAAGCGAAAAAAAAATGCAAAAAATGATTAGAGATGGATTAGAATGTCGACTTTTGGCCTAGTGCAATACCTAAACTACTCTCACAAGTGAACCGGTTCAGAATCAAAAACGGGTTCTAAAAATAGGTTTCCATTTATAACAAAAAAGCTCTACCAAATACGAGAAGCAATGCCTGACAAAAAGGAAAGAAGAATATCTGACTGAACAGGTAGAGAAAAACTATTACGTTACATTGTTACGGTATCAAACAATAAGCCTCCGTGTTTCTTGTTCTGCTCGTTTTTCATGCTATTACTGTTTTATATTTCGATAATATATATTTAAAATCACGATCTCTTCAGATCTAGAAATGATTATTTGTGAGCTTCGAGACGTCAAGGGTGCTATAACTATTTATTTGAGTCTGATACTGAACATTACAGACTCTTTTCTCTACTGTCGCTTTTATTACACGATAGAAGAGATTGCTAGAGAGACACTTTTTCAAATTTTGCTTGTCTATGCTAGTGTTTGCTATTTAGATTAGGATCTAATTGATTCTAGCGTAATAGATCGTAATTATGATTTTCTGTATATCTTTGTATATAAGGCTTCATTATCTAGTATGTGATTCAATTTAAATATTCCCAAGTGCTGAATGTAAAATGCTCCCAAATAGTGCCTTCCAAGGGGCGCTAAAGTCTCCTTCCGTTTGAGAAGGTATGAAATCTCGAAATAATACTCTGACCCAGCTTACTACATTCGTAGCTAAAATGTGCTACAATTTTTCTCTATTTTTCATGTACTGTACATATGATTCAGGCTAGTTCATTCTTGGGATGCATTGTTCATGAAAAGCGTGCATATGTAAAACTTCTTACCAAAAAAAAATAGTAGCTTTTGTGGCTGTTTCCGCGCCCAGCTATTTCCGAAGTTCATTATTATCTATTAGCATCGAAGATAAGCCGAAAGGTAGTCACATAACGTATCGTTTTTCAACTCAGTTGCTTATACATAACTAAGAGAGTGATCGAACGGTGGTCGAAAGTAAAGTACAGGAAATTGCTTTGAAAGCATCAAAGGCCCAAATAAAGCCCAAAAATATACAGTACTTTATCGACACACCTCTTGATAAAACAAAAAATTAAATAAACTTTTAATTTTACCACAATGCCACATACATCACTCGTCGATATCCTAAAGTTGTTTAGAAACAATCTCATCGGTACATCGTCCCAGCTCTACAATTGAAATGAGCATTGCTCAGGTCATCCGACTCAACTGTAGCTTTGGAGGTCTCCATTATTCGACTGAAACGCGAAGACACCTGGATAGCTGTCTTGGGCCGAAAGCGCCAAGTGTGCCGGCTACTTGCTTTAGCTCCTCTTTTACAGATATAAATCTGCATAGCACGTGCATAATTAAGAACACTCTATTTTGCAGAATGTTAATATTACGTAAAATTCACAAAAAGTTTACCGTATACCAAATGCGTATTCTCAGCTTCGTCTGTTTACCTAGAGATAAATAAGCAGTCACAAGTATTACGAATGATGTGATGTGTTGCATTATTACTTTAACCGATCCATATATATTTAACCACTCTTATATTGAAATCGACCAATAACGACATCCTAAATTAATTGGAAATAGACCTTTAGGTTTGTATGTCGTTTTGTACAGTTGCATGTCTTCAAGTAAAGTTAGATACCGAACTATAATTTAAGTCGGATCTATCAAACCGCGCAAGGATGTATTCAGCCGGTGGTACGGGTCGTGCTCAAGATGATGTTATACCAGTGTATGTCGTTTATATCCCTTTGTCTGCGATTCATATTTATTTTCGATCTTCGTGTTTCATTTTATATCAAAGGCAAATTGTAATAGGAGCTTAGATTAATTATAGAAATGCAGTTCAACGATATGTAGAGTGAAGGGAAAATCTCCTGAGGGTTTAGAAGTCTTCACTTCACTCCTTTTTTCACATTCATTTGCACCTTATGTTACTCTCTTGATCCTTTAACTCTAAAATGAAAACTTAGAAATTTTTAAAGTACTTTTATCATATATATATATATATATATATATATATATATATATATATATATATCCCTCAGCGCTTATTTTGATTTCGGGTAGTGTTTTACTTTATTATCGCTCTGTTGCTTTTGACGACCGATCTGATCCACCTAAGACACCTCGTAATGCTCATTTTTCATAAGCTTGTTTCTATCATAACTCTCAACGAGGTATTCTACCTGTCTTCTGTACTAAAAGTAAAGTCATTAACAGGCTTTGCTATCTGTGAAATACTACAACAATTACTGTCGAAAGGTGTGAAACAAAGGAACACTTAGTAGTAAAATACGATTAGTATGGCTTTTTTAGTTCATAAGTTGAACGTACGAAGTTTTGTCTCATAGAAAATAATTGTATAATTAAGAATTGCATTATTGTCGGACACATTGACTGACCAGCGAGCTCCGTCACAAACATACGTTTCAAGGAAACCGAAATTTAGTTATCCGAAGGTAAAAATCAGTCAGGGCCAAGCATGTTGTAGTTTTTAAAACTCCGCCTAAAAACCATATAATCATCACGAGCCGATGATTCACTTTTTCAATTAGCATTGGGCGTGTGCGAATCGATACGGTCTTGTATTTTCAGATTTGACAACAAACAAAATATGTTATTACTATTACAGTTATTATTTTGTATTATCTTCTCTGTATTGTCAAAGGCCTTGTTGGCATACTTATTTTTGAGTTATTTCATATTCGTCTGTCAAATTTAAATCCTACTGAGAATCTTTCAGCTTGCCTTAGAGAACTCAGCTTCCATTTTTCGTAAGTGTGTAAAACCGGCAATAACGTAGACCCTCTGTTTTGAGCAAAAAAGTATTTTATGTAGGCGGTTTTTCTAGAGTGGAAAGATTAAATAATAGGTGATGTTTGCTCAAATTCCGATGAGTTTGTTATTTGTTCTAGAAAGAACTGGCTTCGCTTTAAGATTAGAGGTGGCGGATGGACGTATCAAACTTAACAATAAACAGCCCGTCAAAGGTTTTCGTTAATTTTAACTCAGTACCCTATAATGTTACCTAATAATTATACTTAAATTGTATTGTTAAATATAGGTGTAATGTGAGTGCAGCGTAGAACTGTAATGTAGGATTCGGCACAGACATTCGCGAATTTGCTTCCAGTTGTAGTGCAAGACTGCGGTGTATGGTGGATTAGAGCGCGGCCTAGGGCCTTCTGTTGAGAACAGGACTTTTATCTTATTTATTTTACGTGAAATGCAATCCTGTTTCTCTATTTCACTAACAAACCTACTTGCTTAAGTTCCTTACCAGTTCCCAAATAACGTCAACGGTACATGCGGCTACGTAGACAACCATTAGAATTCCACAACAAACTAGAGCTGCTGGGAGAGGCGAAGGCACTGCAGGTTTGCGATTGCGGGCGTCACTCTTGGTAGCTTCCTGCATCCTTTATACGTCCGATAAAAGACTTTGACCGCTGTACACCACTGTGGAATTCAATACTAGGTACGTTTTTTTTTTACTTAAAACAGAGGTAAGCCCGAAAAGAAAAAAGGTATTTAAAACTATTTTTTGCCACTCCACTTCTATGAACTTCATCTTTTAAAGATTAGTGGGACTAACAATTAAACCGAGGTATAGGTTTTTGGTTCTTGGCTAACACAGCCTGGAGCGCCCTATAACTTCCTTCTTTGCAGTTTTTTTGACTACACTACTATGGAGGCCCTAAGGTACACACACTTGGCCTCGCGGTTATGCGAGCTCTGCGATGGACAGCTACGCAGATCTTAGCAAGGGCTTACTAGGAGTACAGCTGAATTCCACATATACTCAACTGGATCATCTGCATGCAGAAAAACCGTGAGAAGCATCCGGGCTTCTAGAATAATCAAAACTCGAAGGAAAATAAATTTTAATATAAAACACATTAATACGAGCTCTAAGCTAACGTTCTTCATAAAAAAAAACATTTGCGTAAAATGAAATTGTAGAGGACAGCTGTTAGGTGTGGAGAATGTACAGGTGGTTTTATGAATTCAGCGCATTTGAATTAATTTTTAGAAAATGTATGCTACTTAATACGTTTTCTTATGTCGCACACCCATTTAATATAAAACAATATGTTAATATTCAATCCAAAATAGGATAAATGATTCGTTTTAGTTATGTCGTTTTGTTCGGCCTTAACCGATGCTTCCGGGGGAGTCAGACAAAGATATAATTCATTGTACAAAGATTGAAAATATGACTAGGAGTTTAAAACCATTTCACAGTAAAGCTTAGGTACAAGAGTTTTTGAACGTCCTTGCGTTTAAGAAAACTCTTGTCTTTTCTACGTCTAATCAAATTTTGGAATTTAACTAATTAAGAAGAATTTGTGACTGACGAGGAATCTAAGACTTCCGTGCATTATGTAATGTCCGTTGTCACAATATACAGGCTCAGCCAGTGTGATGTTACAACATTTATGTCCAGTGAGTATATAGTCTAACTGATGCATTTTAGTCTATCGATAATTAAGACACGGTCAAATGACAGCTTTTTCAATTGTTTTTTTATACACGTACTTCTAAAGAGTGACTTAATTTTCTTCTTAATAGTGCTACTTTCGGCGCATTTCCGCTTGCATTTAACGGTAGCAGTAATAATCGTAACAATATTGTAAGTATAATCATGTACATGGACTAGAGTTAGGTGTCAGGATGAGTGTGCCCGTCGAGTCGTTTCCTATGTCTGCCTCGGGAGTTAGCGATTAATGCAACTGCAGTGGCCCGTAACTTTTACTGGAACTTCATAAACGACTGGTGCAACTGTCACTATTGATTCCGCAGTTAAAAACTTTCATATTTTAAAGAACACCTTGGCCACTGTACAAAGTGTCTTGTGACAGTTCTGTTGAGTTAGGTCATTCTGCTAATCTTACTGACAAAACACTCAAATTTGTCAGGCTTACTAGTGTGTGTTAACAAGCACGCTGTTATAATAGAATAAATAAATATAATAGAACTAAGAGGTATTAAATTGGTTTGTGTTTCACAAACGAATGAAACAACCCGCAACATATCTACTGATCATGAGCCTTCAATGGAATAGCTGTTCTAACCAGATATGGATCGTGCTGAGCGCTAAACTTATGTACGAAGCGTTCATAGCTCAGATCAATATACCTAAAAACGGCGACCTCACCCTGCGGTGAAACTGATCGATGAATATAAGTAAACGTTTTCCAAATTTTCACATTTACTCAAACTGAAAAACATTCATAATGAAAAAAGCGCTTTCGCCGACCACGTTTTACATTTGAGTAACTCTTAGAACAGTACGATGCCAAATTTTGTTAGACATTTCGGACCTATAGCAACGATGAGACCAGCCAAGATTTCAACATCAGCAACAGTAATTAGTAATTAACTGCGTGCTTTATATCTGTTGTTTAACATGTTCCGCGACGCTTGTGCTGCCATCCTTGAAAATATTTATCGTTGTTGTTGTTGTTGTTGTTGTTGCCTTGTTCGCAGTACCTGTCGCATTTACACCTATTGGGCTCGTCCCCTTCCTCCTACTCGTTCCCCACATTTCACAAAGTAAAGCGCATGTGGGTACGGCACTACCGTATGACTCATTATCATCACAATCACGATCATCGTCATCATTGTGTTCTTATAAAGATTCACAACGCCGAGACAATTAGGCACGCAAGTAAGGGCTCTGCTGCAGAAATCTTGAGTCTTCTTTCCTTACTTTGCACTGACTTGCTCCGTGCTGCTCCACCATTTGAATCTACATCTGTTTACCTCGTTTACAACCTAATAAATATCTATATACGTATCGTCTTATATATGTATCATTCTCCATCTCATCTTACATAGTTTCTACAAACCCTAAGTACTAAGTGCGCCTTCCGCCTGCAGTCTTTAATCGATCATTTACAAATATGTGCCTAAAGCATTGATTTCGTCATATATGTCATCTTCATATTCGATATAATAATGAATTGTCACTATAAGTGCAATTTTGTTTCTCCCACTTGGCTTGAGTACATTAGGCGGCTATCATCTGTATTTTGCAATAACTTATGGAAGTCATTCAAATTTCCACCATCACCTTCTTTCAAGTTTCAAGGCTGTCCAGCACAGGATATTGTCCAGTGCTGCTCAGTGCCTTTATTTGTTACTACCTTTGGTCAAGTGACGTCTACTATTTGGTATTTACCATTACTCTAACGACCGGCTTCACAGGCTTCAAGGTACGTTACAAGAAGCATGATAAATTGATTGATAAGGACTTTATGCCTTAGCGCATGGCGACTATACTTTCCATTTTAGTATTCAGTACCACCAAACAAGGCTGATATGTGCTTACGGTGCGTTTTTAGATTTGTTGTTTTGCCTTAGCTCCGATCTCATCTGGGGGTGCGTGGTTCAATTTCAATCAAGGCGACATCCAAGTTGCTACGTCCTGCATTGTCTGGTATTAGACTACTGCACCCATAACCTTGGATTGTATTCGTTAACTAATTGTTCTTGTATTAGTGTTATATAGTAATCATATATGGCATTCACAAATCTCTTACAGTTTCTCACGTCTCTTTTTCCTTTTTCTTCGTTTTCCCTTATTTTGCTTTTTATCACACGTTCGACTTTTTCTCTTGCACTCTGCACTTCTCTCTCTCTCTCTCTTTCACATTTGGTTCTCTCCTCCCTCAGTTTTTTTCTCGCTCTTTGTCACCTTTTTCTATTCTCTTCCCCCTCGCTAATTCCCTTCCCTATCTTTGATTTAATAATATTTACTCAGTTCGGCAGGGCAGCTCTCGTGAGGCGTAGGAAATCGTTCTTATCCTTAAGAAACGCTATGACTCCGTCCCCATTGACTTCCTCTTGCCGCTGGCCAAAGTCAATGGCATCTCCTTTCAAGGTTATCATTTGACCGCCAAGCGTCTCCAGCAGGGCAGCACCCGCGCAAATATCCCATTTCTTAATGAGTGACGTGTGCACGTATAGGTCGTCCTTTCCTTCAGCAACCTAAAACATGCGAAAAGGTCAAATATAGGTGAAACGTACTGAAACAGTTGTATTCAATATTTTTCAATTAAAAGCTTTTGGTGAAAGAATTAAATGCACTATTCTGTGGCTTTATTGTAACTAAAATTTTGGAGCATATTTTACAGTTGCCAGTTATTAATATTCAGGTCTAAACATCACCCAAATGATTTTTATGGTTCTTCTTGTATCATACTACTTGCCGACCTATTTTTCAAATTTAGCATTATTAAAATCCCTCCTCTATCGCCACTAACTTAAGTGATGCACTTCCTGTATCACATGCAATTGAACTACAACACTTCCACGTTTCGATATACAACGTACTCAAAGTGTAGACTTTCGATTTTTTCACATGAAAGGGATTTATTATGATGAAAAAAGCAAGCTTACATACCTGCAGCACTTTATAGCCCGCACCTCCTGCCAACGTGACATGAATATTCCCGCTGAGGTTCTCTTTGGCGAACGCTTCAACTTTGTCCGCATGTGATCGCGACACCACAATACGAATTTGTGATTCTGCTTCCTCGGTTGGGTTGATCCTTCGAAGACTTTTTGAAGGCCCTTGGCCCACCCAAGCCCAGACAGTCCTATTAAGGAACGGCTGATGAATGACGCCAATTTGGGCGCGTCCTTTAATGGCTATGCATACCATTGTCGTAACGAAGTGTGTCAGATTTTCGCTATATTCCTGTGTCGCATCCAGCGGATCGACCCAAACAAGGATATCTCTCATCCGCACGGTTTCATCAGCGTAATGACTGATCGACTCCGGCAAATTCACCTCTTCAAGAAGGACAGCAGCTGGAGGCTGCGACTGCCTGCTGGACTCATGCTCTTCGGAAAGGACATTTAAATGGGGAAAACTTTCTAGTAGTGTCTTGAGCATAGCTCGGTGACTGCGTAGGTCTCCATCGGTTAGAGGATCATCCTGACCAAACTGGTTTTTTCCTTTACTCGACGTCTTCACACCATTCTGTCGAACTCTCACCACCTCGTTTCCTGGAAAACGATAGATTTATTCATAACACAACACAAAGGAAAAACAACAGATAAGATTACTAGTGTCAGAAAAACAGTTTGTTACACTTAATGGGTACAATTCTAGCCGATGTGCTTGTCCTTGATTATGTCTATTGATAAATAATAAATAGTAAAATAGCTTGTGTATAGCGGAGTTTCTAACTGTCCGTATATATTTTCCCAGAGAGATAGAGAGAGAGAGAGAGAGAGAACTACGAAATATTCACTTACCACCTCGAACAGCCGCTATTATTGACGTTCTGAGCAAAAGCCGTAGGCTGACCCTCTCTACTCTCGAAGCGTTCATTTCTGTGTATAGAGTGTAATACACGAGAACCAGCACAAAGACCAGCCCAAGCACAATAGATAGATTGGCTGGCCGGCACTGTTTCATCCAAACCATTGTGACTAAGTTTAAGCCTAGCAATCTCTCTCACGTTCTCACTTATTTAATACAAAAAGAAACCGGTATTTTTTAGATGGCATAGCGAACAGGGTGTGATACCTCGATGCAGCTGGGAATAAGTAAAGTTTGATAATAATCTTGGAAGTTTTTGCTAAGGTTTGCTACGGTTGACGACAAAGCGTGTCAAGGAACATTAAGCTTCTTCGAATTGGAGTAGAAACGGCGGGAAATTTGCACGAAGGCTTGGGTCCAGTAGGGATATAGTCCAGGAGGGATTGCTGTTTGGCAAGTCAGCCACCGACATCGACGGTTATCGACCATTGACTACAATCGTTTCATTCTGAATTGATCGGAAAGGTTATGGGAAGATTGTGAACTTAATTTAGGCTTATTGCTATTCTCCAAACTGTTCTAAACGAAATGAAACAGATGGCAAGTATTAGATGTGCATAGGTCGTGCTTGATTTCGTGTTTAAGGGGCGATGTCCTGTAGGCAGCTATTTCAGGGACTCGACGCAAAATGGAGTGCATACAAAAATGACCGTAGAAATGATCGCAGTATTCTTGTCTTGCGAACTGCCTTTGACTAACGCTGAAAAATGGACAGAGGCAAAAAAAACAAGTAAATAACTGATCACCATGCTTAACTATATAATAATAAGATCATAGATTAAAAAAAAACTGAAAAGAGTATTAAAATAGGTGAATGCTACTATCGTCTGCCACTAATGTTGTGGTCTGCACGGAGTCATATACTACTAGCAAACAGTAAATTAGTTTCGACTAGAAGACCAGGTTATGACGTCATGAAAAAATTATTCGGCTTAAGTAACAAGACTTCTGATATTTACTTGTAGACTTCTCGAGTAATATAAACACGACATCGTATTTACTTATATTACACTGTACAGAATAGAACAAATAAATTTTGGTAAACTGTGGGATTGAAACAAGTACGGCTCAAATAAAATAGATTAAGTCTTAACATTTTTGTTTAGTCTAACGTAATCATCACATATTCGTAGTGTACAGCATCATTTTGCCACCACAGTGCTCTCCTTCTTGGACAGTGGTGTGGGTAAAGAAAACATCCAGACGTTTTTATCAAATACAACATTAATAGAGACGAAGCAATATTATACAGAGCTTGTAAAGTGGGTATTTCTTTCATGTCTTAACATTATGTCTGATAACGACACTTCCTATTTGCGCTAAATTGGTAGTTGCAATCAAACCAGAAGCCTTCAAAATTAATTGCTCAGCACAAAATAAATTTGTCATAATTTATCCCAACAGGAAGATTTTACAAGTAGTGTACGGGGAATTCAGCGGCGTTTCTTGGTTGCCGTACGACGACATAGTGATCCTAACTGTACCATTATTCTGTTAATCGATAGCGTTCCATCAACTTTATCAACAAAATCGACTATTTTAGATTATTACGTTTTTCTCGGTCCGCGTCGCCTGGGCAACGTTTTCGATACCTGCGAGCACAGCAAGCACAATACACTTACAATTATAAAAGCTGATAAAGACTCCAATACTCCAAGGCAGATTTGTTTAAATCAGAAGTTCAAGGCAAAATTTCTTGACAAAGGGGAAAAATCAGAATGATCTGGGTCAGTGGGAAACAGTTGTAGCAAAAGATCGATCGCCTAAAAATCGTTCTTGCGACAGCTATTAATCACCACTGGCACAATCATCATTGAGCACGTCATGAATGTTCTTGATCCACGAACATATATGCCTTCCCGTCTCTCAAAAACGGCAGTACATATGGCGCTCTGCTGCTTCTGGATCCTTCTATGTTATCACTCCTTGTGGGCCTGTTGCTTTTACAGCATAAACAGCATTCCAATAAGCCGAAATACATTGCTCCCTTGAACCTAAACGAGGGATATGTGAGGAACCCCAAGGTTGCTGCCTGAAGAAACCTAAAAGTTTGGCGAGCCTTCGGAGCAACGTACATAACCACATACAGAACCGTTTAAGGCCACGAACGCTGTCGTTACGGCTAGGACGATGGCGTGTACGATCGATAAGTGAAACTTCGATGGAGAAATAGTAGGTCCCCCTTACTGGGAAAGGGGTCGCGGAAGGGCGGCACCGTTACCTATATCTCTGTTCCACCGCGACACAACGCAATTGCGTTGCCACGGTCTGATATAGGTAAAGGGAGTCTCCGGTAACCAACAGCGGCTTCGGTTAGATGAACGACGGACGCGAGGGGTCAGTGTGACAGTCAAACAGTGAGCTACGTGGATGCGATCGTTGTTGAGCTATTGTTAGACCGTCATAGAGCAAACAAGGATACAGAAATAAGATGTAGCCTCCGCTGGCGAGCGTCGAACTAAGTGGAAATAAGAGTACACGAACGATTGTTCAACTAAGTTCGTTTGGACCTGTACTTGCAGCAAACTCATAGTTTGCTACGCACCGACCGTGAACGGTTAGGAATAGAGCATGTGTGACTATAAGCTATAAGTTCAAGCTAACGACAAAGCCTTCCTAAAATTAGTCCAACAATGGCAGAACACCCGAAGATAGGAGACTGAACGGAAAAATATAAGGGTTATAAGGGAATATAAGGGTTCTTTACTGTACAATGTGAAAAATATATTCCGTAAATTTAATGATTTCGGTTGAGATATATGTAATATATATGCATATAAGGATAAATGTGATCAATATTTTGTCAGCGATATATTTACAGCGCCCATGAAAAGACGAAACTGTTGTTCTATTTTTTTTGCTCAGGGTATGTAGAATATTCATGGGGAATTTTTTGCTTGCGTGATTAATAACATTAAAAAAGTTAGCTATGGGCAAATCAGAGTTTAAAAGCAAGTGTCCACATCAACAAATAGGCGAGGAAATTAATTTATTTAAATTAATTAATTTTAATTGTTTTTGGATAAAATGAAATTAATTGTACATAATAAAATCAATTTTAATATCTAATGGAACATGACGAGTATAGCAGAATTACTTTATCTTTGCTTACTTGGTTTTAATGAAAATCTCTCCAGTTTCGCATAATAGTAGATCACCACTTTAATTTTACAGATGACATTACTTATAAAAAACGTCTTTAACTTTTGTTTGTGTGTAACCGCTACAAGAAGGACAGTCCAATATTTATAGACAAAGTTCGCTATGATCGATTCTCGTCGAGACTAAAGCTGCGTGACTGTATAGTTTAGGTAGTACCAGCTTAGCCTCGACTGTCCTCCCACCTTCTACGCCGCAACGGGGTTTCTCTGCTCACGGCCGCCGCGCCGTACATCCGTTGTGTTGTCCTAAGTGCAGCGACTCTGCCGACGTGCTAACATGAAAATTCCTAGTACAGGCGCAGACTTTGTCACAGGATTAATACATTACCCGTAAACATTCTAAAAAGGCATTGCCACAGCATGAGTCACTGAACTTGCACTTGCCTCGACGATGTTACTGCGTGTCTAGACCGCGCTATGTAAACGCTCTTTCTGCTTGGCGTTCATATATCGATAAAATCACGTCGCTTTATGCAAGTGTTACGTTCTTTATGCATCTCGACATTAGCTCAAGAATGGCGGTTGTTGACCTTGCGTTGGTAATATCACTTGTATATACAAATGTCTGTCTCTTATCCACGATAGAATTTAATCACATAAATTGTTTAATTTACTATTTTTCCTGAATGTGCTGTCAAATAAAGTACGTAAGCAGCAACAGAGAAGATGAATACTGTAGCATGAATGAAAAAACGTTACAGAAGTCTTAATTATATTATACTATGAAAATACAAGCGAACCAACTCAACAACATATATCTAAAAGTGATCAAATCAAGCAACTCGTTTAAGTTATAATGATGTTATAACCTTTCAAACAAGTTATATACATCGCAAACTATATACAAACAAAATATACATTTTGTACTATTACCTACAACAGTGTTGTCCCGATTTCTATCATAGCGGTAAAATCTAACTGTTACTCATTTACATCAGAGTAATAACTGAACTGTTAGTAGAATTTCATTAAATGTTGTCGCAAAGTCTTCAATGAAAGCAATTCACTAAGGTATTGCATAAAAATCATAGATTTTCACCTGTTGCGGACCTGACTGAGCTGACTTGTCAGCTTCTCGTCAGGCTCATGAATTTTACGTTGCATTTCACTCCAACCATATTCCGCTTAAATAAATTTTAGGATAACCGATATATTACAGTCGTGATAGGTGACGTAATCTTCATGAAAATCCTTATGTAAATCCACGAATCACATATCGCCCCCATGTCACTATTTATAAGTCATATTGTCACAGAAGAGTAATGTAAAAAAGAAAGAAAATTACTCTCTGTCGTTCCAATAAAGAAGAAAAAGTCATACGTTATCGACTTGTCACATCATATGTTACTGGACCATTAGTTCTGTGGTTAATCAACGAGTTGTGAAATTCACCAAAGGCTGATAGCCCGCAAATACTGCACACAACTTCACCCGTAGCGCAGTCGAACTTGCATGCTATATTTGTCAATCCATAAAACTCTCCTGTTCATTATGGTAATACAGGGTTGTTTTGAGACATCAGGATCACAGTGATATTTCTTATTGTCGAATCCTATGTCAGAATATCGATACTTAGGTAAGCATGCTGCTGCCTATGACAGTTGCTATCAGCTGTAGGCCATTACCTGCCGTACACGGAATCGACCTTATTTCTCTCTCCTAAGCAGAGCTCGGGAGCATTCTAGAGGACAACTGGAGTAATGCACCTAATGGCACCATATGAAGAGGGTACGAATGATGGTAGCTATGCGACCAGCAACACCCTCAGTCACCCAGTGGACCGAATGGATGTTCTACTTGACTAACAGACCCCGTATAGTGTGGGAGGTAGACATAATACCTGTACTCGTAAAATGCTGTTTCGGCGCTTTGCCAAAGCTTAGCTTCAGGAGTCGTCCGTAAGCTCTATCCAGTACAAAAGTGTCGTCACAGAGCACCATCAGGTTGTTTCGTCTTCCTCCAAACGCCACTGCCACTTTCAAGGAACAGTAAAACTCCCTTCATGTAGAAAGCGTGGAACTAACATAGTTCGTCGCTAACGATATAATACCGTAGTTTCGGGTCAGGCGGCGGCTCTTTCCTCTGGTAGAGTGTTGCCATCTCCGTATATCCATTGTTCGCTAAATAATTAACCGATTATGACTATGCTTTCGGGTATGATTGTGCAATGTCCTTGTGTTGTGATAATAGAAAATATCGTTCTTATTACTATGATTTCCATAACTCTTATTTTTACTATTATTAATATCCCTTCGGTACAAGTATTTTCTGTCATGTTACCTGTAGTATGAATATTTTATTCAAAAATACATTCAAAATAATACCTATTAAAGCAGCAGTTATTCGCTAAGTTGCGGCTGCAGCCGTGGAACACACTTCAGCCGGATGTTGAAGCTGGTACTGATGACTGTAAGACTGAGTAGTCTGTATCTATACCGCAAACAGCTAACCATCATGAGAATTAATATGAAGAGGCGACTCTATCCGGTTAGACGGGTAGAGAAACGACTTCTAAAAAACGGCTATTATTCTACAAGATGCGTTGCATTATGCGAAGTGCTTACCAGTCATTAACAAGTGACAAGGATAAAACACTATCATAGCGGCTAACCGCACATACAGAATACATAGACACCAGCCATAATAATGCGGAAGTAGGTATGTGTGACCGACGCACTCATGAAATTCAGTTCCGTTGAAAAAGCTACTTATCACTGTAGCACTTTTCGATAGAGGAAATTTGCTGGGTCTTTTGATAGTTGCATCTTGCTGAGTACACAACTCAGAATGCCTATTATAAGCGGTTCTTCATACTAACCGAGTGACAAATGTCAAGCCTCGAAAAATCACTAGACCACGGCTATACTATCATCATCGTACAGGCTTTTGCTCCCCAACCGTAATAATTGTGGAGACACAAACCAATACTGGCAACGCGTTAGCTTGGTAAAATCCTATGAAGCAAAAATATGCATAGCTATGAATATGTGGTTTGTAAATGAGCATGATTATACAGCTTCCCATCCATTATGCAAAATTAACGAAGGTACGCTATAACTTGCAAATTGGTATAGCGAGGGTTGACTTTTATGTCACCAAAAAGTTTTTACCACATAGCGAAAATGATGAATACGCAAATCTATACTTTAACTAAACCACAATGGGTTGCTTAGTAATGTACGCCGTGTGAAGAATGTAACTAACGTGATACATGCAACAGGGTAAGGTTTGAGGTGAATTAGAACTTGTGTCCACAAGCTGTCTGTCGGATTCGTCCATGGCTCCTGGTAAAGGAAAAAAGCCAATTTCATCTAAAACAGAACCAAACACTTATCAAAGCCGGGCTTTTGTTTTTAGAATATGCACGAAGGTCGGTTATTGTCCAATGCCTTTAAGCTGGATCAACTTCCTTGGTTTTTACTGCAGCTGTCGAAGTAGCCACGGATAGGTCTCACACACTAAAGCGGAAACTTCACAAAAAAATGACGGGCCAAAAACTCATGAAAACAAAGGTGCTATAATGCAGATCTAGTGATACTACTATCCCTATTTGAGATTATAAGGTTATTTTTTTGGAAATGTTTAGGTCGCATAATTCACGAAATCTTTCGGTCTACGTATTATATCATAAAAGTCGTACATATATTTTATGAATTTGGAAAAGTCAAAGACTTTCATGTTGCACTACCTGTAAATCAATTTTAAGCACGACGCATCAGCCAGCAGCGTTCGATTCTTTTTGGACGAGAAACTCTTCACCGCTCGTATAAGAGTTGCTGCAAGAAGAAATCGCTAATTTATAGTTACAATAAGAATTCAATTTTGGCTAAACTAACATTTTTTTAATGTAGCTATGATTGATTGATTGATGAGGATGGCACCGTACCTCTTTCGTGAAGACAAAACCGGGACATAAGAACAGCCGAAAATGCTATATGTTCTACGCAGAGTGTTAAAAAAGAGAAGTTTTAACTGAAGTCTTACCAGTATCATTTTACTCAACTGAGTAAAGATCAAAACGTTATGTACGAATTTCTAAAAATTCAAAAATTTGTGAGGATGATTTGGGCTCCAGTATTATTTTACTCGAATAAGAAAACGTCAAAACGTTACTTACGAATTTTTAAAATCAAAAAATTTGTGAAGTATGATTTAGGTTCCAAATTTAAATAATCCGAGGCTAGAGGTAGTTATACTAAACAAGTCCGCTTGTATTGATGTCTTTGTCATCAAATATACAAAGAAATTCATCCAAACATTTTTCTCATTTATATAAAGCTTATAAAACGACCTTAAGCTTCCCCTAGTTTGCATCTTACCCATGCTCTTCATATATGATAGGCAGTTCACCACGTTTTTCGTTAGCCATGAATCGTCTGAAGCGACATAGTTAATATGCTCCGATACACAATATATTCTTCATTGCATTTTACGCTGTCCTAAAGTTTATGAACAACTTTATGCATCAATGATGCCATAATTACGTGTGATGGTTCCTGTCTTCGTGCATGAGGCATATATTGCCTTCTTATAATATCGTAATTGCAAACTATAATTTCTCAATGTAAACTTCTCTAGCATGATGTGACTCTCGTAGGCTTCATGGGTTGAAAGGCCCACAAACGCTGATTCGCTTAAATATGATTCAAAAAAAGTGATACTAGGTTCATTCCCTATTTTCAGAACGTAAGATCTTCGTTTTTGGCTGTCGTCCATATATGACGATGATTAACTTGCCCGGACATGACGGAATGTCTTAATAGTAAATTACCTAATAAAGAGTAGATAATTTACATTTCATTTTACTTTGTATTATATGTAAACACATTCATGTACTTGGGGCGATACCATCATGTTCGAGAGCTTTGCGATACTCGAATATATAAGGATTATGTGCAATAGCAGGAAATTAGAAAAGGCAATAGTGTCCAAGCTTCCAGAATCGACATCACTCTCCTTTTCGTTTACTTCTTAATATCTATTGTATGGTCGCTTGGTCGACATAAAAAATCTTCACACTTCGTTGATAAATAAAAGCAGGTTTGGCGAATGGTAAAGCACCCTGCATTACCTGAGCATACAAAGACCAAATTGCCTTAACTACTCTTGTTGTAAACAGAGTACGATCATAAACACGATTATTTCGTTAGACATGTTCATCGCTAATTACTTATCTATTCTAATCTCATTAATAGAGCTTCTTTGCATCGGGAATTTTCTAGTCGACTATTAGACAAAAAATCTGGTAACAGTGCCTTTAGTGGCTTGTTTTTTACTCATTCTTGTTTCGAATAAAAAGCTAATCTACGCTTTATTTTAATGGATTTAAGTCACTCATGGCGTGTTCATTAACATTTAATACACACAAAAAACTGTTACGATAACAAAGTTTCTGTCCTTCTACTCAGGTTTCTCGTTTTTTTTTTTGAAAAATATACTTCACATTTATAATATCAAAAAAGTCTAGATTACCTGTACAAACAATGGTCTAGAACTTTCCAACGTTTGTACACTGCACTATCGCGTTAATATGGTTGCGGTAGGCTGCAACAGAATTACTCTTGATTCGAATTCTCTTGAGTGCAAGTTCTGGTTCGTATATTACACCATCATTTTAAATCGATTGATTTCATGCACAATAATTCCACTAGGCACATTTCTACACTAGCTAGAATCACTATAAAAAGCATGGAGAAAAAAATAACTTTAATATTAAAGTGCTGTTGCTCCGTGCTTTTCTTTGTTTAACTGAAGTATCCCGTTGGGTATTGCGAGCGTTGCTATATGTACTCAGGTTGAAATTAGCTTTAAAACATACCGCTAAGCTCTCGAGATCGACCCACACTTTAGATATACTTTAGTAGGAGTGTGCAGATAACTTGTTATTCTCGAGTAAATATAATTGAGTCGAAGTGTCAGTTACCCGTAAAGCAGACTTTACTTAATCGCGCACGAAATCGCATCTTTCGGTTATGCAGTTAATGAATAATTTCGCCAATACATCATCACGTTGTTCCGAATTCCAAAAACTCCTAAGTCCACGTAATACAGTACCCTAAGTAGCAGGATTGTGCTCTTGTCTAGCAAACGAACGGTCTCAATTAGGTTTACCTTACCGATTAACCTATATAGCCTGTTTTAATGACTATCAAAGGTGATTATATGGCCCTTGCAGATAAACCAGATAAGGACAGGTAAGGAGAGACAAGGGCGTTCCCTTTTGTAGATACATGTTTCTTTACCATTCAGTTACAGCTACAGATTGTTCATGCGCAGGATAAGAATTCGTGTCCATTTATGTTACATGCTGTAATGCGCAAAAACAAGATTATTTCAACTGGCAACAATGAATAACGAGCGTCTACTTTCAGGCTAGCTAGAACAATATCTCGCCATGATTGAGCTGCCTAGGCCTTGGTGTTAATAATTTTCGTACGAATAAGAATATATTTTATTATTTTATTTGTATATACAACGGGTAAAATTGTACAAGAAAATATCGGCGTATGTTCCATCGCTACACCTATATAATTGCAATAACAAGCTTTCGACAGAAAATGCTTGCTACTCGAATTCGAGCGCCAATAAAATTCCGAACTTTGCTTGGATCCGTGCACTTTTACTTACTACGAAAAACTATAGAAATGTCAAACTGACATTTCTGAAGCTTTTCAACATTTTATAAAAAGAATTGCCGGCCTGAAGAACCATTAAGTCAAATTATAAAAAACGCATTTTTATGTGTATTAACGAGCGGCGTATTTTAAACTGCATAGTATGTACATGCATATCTACACCGTCATATCAGCCGAAAACGAGGCTCCATAAACCTCTACTTCATGTGCTACACAAATGTGACAGAAGCGTAACAAAAACCATTTGAAATTCCCTTCTTTAGTAAATCATTTTCGTCAACAAATAGAATAGCGTTTCATTCATATTCAGGGCATTTATTCAACCTACTATTAACCCTTTTGGAGACAAAGTCTTCGTAGAAATCCTGAAGTGTCCCTCTGTATATAACCATAAATTTACGACTTCTTAATATCAAGAAAATTAAAAGGACCACAGTACGACTTATTATTAATATGAAGAGAATGAAAAGAAAGAAAAAAAAGAAAGTTTAGAAGAGAATGAAAACACGCGTCCTCGGGGAGTAATAGTTAAGGACCGAACCTATTAGTAAAGTGTAGTGGTGTCCACGTTTCCACAATCCTAGAGAAGTGAGCGAACGCGACAATACCACTGTGTTCACTACTTCTGTACCAGATTGCCGTTAACAGCCGAGCTTTTGCAGCTTACAAGCGTCTCTACAGTGACTTTGAAATAATAAGACAAGGTTGGGGGAGCAAGGAAACAAGTCTTCTCCGCAAAATTTGTTTCGTAACGCTAATGGATTCCTAAAGCTAGGAAATTCCCAAGAGGTGAATAATTTTTATAGTATTCTTTAGCATCTACGTTCGTTTCATGAAGTGTACTTTGTTATAGTTTCGATGCTTCAGAAGAGGATTTGAATCCGCGTCTTACAGATAATTACTATGATATTTTATTATGATCACGCATACGCGCCCGCTACATCGACTTTACGTGCGGGGTTGCTGTTCACTTGGTCGACGGGCCTGTCTGACTTTGTGACCCAGTAATGATGTTGTAAAGATTACTACTAGTTTAAAAAAACGCATCGGGGCATGCACGGTCCAGTGGCAACTTGCTATAAATATGTGTTCCATCAACAACATGAGCCACGAAGGCATTTTCTGGTAGTTGAACGATTGTGCCTGTAAAGAACTCATAACGTGCTTCCCGACAATAGCCGCGTGAAACACCCAGCCAGAAAGAGTAACCTTGCAAAGATTCGTATCGCACTGAGCTTTGCTTTTGGTAAGTGTCAACACAAACACTCGCAATAATTGATTTTACTAAGTGCTCAAACATCTTATATTAAGGTAACAGCAGCAGTACTTTAATTCTTTTAATTTTCTGCAGACAATATCTTTAAATTACGAAACCTCACAACAACAACAAGAAAATGTTTATGTGAGCTAAAACGCATCGCTGAAAATATTGGTTCTACCAAGTGCTAAGCCGATCTGCTCGGTCTCATCGCTTAAAATGTTGTAAGGCACCCGCCTGTAAACTTGTTTCTGTAATCGAATGTTATTCCGCTGTATTCTATATCCTCAATACTTTCCAAAAACTATTTCCTCTTGATATGTTCGCTTTCTACAGAGTATTTGCAGTTTTAGAGGACTATCGTTATGGTACTTAATTTGTCGGTACAAGCCTATTCATTATGTTTATGGTAGGTTATCATACCGACATTCACTTACTGGGAGCGCTCATTTGTACGCGATACGCATGACTGCCGAGATGATGAACTACTGATTACACCATCTGATTAGAACTATCCGCTCCTCGTCCGCAATGTCACACGGACATTGGATACATGACACAGGTAACTCTACGAAGGACACTGAAGGAGCCGTCAAGCTAAAGCATCTCTGCTCGCTCCGGTATTACTTCACTCTTTAGCCTCGCACCGGTCCAGTCTAATCGCCTATTCTACGGAACGGGTCGATTGAATAAATTCAACACAAGCGCAACATCACCCGAAAACGGTATCCCTCGCAAAGCACCGAAACAATGCGCACTTGCCGTGGGGTGTTTGGTTACCCAGCAAACACGGGGCAATCGCGCCGACTAAAAGGACACAGTCCTTAGATAACAAAACCTATACAAACGAGCTGTCCATAAACACCCGCTACGAAGTCTCCCGCTGTTCGATGCCTGACGGATGCAGAAACAGCTCTCAGTTCAGAATTTGCAACTCGCTGCTTACTGCGATCGCGTCTTCTTCACGACGAGAACAATCTCGGAAGTGTACGTTTCCCGCTGTTTTAGCGTGATGGCATCAGATATGGCGGACGATTCCAAATAGCCCTGTTCGCGACGGCAAGAGCATCTTGCGGATTTCCCATGGAAAAGTAGTGATATGCTTTGCATCCGACAGTCTGCGAAAAATCCCAATGGATTCGCTAGCGAACGCATTTGATGTCACGTCCGAGCCAGAAACGTGGCTCGCGACACAGGACGAACCGCCACGATGTCTCACTAGATACCACACACACACAAACGAACATGGAGTTGCGAAAGCAGCAACTGAGTGTCAGACCAAGAGGAGAACGCGTAGGCCTTTGCTGACGAAACGCGCGTGGCTCACTAACTTGCCTAGCGACTGTGACCTTTTGCCTGCTAGACAATAGAATTCAGTTTCATGTTAGTATGGATCAGAGGAACCACTAATTCGAGATCAATGTGTTTTTCAATAAATCAATGATGTGATAAATGAAGTGATGATCTCTTGTGTGAATACTCTCATTGAAATTCATGAGCTTGTCAGAGTGACGAAAAAAGAGTTAAATCTATTTTTAATGATCATTTACTCGCCCGGATATAAAGTAGACAAATCATGAACTGTTCTGGCAGTGATAATCATCTGTGGAAAAAAGCCGTTCACGAACAATCAAATGCTTACCCACTTCTTCAGAGTATACCCGAATTGAAAATCGTGTACACGCAGGAAGTGGGACGGAATTTCCGAGCTCTTCAAGAACTTCCCGACGTTGCTGAAGAAGATCAGCCTGCTGACGAGATCACCCTCCGAAAGTTGCTCCAAACGGGGCAGTTACGAGCAGCATTTTCACTGACGACGAAAATTCTCTTAAATGATTCACAACAGATGACAGGGCGGTTGCATGTTTGGCAGACCAGGCTTAACCTTTACATTCGCTTTGGAGCATTCAACGAAGCCAAGCTAGAGTTAGAACAGTTTTCTCTGCTAGAGGATTTGCCAATGCAGTTCGGACAGAATTCGGCTCACGGGGGTGTGCCTTTCACACTGTTACTCACAGTGGCTCACCTTCACTTACTATGCGGCTCAAAAGATCGAGCTCAGAGCAAGCTCAGCAAGCTTCTCCATCAGTGTCAAGAAGCCATAACGTTTTTCCGTAATAAAAACGACGACACGTTTGTGCAACTTTGGAAGGAACGTGAACTTAAGGTTATTGCTATGCTGACGAACTATGGTGTAGAGCAAAGCGATTTTAAATTCGCTATTTCCTCTTTGACGGAACTTCGCTCGAAGCAGACTGATCCAGCCGACCTCGTTCGAACGGAATCACAGCTCGGAAAATTGTTCCTGCAGTTCGGCGATCTCATTAGGGCAGAACAACATTTTAAAGTGATTAATTTCGTTATCCCGATTTTGCTTGGTACTCGATGTTATGGTACACTATACGTATATTTCTTCTTGTGTTTTCGCCTTGTATTAATGCAGCCAGTTATATATATTCGCTGTTACCTTATACGAATGAGGAAATAGTTAGGATTATACGTTTCATAATTATCATTTCAAGTAGTATTATTCGCAGCTAGAGACGTGAAATTCTCCTGAGTTTCGTTTTACTTAATTATTTAAGACGCACCTCGTTAACCATGGTACTAATATTAATTAGAATTTCCGAACTGTTGCGCTATAATTTGCAAATGGAGAGCCACTAAAACCACTACTTTATTCTTCCATGTCTCATATCATTACATTAGAATATGATAAATTTCTATTACATTACCATATTATTACATTATAATATGATTGAGTGAATCCTTAACGCATATAGTTTAATTAATACGCTTATTTTAAATAATCACTGTGTAACGTTTCTTTTCTCGGCAAATATTGCAGGAGGCTTCCCGATTTAGTAAGGATGATCTGGAAGATCGGCTTCAGCTGCTACTTAACAAAGCGTTGCTCGCCATTGCCAGTGGCGAATACCAGGCTGCTTATGACGCGTACGAGGAAGGCTCCCTATTGCAACCGGACAACATCACGTTCGTAAATAATAAAGCTGTATGCGCTCTTTATTTGGGCCGATCCTTAGATGGCGTTCAGCTTTTAGAGAATTCACTGGCATCAAATCCTTCAAGTACGATAAATGAATGTACCATAAGCAATATTTGCGCGTTATATCGCCTGCAATCGAGTGTTGGAGAAGCCAAAAAGGAAGCTGTTCGTCAAATAGTTGCCAGACATGGGCGAGAAACATTTAACTGTCAGGTTCTTGATAGCGAACCATAGATCTGGTGATGTGAAAAGCACGTTTTACCACAGTACATCAGCCGATGATTTTCTAAGCTTTGGTTAGTAGACGGAAAACATGAACTTAATATCACCGCAAATACAATGATGAATGAAACCTGCACAAAAGAAAATATTTTATGAGAATATTTATATACGTATTATTACGATTAACTCCTCCGCATATATGTGTGACGGAGTAATTACGTTTCAGTATTTAATCAGGAATCATACAGAGCGAATTCAGCACTCTTGTCAGGCTGCTGTGCTTGTATAGAAATCGCTGGTAAAAAATAAATGCTATTGTGGAACACTCACTAGTTCCATTATTCGACTTTACGTGAGGATTTAATTACGGCCCACTGCTTACGAAACGTATATGTATTCGCTGTAGTATTTCACAGCTGAAAGAATATCATTCATTTATGCTGTTATGATTCCTATATATTAACCTATAATAAAAGAAACGATACTCCAAAATATCGTAACAAGCCGCTTGTTTAGACAATGACCCCGCCAATCATCTGAATTTCAGAGCTAGTCACGACAATAGGGGCAGGTTTTTATTTAAAAAAAGATAGGTTTTTATTCAAAAAAGGTACGATATAATTGGTGTAAGGATGTATTTATAAACACTCAGCAAAGGTAGCGTAATATCATCGGTACACATAACGCTCAATAGCATGCGAGTATTTAGTGGATACTTTATTAAGCTGGTGTACGTATTTATTATTTATATCTCAGATATACTTCACATGTTCCATTTTCTGGATTGAAAATTGGGTTGATCTTCATAAGACACTGTTTATTTTACCTTTCAATCCATCGTTTGTTCTCGTATTTGTGCATTAATTAATACTATAATTTAATATGCAGTTACTTTGCATATAATGGATTCGGAAGTGTAAAACTAAAATATGTCGCATTTACAGGCGAACGTTTCTGAAGCTTTGCACTTCAGTACGTATAGTTTAATCAGTTTTCGTTTTGAACTTACTTAGTATAACATTCTCATTTGAAGTGAGGTCTTACGCCATTCTAAATTGAATCATCGAATTATCTCAACCTGTTCGTGGCCGATCGGCTACTGAATAAATGTCAAATTCATTTCGCTCACTGTGCGATGTGGCAGCTGATGAAAGCTGGCTGTTGACAAATCTATCACAGATGTCCCTGTGAGTCCACGGGTTTCTTCTTCTTTACATTGTTGTCACATTATAAAATCCCTATTATTACATTATAACGTTAGTAGTTAATCACACCAGGTAGAGGTAAAATATTTCATATTTCTTCATCTTTTTAACCGGCTTTCTTATTTACAATTCTATGCAAAGATAATATACCGAAAACAAGCGGATAACACACTTGGAACTTCCCGGTATCTGGTTGGTTGTAGTTGTTCTAACCTTGCCTGTAGCTTAATTAGATTTTACGTTTGGGAGGTTATTTCGTAAGTTTGACGAAAGGTAATCCTTTCTCAGATTATTATACTCTGCTTTACAATTTGCTGATGGAATGTTCTCGTCAGTTTGGTAGGAATCGTCACTGGAGGCAGTAAGGTTGATTTGAAAAAAAAGTGCTCAGATTTTATAAATGGCTGTAAAGGATATCCCATAATCAAGAGTACCGAACGTTTTGTTCGTTAACCTTGCAATTCAAGTCTTCAAGTATCATATGCGTTCAACACTGAAGTTCTTTTGTTGTAGTTCATCTTGCGCTGCTGTCTAGTTTGGAACCACCTCGTCACTGCGCTGGTAATCCAATCAGAGAGCACTGTCGATAACCATACTCGGCTGTTATCCGAGATGCCAGCCAGAAATTATTATGGGAGTTGTTAAAATGTTTAGGTACATGTAGTTCCATTAAGCGATTAGTTTACTGGACAGTTTTATCCCCTGTATTGGACAGTGACTATTGCAATTTTATTTCGACTTCGGTATTCTAATTCTATCGATGGTGCTCGAGCAAACTGTACTCAAAAATGGGCTTTTCTTTTACTTTTATTATTACACAAAATACTCATTATCATTTGCACGAAATACTTTAACGTCTAATCGGTTTTGACTTCTTTGAACTCTTCAAACGCGGATGATGCTTTGGCTGCGCCTTCCAAATGATCGCCATCATTGTCGAACCCATCAGTCTCGTCAGCGGAACCGCCACATGAGGTACAGACATCTCCGTCCTGCTCAAAAGCAGATACCATTTCATAGTCATCGTAACGAGGTGTGGCCTTTTCATTAAGTTCGTCCATGAGTTGCTCGAGTTTCTTGGCTTTGCGGACCTCATTCTCCTCGATAATAAAACATAGATGCTCCGTCAATTTCTCTTTTCGGTCCAATTTCTGGTGAAGAATCATTTTAGCCTCAATGAACTCCTTTTCAATCCGAACATAATTCTTTCTGCAATCAGTAAGGCCATAAACCATTATTTGTCATTCGTTGGACTCATTATTAATTGGCGAATTATTGAATATGAATAACTGCTGTTTAACAAAATATAGATAATAGCTCACCTAGAGAAATCAGCTAATTTTAGAGAGCCATGATGTCTTTATAGGCCAAAATAACAGCTT
The DNA here is from genome assembly GCF_002443255.2 of Varroa destructor. Lineage (NCBI taxonomy): Eukaryota > Metazoa > Arthropoda > Arachnida > Mesostigmata > Varroidae > Varroa > Varroa destructor. The sequence goes on along the minus strand of NW_019211457.1, from coordinate 46,777,251 downwards.
GACAAATCAGCTTTAAGTGTGGTTAAAGTTGCTTAACACATATCCAATTCTACCGCAATTCTATAAATAGATTGGATCAAATTAAAATTATTCTCAATGTAAACTTTATTAATTAAGCAATATTTAACACTTCTAGAGGCATCCTCCAAACGTACTCGGCTTTGTTGAAATCGATGCTTGCAGTTTCTATTTCTTTTCGAAGGATAGCAACGTCAGAGCTGAGAATAAGGTCCAGCCTGGCCAATTCCGCTTTAATCCTGCCCAATCGATGGACTTCAGCCGCAGTTCGCCGTTCTCGTTCCTGAACGGCCTGAGCAAGAAGCAGTTTTCGTTCACAATTTTCTTGTTCTATCCGTCGTTGATACTCCTCAAGTTCATACAGATCCGACGGCTTGCCAAAACTGAAAACACCCACAAGAGCTTGCAGGTTTAGAAGTAAGATTAGATGGATTCACGAAAACTAACGGGTTAGTCTATTAAACATCATATAATCAGAATAAGGACAAGCTATTGATACGCCCTAGGTGATGGTAGTTACTGAACAAGATCAGAGTAGTAACTTAATCGATTGAGTCATAAAGCAATAAACTCGCTTTTATGTTAGCCAATGTTACTCGGTAGCGGTTTCTTCCAGAAAAAGCGAATTTCTCCATCCTTAGTTCCAGTAGCGAACGAAAGCAGTGGTTGACGGTGAGAGATCTAAATCTAGCCTAAATAGGTGCTGCTCTGCCATTTAACTTTACAGTTGGACAATTTAGGTCGATTAGTTGGAACGGAATTGTCGCCTAGTTGAAACCGGCTTTACTCCCTGTCCGTTTTAGATTTCGTCTCTTTACCTACTTGCCTTTTGTTCTACGATTATCTGCACTCGACAAGCCTTTGTTACAACAGTGTCTCAAAGGGCTTATGTTGGGATCATTTTATTGTCGCTTCAAGTCGCACTGTGACCGCAAACATAGCTATCGCTAGATCAGTGCAGTACATCCTGTGCTGCTTTCAGCCTCAATGTTATGATGGATTATATGCGTGACAGGGTGTTTCTTCCCTTGCCATAGAGTAGTTTGATGAATTGAGACGAAGGCACTAAAAGTATGCCAGTTGAAGCCAGCCGACAAGTCGTAGAAAGAGCGATTAAGTGGTTAAAAGAGATAACGCCTGTCCAGGCGGCGTCAGACTACGCAAGTCAATGCTTAAAGTTACAAATACGCTAAAGTCAACAATTAGTTCAACGACATGCCCGACTGTAAAGTCCTAAAAACGAAAACATCTGCAGTCCATCTAGCGTATGTTTCAGTGCTTTTGCGTGCTGTGACAATTGCTGTGGGCGAAGCAGACACCGTAAGGAGTTTAAGCATCGTAAGCAGATGTTTCAATTCTGGTAGCGGCTGTAGCAATCGTGTCTTGCGTTCGATCGAAACACGTTGGAATTCGCTTTCCACAGTAACGATAAAGAAATTAAATTTGGATCTGATAGGGAAAAGTGCGACGATCTCTGGTATACTAGGCCAACAAAACAGCCCGTAACGTAGGTCGAGTGCTCAGGCGGTTGGCTTGGCTAAAGCCAAAGATTTATCAGCGTACATATTCTTAATGGATAGTAGGACAAATTGTATACAAAATATGTAGTCGGGTATATAACCACTCGCCTATTCGCTAGATATATTAGCACCATCCGATGGCATTCCAAGCGAGTCGATCCAGCTTAGGACATTTTCTTGCTTCAATAAATGAGTTATTTTAGATTTGCAATTAACTGTTCTATTGATTGCAAATTTGCACAGCACTACACAAATTGCTATAAAAAGGATGAAGAGTAAAGAATTAAAATAAATTCAGATAGGAAAATCAACTTTACCTTAAAGTTCAACCGGCCCACAGTGCAAGAAGCAGTCATCGGGAGCCATAAAGAATCAAGAAATGCACAATGGATATATTGTGGCGAAATGTGTCAAAGACGTACATAAAGCATTTCTGGGCATATTCACTGAAGGCTTTGAAAACTGAGATACGAAAAAAAAAAAACTATTTTAAAAAGTTTCTGCTACAATCTGTATTCATGCGGAAAGTATGGTCTTAGTTTATGTATATGTTAATCGGCTGCTCTCAATAATGCACAACATTGAAAATTCTACTCTCAAAAAGAGTGGTGAATTTTTATCGGATTCTGATGCAAAATTATTTTTGGTGAACGTTTATACGAATGTTTAAACTATATGGGCTAAAAAATAAAGTTCATGCAATCCGGATTAATGGGTCACCGCCCTTATGGTGCTACGCTAATAGATAAAGTTTTAGCCAATGCACCTCTTTTTTTCCCTGGCCTGCGGAATGATTTCGAAAACTTCGGGCTTCAGTACACTACTGCCGGCACCAATGCTTTCGTTTATTCTCACGGGACTTGTTGAGCCCTTATTCGGTATTCCGCTTGTACTAGATGCCTTGTAATGCACGTCTTGGTGGTCTTTCGCGTTGGCAGTCGAATCCCTTATTTGACGTCGCTCCTTGATCTCGTCATCGGCTAAACGTCGATTGAAGTTTTTCACCAAAGCGATCTTGGAGATGCCTTGCAGAACCTCCTGTGGGATGAGGTCTGGTGATGCCGAATTGCGTTCACATTGTTGGACAGGAAGCCCTGGTGGAGGCGAGGATGATTCAGGACTACTCATCGGAGGCGTTGGCGGACTAGGGCCCTGTAAGATGGACATATTGGAGACACCTGCATCATAACCATGCTGCAAAATTGGCAATAGAAATTAGGTTGCAGCCAGATCTCTATGCAACGCAAAATTTATAATTAGCAATTAAGGAAAAAAACTGGTTAAGTACACGAAATCCCGAAATAACGCAATTTATCGTAACATAATACCAGACGAGACGTAGGGCTTATCTGTTTGGAGATAAACCTTCTAGCAGATTTTCTTTAATTTGAATAGTTTATGAGCTTGTGCTTAGTTAGGTTTATGTCGAAAACAGCCTCTATGTACATACATGTATACGCTCGAACCATTTCGGTCTTATTCTGTTGTCTTAACTGCAATTGACAAAAATACTCATATCGGTGTTATTGTTACAATTAAAGCAGTTCGGTTTTTGGTCATTCGCGTTCGGTTTTTACCATTAGTCAGCGGGCCCTTCCTTTGCCCACGTCTATGTATTGCGTTCGATCAACATAAAGATGACATCAAGGCAGCTTTTCAAGTGGCATTTTCCGTTTTTTTACTGTTATCAGAAATTAAATAACCCAGTGCATTTTAGGGAGGGTCGACTTAACATTTGCCAAAATGCATTTCTCCACTTTTACTTCTTGTTGATAGTAGATCCGTGTTTGCTCAGCCTGATGCATGCAAAAGTTAATTATTGCTTTAAATATACGCCGAACAAAGCTGTTTCATTCAATATTTATAGAAAATAATAAAGCTAACATTAAAATTAGTATGCCTTTGAACAGTAAATTAGTCTCTGTAAAAATAAACGCGGTAACATTCATCAAGTGTTGAAGCCGCTGATGTCTCGAAAACTATGTGGATGGGCTGTGATAGCTTATATAAATGAGTTACCTGAACAAGAGCAGGGAGGCATGATGGCACAGGAAAAATAAATGCATATTACTTATGTTTGAACTGCTAATAATAACTCTATAGCTTTACGTCCACATCGCCGAAAGATATTTCCATCATATGAATCGCTCCCAACAAGTGGGTCTGTGCCTAGATTCGGACCTAAACTACAATGTGTTTTTAAAGTTAGCAGGCAAATACACTACCCACTAGGCTATCATGGCTTTCATACTTACATCACTATTCTATTTAGGTTCAACTTGTTACGAATGTTTACAGAGTGGAATCAGCCTGAGACTGTTGTGAGGTGTTGCGTCATTGTTAGCAATAAGGATGGCAATCGGCAAATCGCCTATTCTATTGCCATATGTGTATTTGATAGAGTTACCTTGTTAGTCTACCAATCCTGCATTGTATATAATTCTAGATTAAATGGCTAATGAACTGGAATGCGGAGGAGTATGTCGACACTTCTGTACCCTGCTAGTAAGCCTCATTTATTCGTTCCTGCTGTTCTGAGATGTCGGTCTCGAGTCAAATGTCGGCCTCCGCTGCACGAACAAAAATGTGGAGTTATTACGTGCAGTTGGTTATTCTGCCACTCGTTTTGGGTGTCAACAACATTTAATTTACTCAGAGCATTTTCACACGTCTATCTTCTTCTAGAAGCTTCTTTTTTGTCTCCAATGAACGTACTGCATTCAAGCATCCATTTGGCACTATAATTTTCGACAAGCAACAATTTTTACTCAGCAAGTTGGCGCAGGGGCGACTTAGGAATATCTCAGTATACTAAGTTTATAAAGCAAATTCGCTTTGTACAGTAAATTTACGATTTGTCAACAAACTTAATTGTTATTATTGATTATTTTATGCATTGATACCTGTTTCTATATTGCCACTGCACAACAAACCAATTAAACACACGTAGGTGTCACTACTACACGACCAGTGTTTTGAGCGCCCAACGAAATGCAAGAAGTGGCTCCGCCTGGTCAATGGAGATTAAACTATTAACCGCAGCTGACTCATTTTCTTTATTTTGTTTGCTTTTATTCACAGGTTTTACAACGGCCCAAAAGATTCAAAGTCTAACAAAAAAGAAACTACCAATGCCTAACGGCCACTGGAAAGACTACCATTGGCCTAGAAGGCGACTAACTAAGATTGCTAGCGATATTTCGAGCTTGAGTATACCGAGGCCTGGATGTGAGCGCGGCCAAGCCGAACTGGGTCAGGACAACGTTGTCAACTGACAGAAACCGACGACTCTATCCCAAAAATGGATCAACAGATCACGGTCAACCTTTTCTTTGACTTTGGCCCAATGGCCGGATTTTAGCAAATAAATAGTCCGTTGGCGCTTGGTTGCGATATACTCGTGAGTCCCGTTTCTTCGACTGCATATAGCGACGAAGACGCACAATGAATCCCCCATCTTATAGATCGGAAGGAAGTGTGAAAACTACAGGGAACGGACTGGATGAACTATTAGGCTAACGCTAATGATAAACCTCAAAGAAAATTTAAAAGTGGAGTCCCGTTAATACGAAGGCGCTGCTGTTTTGCTCTAGTGTTAGACTTCTACTTTGTGCGCCTCGATCAGACTGCGAAGTCAGAATCATTAATAGGCCAGATAATTCGTCGACGATTATCATCGGTTATATATTGGGAATTGGCGCAAACAGGCGGTCATGCTGCATTCTCCCAGTTCATCAGGACTATTTAATGTATCTTATATAACAAGGTTAATAATATGTTATTAGCTTTGTCGGTATACGTCGGATTTGCATCAAAGAAAGCGAAACGAAAAGAGAAGACAAAGTCTAGATATCTCCCTTAAATAACAAAAGTATCTCTTGGGCACCACTTTTTTATTTTCACCTTTGGCAAATGTTTACACACTGTTGATTCTTAGGAAGACAACAAGGCGAAACCAAAGAGCTCAAATGGTTGGATGCAGTATTGTATTTTCTTAGAAACAATACAAAGGAGGGCTTTTACAGACACTCTTAGTGTCTGTAGCAGAAAAGCGCTTGAAAAGAATATGGTCGCAGTTACGGATAATCATCTGTAAATATCTATGGTGCTCAAAAAGCTGGAAAAATACCTCGGCAATAACTATCAATTTTTTCACCTTTTGCATTATCCTCCAGCATATTTGTTTCCATTATTACTGCGGTAATTCAGCTCCTCTTCTTTTTGAAAAATAGACCATGCCAGCGTCCATAAAAGATACTGAAACCACCGTTAATCTTATTATCGGTCAATGGGGTTGAACACTGTAGCAGATAAAAGACCTACCCAAAACTAGAAGGAAACTTTCCTCAAGTTGTTTTCTAATTATTTCTATATTTTCGGGCTATTTCCTTTTCCAGAAATTAGTTGGACAAGAGGACGGAGTCACCGGCGACGGTAAAGACACGCTGATTAGAGATAGAGCTTAGCTAGAAATAGCAACCCCTGTGACAATTATATCCGAAACAGTTCTTTAGTGGGAATGACAGCAACAAAATATGCTAAAAAAATACTCTCGCATAAGGTCGACCCTTTCGCTTTATGCCGACATATTTGTCATGTAGAAAAATAGCATTGACAGATGCGTCTCAGCTTGCTGCAGAAGAACATGGGACCACCGTGACCGTTCCGGCTAATTATTATCTAATGAAGTTAACTAGCGTAATAATAAGAGGTTTTCGGCAGATGCATTACCCTTAAAGTCTTTCCTTTGGTCATGGACAAGAACTTGATCTTAATTTGTTTTCAGTGTTTTCAGCGCTCAAAGGTTCCCAACATGTTAAATCTATTCTGTACGCCCATGAAACCTTGCTTAAGTTAACGAAGCTTTTTGAAACGTGTTTCGTTGTGGTATTTTTACTCAGAGTAGTTCTTTGAAACTCGTGTTAACGTCAAAATCACTTTAATCGTTCTGTGCCCAACTAGGAAAATGGCGACAGACAGTAACGTAGTTGGTAATTAGCACTACAGGGTAACTCTCAAACTAAAGATGTCGGACAAAACGCATGGCGGTCTCAATTTAGCCACGACCTAAACCTCGAGGTCCTCTGAAAACAACCGGCAAGCCGTACTATGTGCTATAAAAAGCATATGTAAGTCACTTCAGTATATACAGAAAATATGCGTGTATCCTTCACCTCTGGTGGTTCCTATACCATGTGTCATGTAAGTTAAAAATTACATTACCGATGTAGGCAAATAGGAGAGAACAGTGAACCAGATCAAAAAGCGATTTGCTTTGATTACATTATATCCAGTCAAAGACGTTACCTTTACGTGGGCCTCGGAGGGAGTTTGATCTGTGTTCCTCTGCATCGTTATGAGCTGTGGTTTCGAAGCCCTGTTGGTGATTCTCTTTGGCGTATGGCCTGTGAAGAACAAAATTAATTTCGCGGTTAGAGAAAATTTCATCATCCGACAGGTCGCCCAGAGGATACGTACCTATTAAGTACTTCTCCTCTAAGCGAATTTTCTGGACTAAAGAAAACTTGAATTTCGTACAGTTATATTACGGTGCTGCTCAAATACAGTCATTTGCAAAAACAAATAGTTACTGATGAGATTTAAACAATCTCATCGGTAACTAATCAAGTAACTAACAGTGAATCGTGTAAAGGTCTATTGCCGTTAAAGCACTTAGATCAGTGACGATTCTACCAATATTTGACATTATGCGACGGGACTCCAGACTTATTTTACCCCAAAACGCTCAGACTTATTGAACTGATTGGTCATACCGGAAACGTACGTTCTGATGCACAATTTAAAATTGCAAACAAATAGATTTATTGTCTACATCAGCCAAACCGTAATGAAAGCTATGTTAAACATCAGCATAAAGAAAGGCCAGATAAAACATGTTTACATCATATTGCATTTAGCACATAATGTGCTATCATAATAGTGTTTCTCGTGTAGATGTGTAAATACCGAAGATAATCTTTGTGCAACAAACGTACCTATAGCCCGGATATAGTATGTATATATATATAGATATATACATAAACTGAATGGAGACTGACAATATACGGGTGTTCTTATACTCCGACCGAGTCAGCTACTATCTATTGTTTACGTTAGCTCTAGGTGACCTGATTGATCAAACGAAGTGAATACTTCAAACTAGACCTTACACCTTCGTTTTGCAATACCTTTCCAAACGGAGAACCCAGATTCATAGAACTGCAAGGCCGTGAACCGATCAAAGTAAAAAGCCGATAGTAGTCTCTTCGCAAAACGCTTTTTCTAAGCCAAGTTAACGTGTCCTAATCGACATCCTGATAGCCATACTATGTTCGAAAATAAGGACGAGAGTACGGAGTAGCTTTTTAATGCTGTGATTCTCCCTTTCGTTTGGAAGCCGATGCTACCAGTCCAGCAATCCCTTTGGTTTCGGTTGATTTTTCGCGACCTAACCCGTAAAATATGTGCTTTATTATATTTTACCCATCGGTGCCGGAGGAAAAAAATATTTACACGTACTTCATCAAAGTAGGTGTACACGATCTCTAGCGTACTATTCTCAGCTATGTTGGTCGCATGAGTATATATGCGACTAATATCATTTAGGGCTGCTGAACTATACTTATCGTCGATTCTAGACTGCATTGACGAGCACTCGGATCACCGTACGAATTTCGTAAAGGAAACAAAGCCTACCATACTAGTGACGTTATCTACAAAGGCTCCGAACTTCAGGCCGACTTATCGTTTAGGTCGTATATTAAGCTCACGAGCACTATGGGCAGAGTTTTGTAAGAGCTAAAAATGCCCTGGTAATCTTTTATCATCCAGTAATAAACGACGATACAGCTTATTTGCGAAAACACGCTACTTGACTCCTACGGTGGCGTCCAGCTTGAACGCGATGTGAGCATCCCCTGTGGGTACTTGTGCGCTTCCTATACGCTGATTGTTGCCTGTTTGCTTGCTCTCATTAGTTAAGTACTCGAATTTACTGCTTCAAAAGAATCCCAGTTTTGTTTGAAACCGCACTTCAATGTTCCATACACTCTCGTTATCTCATCAATATCAGTCATCCTGCCACGTTCCCGTGAGGATGCCGTGGTAGCGTGTTCACGCGTCACCTGCTAAGCTTAGCGCCAGCCTAGGCATAGCCCTTTCGTGCTGAGAGCCAATAGTTTGATGCAATACTGTATAAGCAGATAGAGAAACTTATTTTTAGTTATCCTGTCATTTAACCGGTGTCGCCGATATGTAAAGGGCCTATCTGCGTCTGTGTGGTCGAAAAGCAAGAACAAGGGCTTTACAATTACTAGATCTGGGCTTGTATAGCCACTCATATATTTATTATTAAGAAATTATTATAATAATAAGAATATTATTTTATCTATCCCAAATCTTTCATTGTGGCTCTTGACTGTTATCGCAGGTCATTTGCGTAAAGCATCTGAAAAGTCTCGAGTCAATACGCCTACAGAAGGCACTTAAAAATCGGTAATCTACTTGTCTATTCAACCTGGAATCATCCATATATATATATATATATATATATATATATATATATATATGCTATAAGTTAATTTCGATAAATATAGCTTAGTTGTGGTAGCATCCTTTGGTTTTTAACCAGGCTGCACTTATGTTATAGCAAAAGTCAAGTAACCGGCCAGGTCTCGTAGCACAACGCCACTCGTTTTAGTGTTGGCCGAACACACATTATGCTAGATTTTAAATTGCCGTTAGAACAGCTTTGCCATGTTTTTTTCACAGGTGAATTTGTTTCAAAGCTCACTTAATTATTTGTTCGTACAGCCCGAGCTTCCGTTTGCTAGCACATCACCTCGTTCAAATTTTACTAGGTCTTAATCACCAATTCACTAATTGGGGCAGCTAATGGAGCTTGTAAGCAGGCGGTAGCTTCGCCGCAACTGGCGGTCACCCATAGACACCCCAATCTATGCAAATTAACTGATGCGCTCTCCGTTCTCCTTCGCTGTATAGCTCAAACCCAGGCCAAAGAAATTCCATTTTGATTTCGATCATTATTTGGTACATACGCTATTAACATAGTGCCCCCGATCGAAAGGCCAATTCGTCGATCATATTTTTCTGAGAGGTCCGTCGACTTGACTATCGTAATACCGTTCAAATTCACTTGCGCCACATACTGAGCGTCATCGTCAAGCCAACTTGCAAGGTTAGCGTCCATGTCAAGCTATTGAATGTGCCTGGAAAATCATTTACCGCAATTATCGTCTTCGACGCTTCACCTTCCCGAACTTTCGACGTATTCGAGATCGTGGGCGGACACCATGATTGTTGAAATCCACATTTTACAGTCATTTCTAAGGATTTTTTTACATAGGGACAACGTGGCGTCAAAAAAAATGGATTACCAGTCGAAAATAAATGATCAATGCAAAGTCCCTCGACAACTCTGATATTGCCATTAGTTAGCTCTCTATCATCGTCGTCTTCTCCCACAGGATTAACACCATCTCGACGAAGCCGGTCTCTTTTTAGGGTCCTGGGTGGGCTCGTTGAGGCGGGAAGGACGGCCGGCACTTAGATTCGTCAATCCAATGTAATATTCTCGCACCGCTGTGCTGGTACGAATAGACAAGGGTAGTTGTTTTCGGTGTGGCGGCTTGCGAGTTTAGGGTAGAAAGAAGATTCGTCTCTGTGTGACCAGCTGATAGGGGCTTTAGGAGATCTACAAAGGTTTGGTATCAGAGGAGATATTTGGTACGTGATTTTAACCTCTGCTACAATAATTGCCCACCGTAAACGTGTCCCAAATTCTTCACTTACTAGCTACTTCGATTAATTCTTACAGGCTCGAAATGAACTCAGGCGGCATGCAGGCATCGGTTCGAACGTCAATTTAGCTGTACGTTTGAAGAAGCTTCAGATGCGTTCTCTTGTTATCTTTCACTCGAATGAATACAATATCTTTGATTCGAGCCTTTGATGGCCGTTGAAGTAGTCGACAGAGTGAAAAAAGACCCTACAAGGGAGATTGTGCGTTGTCTTTATCAAATATCAGTTGTACAATCGAGTTACACTATTGACCTACTGATTAGTCGTCAATCAAAACAAGCGTCCACTACGTTTGCACCTCGCTCGTCGCACGGCGACATCACTTACGCGGATTTCCTCGCGGTTTGCGCCTTTAAAGAACTCGTTCTCGGCATCATCTCCATCTCTCGTCCGCTACTAATGCATAATATTTCTATAAATGGAAGTATATGCGAAGAAATATTATAGCTGATTATACATGAATCTTAATTCAGTCCTAGAAATTTGTGGCTTGTTAGCTTATCTAGTTCAACGTACAAAATTTGCCGCTAAGACGTCGTTGTATATTAGTCTAGACGGTTAGTCCCATGCACAAAACGAAGTGTGTCCATGCTCGGGTTTGAAAACTTTATAGACGGACACGTTACCATTGCTCCATAAGAGTTATTGCCACTACAGAGCCACATGAATCCTGTTCCAGTCCGGCAAGGGTCAGATTTTGCCCAGCGACTATACAGCTGCGTATTGATATGGATTGTAAGGTAGTAAGAAGTCAATAAATCAAGGCTCATTTATGTCAGTATTGAAAGTATCGTCTGCATGGCAAACTGTTAAGGCATTCTTGCTACCTCTGCGATTCGGAGTTCTCGAAAGGCTGTATCTATTGTGCTGAACCAAATATCCGTTGGCGTCGGATCACGGCACTCAAGCAGACAGTGAGTGTATTATAGGCTATTATTATTAATTACGGGACAAATGGAATGTATGTTGTTTGTCTTTGGCTAGGAACAGCGTCACATCATTAATGGCGTCCAAGTTGCCAGCACTAGTTGTGTTGGCTATTGTTGCGTTCGAACAATTAAACCATTTATTATATAAATTCGGAACGTTACTACAGACAGAATATGGTACCCTATTCATTTTTTTTTTTAACAAACAGGATCTTTTAGGGTCTGCTGGGCCGTCTTTTCAAAGCCTTAAGCGCATCAGTGTTGTTGTAATCTGTGTAGGGGAAGTTCGCGCTGGAAGGCCTTCTGAAACGAATATTTGTCGCCTAGAATGTCCAAAGGATAAACGATTCCGCCACGAACACGGCATTCTAAAAAAATATTTTCATTCTAAAAGACTTAAACCTGGAAACAAGTGTACTGTGGCTTTTTCAGTGTGCCTGTGGATGTTACCAATACGCTCTGTTGAAAAGACCTACTATTCCACATGGCGTTTAACGATCAGCAATTTTCTTATCGCGGGTACTTAGAATACTTAGCTTTACGTAACTTATCCCGGGGCTTCCTCTTTGTCATTTAAATAATATTTTCAACATCTTGCCCATAATACCATAACTGATGCCCATGATGTTTTGGTACAGCACCGTTAAACAACGGGATTCCTGGGCCGTGGATGTAGCTTCCGCTTGTCGGCGTCGGGTTGTTTAGGACCTACCGATTTGTCCAACTTAAACCCAAGGTGCATTTACATCCATTTATGCAACCGGATTGAGATGAACTCACGAATGTCTAATATAATATTAAATTTTATCATTTTGTATCAGCCAGGTCTCCTGGCAGTACGAGCTGCCATGTATTGCAACTAGACGATGATTTTCGAACACCAATGAGAGTGCCGATCCGGCAGAAGTTAAGCGCAATTCCACGTTTCCCACAATTAAATAGTAACTATATATATATATATATAGAATTCTTGTTGAAAATCAAAAACTCTATTGGGCTGAATTAACAAAACTAATTGGCAATGATTCATATAAAACGTGGTCTCCTAAAGCTCGGCAAACGGTCAAGCAATCACTATGCAGTTCCCAATGGCTTACTGATCATGTTCACATAAAACCTTGTCAACTAGATGCTTTTTTATAAACATAAAAATGGCGACGTGTTCCATAAAAAAAAAAAAAACAGCAATCAGCATCGTTTCCCCCTATAAAGTGTTTTTGTTAAGAAAACATGACTACTTGATATTAGAGTGTGAGTCAATGGTGATTTTACGGAACAGCGTATTTTTAAGGGTTTTAAATGAAACATTTCGAAGGTGCACGCGATCGTATACGTCGTATACGATGGCAAACATCAGCATGTTACCATAGAGAAAGACTATCGCAATATGCTGTCAAGACCAGATATTAAGAACGCATTATGATGTCAACTATTTACCAATTGGTAGTGATGTTATGGTTGCTCTTGTGTTCAGCGGTTGAGGGGTGATGGCATCCGATGAGTTGATACGCGCGAGAGAGCTGCCCGCTGTTATAGCCATCGCATGGAACAAAGTATTGATTTTAGTGGCCGTCGACGTAGATTTTTATAAACCTCAAATATTCTTGCCAATATCCGGTGTGAGATAAACAAGCAGTTGTTTATTATCTTCCCTTTACTGTCGGGAAGAGTTCGTTCAAAGCATCCTTCACTTAACACAACTTTATCGATTTTCCAGCAAATCTCTCGATCTTCCGCAATTTGCTTAAGCGACGTACGTTTGATGCACAATCAACTTTAACTAATTGAACTCCCCCGTAAACTTCACCAAGCGCTTTAAACTTTTAGCCATTCCAATTGTACAAATGTATCCCGCCGTGCCGAAAACGGCAAGATAACCCGTTGCGTGTCCACGTTGCCTACTTCGCTCTTTCTGACTAGCCGATAGCATCAGTGGTCTTCCCTTGCCTTTGTTGGGGTCGTTGCTGGATTCAACGTACGATAAAAGCTAAACCAACGACAAACACTATCATAGATACCGCACTAGCTGGTAGAAACCGCTGCTAGAATAGCGGCGTTATAGGAGGTAAATGAGCAAGTTGCCACTTTAAGCTTTGTCGGTTCATCTACGAAAAAGCTTCAGTTCTGTGGCGGCCCGCAACGTTTGCGACTCTAATGCCAACGATCCCCGCGATCCCCAACGAGCCAGCATAAACGTTCGTTGTTGTGGAAACGCCAGCAGCGCAGTAGCGTCTACGGACACAGTCAGTCAACCGATTGGGCTAACGACAAGCGAGAAGGCACAAGGCAGTTCAATTGCAGCAGGAACTCGGCAACAGCGATTGCGGCAGCGAATGGAGTAACAGCGGTAGCTGCACTGGTAATAATGCCGGCTTCAGCAGCGCGGACGGTTGGTAGAGAGAAATAAGTAAACCCTGGGAAGCAGCGGAACACACACGCAGACGCACAAATCTGCTGCACCACGTGGTGCTGTGGCGCAGTTCGCGGTTTTGCGCAAGGGGGAAGAGGAATGTCTGAAAGCAGAAACAGAAGTAGACAAATAGATAGACGGACAAATAGACAGGGGGAGAGCGTTGGGGAGCCGATAAAAATGGAGGCCCCGCCAGACCACTCTTCTATCCTTGGCTCCATTTGCTGTGTTCTTACCTCACAATTATACTACTCATCGAGCAAGCAATTCCTGCTCTGTAGAATTTGCTGCAACGAACCGCCAACGTTAAAGGGATTTGCTACTGCTGCTGAGTTGGCTCCGCACATGCAGATTAGCCAGAGAACAGCCAGAGGGATTGCTGGTCCAGATAAGGTACCTAACTAGGACTGCGCTCCAGCACTATTTCGCCGTTGCAACATATACGATGGCAAGATTCGCTCACGTAATTTGGACTATTCTCATACGAGCCAGGCCACGGCTTTAGCAAATTCAGGCCAGCGACCCCACAGCGGTGCATCCACTAACTGGTACTGCCGTTCCACTGGGCACAGGGACCGACAGGGACGGCAGCGTTCCTTTTTCGATGACTCTTGTTGGTAGGCTGCCCGTTCTTCTCCCCGGACGCTCCGTCCGTCACCCGTTAAGAACGTCACCGACCGACGCTATAGACACTGCCATTTTCGCAGTGGATTGGACTACGCTTTCGTCGTCATGCGGTCGCTATCGTCGCGATCGGCCTCCTTGTCGTTGTCGGACACACAACAATAACACAGATGTACCAGCGTTGGCAAATGCGGAAGAAGCTATAGTGCTTCAGGTGACCGGCAGCGGAAGCAGCGACGATGGCAGTTTTAATACCAATGGGACTGGCATGTCTGACCTATGCACATCGACAAAAACACCCACAGGTTTACCTACTAACGACCACCTTTCGATCTTCAAGCGTGATTTAGAACCGCGAAAACCGCTCCGGAATGCTAATCTATTAAAATGAGCACTTCAATATTCTGTTCGGTTTTGATTTGCTAACCTCTACTGAATTGGCCTACCGAGGACGTCGATCGTGCTGCTGATACTGGTCATGAAAGAGATTATGATGATATCGGTAAGTCGAGACCAGATTTAAGTATGCAGATCGAATGAGGCCATTTCATATACCAGAATCACCGCGGAAATGACAAGGAAACTAAACTGAAGAACACGAGCCATAACGCTACTATTCTAATGCGGAGATGTGATGTTTACTGAAAAATTATGTATAGAGAACTGCAACGTTTACGTTCAGACACGCCGACGGTGTCCCATTGAAGCCTACGTCATTTTGCACAAAGCAATGGCAGACCTGATTAAAAAACCACTATATTTTCGATTAACTGACGAATTGCGCCGTGCCACATTTGACTAAATTACGTTCTGTAGGTTCAACTTGAGAGCTCGAAAAAAATAGAAATAATGGTTAATCTAGTAATATTTCTTTCTGATGTTTTTTTAAATAAATGTTTATTTTTTTCGCTCATTGATCGGCCCATTGACACCTGAGAATTTTTGGTCAATTTTTTGAAAATTACGGTCTTGGTAAGTCCCAGCCAAGTATTAGGGAAGTCGAGATATGGGCCAAGCTAGCATTTTTATGATCATATATAGGTTCGTCTTTCGCGAATGTAACGTGTATATACCAATATTTATGATGCAAATACTAATATACACACGGTCCTTCATGATTAAATGCCTTTCGAGCTCGACATAAATACAAGCCTTAGTACTGATGCTCGATCATCACGTCAGTAAGACCAGGAGTGCTTTTCGTTTCACAAATTCAGCGACATATTCATGCGCCAGTACTGCATTATCTATTTGGTACTTTTTGCGCTTTTTTTTCAACATAAACTCAACCTCAGTAAGATATTTATTTGGTGTTGTGGTAGTTCCATCCAGTAAAGCCAGTTTTCCATGTTCTTCGCAGACCTTGGTTCTGACCTGATTCGATTTCATATGACTTCATGCCAAACCTTGAGGGGAAAAATTTTTAAAATCACTCAATTTAAAATATTTAAAGTCAGTATAGCAAATAGGTCAAACTATTGCATCTTTCTTTAGCGTATCTAATACGTCTACTGCGGTATGACGAGATTTAATTAAAAGGGATCGGGGAGAGATTTCTATGTCATAGGAAGTTGTTAATTAGGGCTCTAATGGAGCAATGGTAGTGAAGGTCAAAGGCGAAAAGGGTGTACGAGAACATCGTAGAGGGACTTAATAACCCCACCGTAAAGGGTGATGAAGGAACGGTCTCAGATAGACTGACTAGCTAAAAAAGGGCGCAGTTTATGGAATGGGGAGGTACCTAGAAGGATATGAAGTCAAAGATGAAGGGAAAGAGTCGCACGGGAATTTCGGGGATCGCATGTACGGCATCGCTTTGTAAAACTGAGTTGCATTATTGCGCACGTAAGCCCATACCACTACGACGTAACGAGAAATAAAAAGGGTTGCGTGCTGGTGCTCCTTCTGTAAGTTTTATGCTGCGCCAGACGCTACGAGTCCGACGCAGGGTCCTGTGCCCCCGGGCCTTTCAATGTGCCAAACTGAGTATTAGCCTCTTACATATATACTCATGTAGCTGCATCTTTATTTCCCGTTGTTTCTTCTACGTTTGATGTTCAACTACTCCTAACTCCTGTTTTTTTTCTACGACTACATCCCAAATTCGTTGACCTACATGTCATAATAAGTGACAATACAGTACGTCGCTTATTCTTTGAGCCTATCGATTTGGTGGTTAAATATTCCTAACTAGGGTTTCCGGTTTTCATTCAGTAATTCGTGAAATCCGAAACAATCATTTCCGCCATTCAGAATTAGGGCCTTACTAAGAAATAGGGTACTCAGGTTTTATGGTGCGCCAAGACTATGCGGATTGCAGTTCTCAGTACGTAATATTTGTAATAATGTAATATTAATAGTAATATAATAAAAATGTAATAAGCTTGTTTGCATTTCTCGTAATGACTTGCTCGAACTTTGTGTTAAGTTAATTCCGTACCCGTAGAATAGGCACTAATAATCTAATAATTACGTACTTCCTAATGGTAATACTTTTTATTATAAATAGCTTTAATTTTTTATATAAGCGTCTTTCTCAAAATAGTTGGTAGGTACTACATTGTTAGCAACAGCCGGTATATCTTTATTGGTCTTAAGTTTTAATTTTTTCATTGTGGGCGTCAGCTTCTCCCTTCGTTGGGCGTTTATTTGGTGGACCAAGAATACTACGATCCACAACTTCGAATCATTGACGGAAAGTTTCTCTAGCTCGCCAACTCTGGTCTTGTCGACAAAACTTCCGTCTTAATTTTGGATTGCAAAAGCAGATGTCGCGTAGATCACGTGACGCGATTTTCACCATTGGACGATATCATGAATGATTTATCAGGCGCAGAGGGTTATCGTGCAAATCCGCGAACGCTAGCGCCACCTGACGGTACACTGAGCACAACTGATCTTCTCGCTTCTGCAACTCTCTCGAAACCCGAATGTCCGTTTTATTAATAGCGATTTTCTGCAACACATCACGACAACGACAACGAGTCTAAACGGTGCATGGACTTTTTTCTGGAACTGTCTTCGACAATACCCTCGGGTTCATCTCGACGTACGTCTGTGTCTGGGCAAGGTTCGGAAAAATGTGTACAGCGGTCCAGGCTCCGCCGCGCAACTCGCCATGCGGTTGTATATAAACGATGACAGGCTGTTCATAGTTACGCCGTGCGTCTACAATGTATGGGTCGGAACTTGGATTCTGAAAAATGTAACCAAATGGCTAACAAATTCGATAGTGTATATTGTAAAAATAGAGGACTATGGTGGCATATGTTGTTTCTTTTTTCCATCTTTCACATGTTTCATATATAAAAATATGACATATGGTGTCGTCATCGATGACTTCTGTATGAATGTATCTTCATTACAAGCTATTTTTTCAAACAGTACAAATAGACCCAGCTCCATTAGAATAAACGAGTAGAAACACCACCCCAGTTCCCTTGAATGTGCATGAATTTTAATGTGATTATATTGAAAATCGTGTTCATCATTCAAATCAAAAAGCAACAAGCAAATAAGGAGCGACAGATTTTTTTTTATATCCCAATCTGCAGTTGCCGATGAAACATGCTGAGGTAGAGTCACTGCTGCGGACATGCATAATCACCGTTACACCTATATAATCTATAAAATATATTTTTTCGCGGTGTACGATCATTAACATTTATCTCCTTCACGATTCGAGTTCTTACTGCTAGTACGGACGTATATAAATGCACCTTCTTGGGGCTTTAAATTCATACGAAGCCAAGCATTACCGGCTGAAAAATTATTATCCGGATCCTTCTCAATTTTATGGAATAATATTGGAATTCGCCAATTAACGTTTCGCAGTTTACAGTGTCAATATCTGAAACTATAGTCAACTCTTAATAAATGCAAATATTGAGGTAAACTAGGAATAAACCAACGTCCATCCATGCCTCCAGCCATTGGCAGCTATATTGCTATATTGCTCAGCTAAATTAGCTGAGGTCAAGGTCACGAAGATACCATTAGAATATATCTTATGAGCTTTATGGCGACGATGAACATGTAGTCTCTTAAGATGCTTATGATGGACAGTAGTTCCAAGTACGACTTCTGCATAAAACCATATTTTGATTAATACCGGTAAACACTCCACCGATGATGATCAGCACCGACGATTAGAACAAGCCTACCTTTGCCTTTGATACTTGTTTGGGCTCTGGAGGATTTGTTTGTCGCTGGAGGAGCTGGTCATTTACATGACGAGCCCACCGGTAAGAGTGGAATAACCTAAATGATAATAAATGATAAATACTAAGAATAAGTGCCTAACCTAAGCGTCCAAAAAGGGGAGAGGGCACATAACCGTCCCGCGTCGGGGTGACGCCGGTGGTGTCTCACCGTAAATTACGACGATGAAGACCTTTAGAGATGAAAGCCACCGCAGTATCGTATAACAGCCTTCAACATGACAGCCTAGCCGCAATAAGGTTGATGTGCGATGATTCGACCTTAATTTGACCACTGTCGGTTGTGTAATTAAACCTACAGATTCTAATTTTACTTGTAAATAGTAAAGAGTAAATTAGAAAATTAAATTAAGAAATAAATATGATATAACAATAATAAATTAATAAATGTATTATAATATAATAAAAATATATAAAAGAAAAGTAAATAAAATTAATCAATTAAAATAATAAAAGATAAATAAATAACATTAATTTAATTAAACATAAATAAATTAAAATGTATTAAAAATAAATAATAACATTTTATAAATTGAAAAAGTAAATAGTGAATAGTAAGTTTGTAAGTACTAAATAGGTCACTGTCTAGTCAAGCGTTATAACGACCAACAAAGTCTAACAAATAATGCGGACACACACATGGCCGGGAAACGTATCAAAAACCGCTGTATTACATCCTATAAAAAAGGAAGCATCAACTTGAGCAGTGAATCCGTTACCTTTCGGTTTTAGGCCCACGGCGTTCATACCTAAAAGCAGTTGAACGTTACTTTTGCGTAATGATGTTACACAAAATGACCAGTGTCAACGAATCAGCCGGATATGGCTTACACTCCGTATTAAAAGTTGTCTATGTAATTTAATAATAGACAAGCCCTCCATTATACTCGTCTTACCTTTCGGTTTTCCGGTGTGAATGTTTAATCTCTTCTTCGAGTCTAATCTTTGCACCCAAGTTTGCCGATATATAGAAACGTGGGATACCTAGATGACGCCCACGTACCTATGAGAAATGGGACTGTCATGGAGTGGGAGAAAATCACGATGACCCGTCAGGGCATTCCAAAGTGAAAAGGCAGATCTTCTAGGCTACTACGCCAACACTATTTTCTCCACGTGGCCGCTTTACTGTCACCAGTTCCCCGTCGGTATAAAGAACCAATTCTTCTTCGATAAGTGCATTAGGGACTTCGATTTCGGCATGCACGTTGATATGGCCTTCCTATAGAGGATGCAGCGCTTAGCTAAACATATCAGGAAAGCCATAAACGTAAGTAGTACCATTTGACTGAACTTGGTACCGCTTATGTTGAAGAAAAAGGAGCCAGCTATAACTTAGAACTTAGTTGATTTCCGACGAATGCTAAAGCGAGTTCCAAATTTCCATATATTAGATTCTCGACAAAGTTATCTCTATTCCTATAAGAAATGTGTACGTATATATATAGATATATATATATATATATATATAGAAATAGATTTCCATTAACTGGCGAATACTGTGTTCAACCTGTGTAGGGATGCAGTTTGATATTTTTATTTCAAAAATAGTTTTGTAGGTTATGTAGAAAACCCCACAGGTAATTGATAGTATCATATCAGGTTTTTTCGCTTTTACTCTCTTAGCAATTAGCTGATCTAGCCATCCGATGTCAAAGGAGTTTTCATGACATCTTTGTGTTTCAAGAAATGTCTGTAGATACTCTACGGTCGTACGAAAATCTCCTCGAATCGATCAACCCTTCATAGCCTCCACCAGATTCCTGCAACAATGATATCTCAAAGAAATCAAATGTTATCGCTATGTTTTTGGCTGAATCGATTAGATAGCTTAAGTAATCGAACTTATTTTGCGGATGCAATTTGTTTGACGACAGGCCATACAGTTACTTCGATAGGATACCTACTTTCTCGCTTTTTCCTGATCTTCTCCCCAAGAAAAGCAATGTCCGAACTGAGAATCGGCAAAGTCATGCAGTCCTCCAGAAGCGCTAACTGAAAAATATCCCCACATTTTTTCGTTACTTCTGAAATTAAGGTCCTTCAAGCCACCTGCCGACAGCTTAAATCCTTCATCTGGGTTCTCAGACGTAACTCTAGCTGCAATCACATGTCCGTTAGGTACTGGTTTATATCTGGGTCAGTCAAAGTTGATCTTTGACGATCTGTTCGGGTCTTCTCCACACAACAATCGGATATCCCTGATTCGAAACAGAGGAATACCCATTGCAATCTGAACTTGACAGGCGGGTAAATTTACGCCGCTTATCATCTCCGTACAAGGATGCTCTACCTGCAGCTTTGAGTTAAGTTCAAGGAAGTAAGATTTTCAATTTTCCTTATACAGGTACTCCACTGTGCCTGCTGACACATAGCCCACCATTTTTGCTAGGCGGACTGCGGCCTTCTCCTTGTTGGTGAATACCTCTTCCTGTACAATCACACACGGGGCCTCTTCGATAATTTTTTGATGGCGCCTTTGAATTGAACAGTCCTGCGACCTCCTTCCGACGCCTTGATCATAACAGGAAAGCCTATGTGTTGAGCAACTTCGAGGCCAGAATAGACGTCGTCTGCAAGGAAAACAACATTCTATACCTACACCTGTAGACACCATTTATGTAAGAACTAGTGCAAACGAATGACACAGCGTGTGTTTTTCATATCTTAATTCAAAGCTAAAACGGAATAGTCTTATTGGAGTATTACCTTTCTCTTTCGAAGAAAGAAAAGGTTAGTCATCAACCACGTGCTCTATACAAACGAAAACATGCTATACATAGCACACAAAACTATTCGGGAGAATTTGCCCAGCTTCCAAGCGGCCCTCGAAAAAGGTCAAACCCTCCCAATATCGTCTTTGAGCAATACCTATGCTGTAGATTTGGTATACGAAGGAGTAAAGTTCTCTGTCGAAGTGTCCCACAGCGGGCCTAACACTTATTTCCTTACAATGATCGGGACTCATAGAGAGCTTGAAGCATATCAGCTTCCTGACGATGGACTTGTCATTCAAGTAAATGGCTCCTCTTATATGACCTATATGACAGAGAAAGTCGATTGTTATCGCGCTGTCATAGACACTCAGACTTGTGTCTTCGAAAAGGAAGAATACCCTTCAGTTTTGGGATCACCTTCATCAGGTAAGCTGTTGAAGTACTTAGTGGAAGATGGTAATCATGTACTCGTCGGGCAGCCGTACGCCGAAATCGAGGTAATGAAGATGATCATGGCGTTGACAGATGAGGAAACTGGCATGATTTATGTTTGCAAGAGGCCTGGCGCAGTGCCGGAAGCCGGCGCGAAGCTCGCTCGTCTTGAGCTAGATGACGCGACTCGGGTAAATAAGGCTTTGCCGTATAAGTTGGGTTTTCCTGAAAACCAAGATGACGTTCGGCAGAAATCGGATAAACTTAACCACCAGCTTCTGAGTGCCGAACATGAGCTTGAGAATATCCTCGATGACTTTGCCATTCCTGAACCCTATTTTTCACAGGACATAGAAAACTCGCTTGGAGTGTTCATGGAAAGTTTTCGAAATCCTGAATTACCACTGATGGAACTGAGAGACATTATTTCAAAAATATCAAGCCGCATCCCTATACAGGTTGAACACAGTATTCGCCACCTAACGGAAATGTACGCCAAAAGTATGACTTCAATCCTCGCACGGTGTCCATCAAATTGCATCAGTTATTGATAGCTGTGCGGTAACACCTCAAAAACAAAGCGACAGGGATACGTTCTACCACACAACGCTGGGTATCGTTCAACTAGTTCAAAGGTATGTCCATTCTATATAGTACATGCAACATTTGAATTCGTGTATCAAATTAATGCAATAAAAGGGTACTGCGCTTAAGTCTAAACACCTAGGCTGGAAATTTCGATTGATATGATGTAGAGGGTGTTCTGAAATGTAAAGATGCTTTTCGTTGACCTTGCTTGCAACGAAAAAAAAAACACTATACTCTAGCTACAGGAAAATTACAATTACAGGCATCGCAATGGCATTCGTGGCCGAATGAGAGTGCTCTGAGAAGAATTACCTCGAAAGTATCTGTTCGCCGAAAGCGATTTTCAGGATGGTCACTACGATAAATATGCTGTCGTTCTTCGGGAAAAACACAAAGGTTCGACGAAAACAATTGTCGACAAGATTTTTTCGCACTTTAACGCTGCTAAGAAAAATCATCTGATAATCAAGTTGAGCGACCATCTCTGTGAATACAAACCCGGGTTCACCGACGATTTGAGCAGCGCTCTGCATGAGCTAACTGGTCTTACCAAGCAGGAGAACACTCAGGCGGCTTTGCGTGCACGCCAAGTATTAATGGCTACACAAGAGCCGAGCTATGTAGTGCGACATAATCATATGGAAAAAAAGAAAATTCTTGAATTTTTGCCCAGAACGTTTAAAAAGGTCAATTGTATCCGAGACCTCGATCTTTGACGTATTGCAAGATAACATCATATCAAGGCGGTGTTAGAGGTCTATATGCGACGAGCGTATATGTCATATGATTTCAAATCTTTACAACATCACGAGGTGGATAAAGGAGTTCGCGTCGCTCGATACGCTTTCCAGTTGCTCAGCTCACATCCAAAGCGGTAAGCACATCAGTGTGTTACAGTGTCATCTTTGTGGCTGAGCCCTTCGAATGTGACTAACATTCTGGGTGCTATACTTTACAACATCTGGATGCCAACTGGACGCTCTATCCGTCGTATCTAGGTTAACGGACCAATGCGGTACCAGTTCATTAGAGAGAGTTTCGCAGAGTGTCGGGGTTATGGCGGCCTTCGGCTGCTTTGATGATGTCATTAATTCTTTAATGACACATTGGATTTACTTGAGTGGAAAGCCTTCGATGACTCTTCAGGTGTTGTTGCTCCTCCAATCTTCTCTGTAGTGTTTATATATCGACACCTTATTCGATGGCGAACGATGCTTCATATGCTGCTTGTCGGTAACCTATTCATTTTTGGAAAATGTTAGTTTTTCAGAAGAATTTCCAGAAAGAAAGAAGAAGAAGAAGAAACGGAAAACAACCTATTGAACACAACAGCGCTTAACAACTCTGTCACATTGTTCAATTTTAGAGGTACATGTAAAAAGAAGGGTTGTGACACGGAGTTCGTAGGCCCAATGAATATCATTTCAGTAGCTATCAAGCACAAAGACGAAAATGGGGTTCATCTAAGGGAGAAGTTGTCGAACTTCTGCCGGGAAGATTAAGCGCTGAGAAGCAATGGAAATAGACGGATCATATTTCTTCTCTTAAGAACTCTCTAAAAAAAAGGGAAAATTCCCGCAGTACTATACCTTCATGTAAAGTAGCACAACTATTGTCAATATATCGTAAATTATTGCCTACACCTAGCGTATTTCATATAATATTGATGTATTTCTTATATGGATAGAGATAACTTTGTCGAGGATCCAATCTATCGGAATTTGGAACCCGCTTTGGCGTTCCAGTTGGAAATTATAACTTAGAAACCAATTATAACTTAGAAGCCATACCCACGGCAGCTTTGAAAATGCATCTGTATTTGGTCAAGGCTAAAGTGCCCAGAGGGCAGAGCGTAACGGATTTTCGATTGTTCATCAGCGCTATGGTCCAACATTCGGATCTGTCTACCAAAGAATCCTCTTATAAGCCTATGGAGAATGAAGGTCAACGAATTTTATTTG
This sequence comes from Varroa destructor, assembly GCF_002443255.2. NCBI lineage: Eukaryota > Metazoa > Arthropoda > Arachnida > Mesostigmata > Varroidae > Varroa > Varroa destructor. Next base: position 46,753,012 of record NW_019211457.1, on the reverse strand, counting down.
AGGCTATGGGCGCGCTAGAAGTCGCATTTACGGACTCTTTTGCAGAAAAGACAGATCGCAATCATATCTTCCTTAACTTTTTGCCAAAAATTACCGTGGATCCTTTGAAAATAGCTGGGTATTGCGCAATTGGCTGCGACTGTGCACATCACGCGTTCTCCATATTGAGGTAAAACTAACTGTTTAACTACCAGGCTCGCGTACGCATTGCGTACCTGTGCGCTTATTCCTTGTTAACGATAGTGGATATTCGTTCGACATTTATATCTACAAAGAGGCCGGAAATTCAAATATGGGTATTACAGGTTTTGAAGCTTGGCCGGGAATGAAGCACAGTCCATTACATGGCTCGTATGTCACCGAAGACTTCCTTCAACATAAGCGGTACCAAGCTCCGTCAAATGGTACTATTTACGTTTACGACTTTCCTGCATCACACCGCAAGCAGGCGCTGCATCGCTTATGGAAAGACCATATCAACGTGCGCCCCGAAATCGAAGTTCCTAACACGCTTATCGAAGAAGAGGAATTGGTCCTCGATGGAGATGAGGAACTGGTGGCAGTAAAGCGGCCGCCTGGAGAAAATAGCGTTGGCATGGTAGTCTGGAAGATCGCTTTTCACTCCGGAATGCCCTGACGGGCGAGATGTCATCGTGATTGCTAACGACCTTACATTTCTCATGGGTCCATTCGGGCCTGAAGAGGATATCTTATTCTGTAAAGCGCGTCAGCTAGGTGTCATACGTCTCTATATATCGGCAAACTCGGGCGCAAAAATTGGACTCGCATAAGAGATCAAGCATTCATTTAACGTGGCGTGATATGACCCAGATAATCCTGAGAAGAGGTACAAATATCTTTACCTTACACCAGAAAACTATGAGAAGGTGAGAGAGAGAGAGAGTAGAGTAAAGCTTGTCTAGGCAATTTTTCTTTCATTCATGAATACTGGTCAATTTGGTATGCAACGTCCGCTATAAACGTGCTCATTGCTCACAACACGCACATATAGCAATGCCTGCCTGAGTTTTTCTCATCAATAAAACCTAAAGCGGGTTCAGACCTGCGGGCTTAAGACGTGGCACAAAATAACAGTTTCACGGATCAAGTTTACGCGTAAAGTGATAAAATTTATCGAAGTTTTCATATAATTTCATCGAAGTTCATCGCTGTAACGCTTGAAATACCCTTTTACTTCAATAAACGAGACCTTCGATTTTGCGGGCTATCCTGTAGGTGTTTATAGATAACTACCGTGAACTAATCTAGGATGAATATAGCGTTCTAGAATTTCTGTACCGATCTATGGGCTCATCGGAGTAAGCCATATGCGTAGATGCACTGGACCGGCGCTTTAATGCGCCGCTTACAGACGGCAAATCACCATATGCGGCTCACCTATAGGATGGCATTATCAAGATTATTCTCTTGATGATTATTGTCTATATAGTTGTATTTCTCATAGCACAATGGCAATGTACTTTTTTTCAGGCTTCAAAGGTAAACTCCATAAACGCTGAACTAATTGAGGATGACGGCGAACATCATTACAAAGTTCTCAACACTATTGGCGGGGAAAACGGACTTGGGGTAGAGAATCTCACTTGTGCTAGTGTGATCGCTGGGTGAAACGTCAAGGGCGTATGATGACATTATCACAATTTCATTAGTTACGTGTCGAGCGATCGGTATCGGCGCGTACCTCGTGCGTTTAGGCCGGAGAGTGATTCAGGTCGAATCATCGCACATCATCCTTACGGATGCCGCAACACTGAACAAACTACTAGGCTGTGAAGTTTACACATCGAAAAATCCACTGGGTGGCGTTCTGATTATGTACGACATTGAAGTCTCGCGCGTAACGGTTCGTGACGATCTTGAAGGTTGTTATACAATGCTGCGATGGCTTTCATACATGCCTCGCTGCAAAGGGGCCGAATTGCCCATAACTGAAAGCATCGACCCATTCGACCGCGATGTGGTATTCACGCCAACGAAGGCGCCGTACGACCCGCGATGCTTGCTCACCGGACGTAAAAGACCCAATTTACCTGGACTCTGGGAGGGTGCATTCTTTGATCGAGGTCAGTATCGTGCTCAGAATGCACGACGAGTTCTATTTTGCCCCAAATGGTATGAAGGACTAAGCGCAAAATACTTACAACCCTTGCAGACAGCTTCTCCGAAATTATGGCTAACTGGGCTAAGACAGTAGTGGCAGGCCAGGCAAGGCTTGGGGGCATTCTTGTTGGAATAGTGGCCGTTGAGACGCGCACCGCTGAGCTTGCCTATCCAGCTAACCCTCCGAATATAGAGTGAAGCGAAGGTCATCTCTCAGGCAAGTCAGGTGTGGTTCCCAGATTCAGCGTACAAGACCACGCAGACCACTGACGATTTCAATCGCGAGGGCCTCCCGTTATTTGTATTTGCTAACTGGCGTGGTTTCTCCGGTGGCATGAAGGACATGTACGATCAGAGTCTTAAGTTCGGCGCATATATTGTAGACGCACTGCGCAATTATAAACAGCCTGTCATCGTTTATATACTACCGCATGCCGAGTTGCGCGGCGGAGCCTGGGCCGTTGTAGACACCACTTTGAATCCTGCCCAGATAGAGATGTGCGGCGACCCAGATTCGCGGGGTGGCGTACTTAAGCCTGAGGGTACTGTCGAAATCCGTTTGCGAAAAAAGGATCTGATTAAGTCGATGCACCGTTTAGACTCGCGTTGTCGTGATTTGCTGCAGAAAATTGCTATGAGTAAAACAGACAATGCCGAGAAAGCGACTTTCGAGAAAGAGCCGCAGAATCGAGAGGATCAGTTCTGTCAAACGTACTATCAGGTGGCATTAACGTTCGCAGATTTCCACGATAACCCGGTTCGTCGTCCAATGGTCGAAATCGCGTCACATGTTCTATTGGCGAATGCGACGTCTGCTTTTACAAAACAGAATTAAGATGGAAATTTTGTCGACAAGACCAGAGTTGCCAGTTGCCGAGCTAGAGGAAACTCTCCATCAAGGGTTCGTCGAATCACAAGCAACCGGCGCTGCGAAGTTGTGGATCAACGATAAAGCGGTTACGACATGATGTGCTGAACAACTCAATCCTGCACAAGGCAATTCTCTGGTATTAGAGAGTCTCTCGAGAATTAAAAAGAAGGCAGTGATGTTTAAAATGAAGGAGTTACTTAAACGAAGATCTTCTCACGGATGCTGCAGTTTTCCTAGTTCACCAAATGAGCGCTCAACAAAGGGAAAAGCTGACGCTCACAATGAACCTTTTCCAAGGATAGTAGGAATATACCGGCTGCCGATACACATGGTGGATAATGGTAGCTGCGGATGAAATAACCAAAATGACATTTTGTATTAAAGCTGCTTGAGTATTTACTATACTTACCTATAGGGGCTATATATAGGCGTTACAGCATTTTACGGGAAACGAAAACAATCTTATTACATTGGAACATATATTGATGATCGCAATCCGCATAGTCCTGGCGCATCGTAATACCCTTAACGCTGGCAGAAAGTTTTCTCACGTTTTACAAAAAAATAAGAAAAAATAACACTCTGTAACACTAACAAATTGATAAGGATTTTATATGTATATATATATATATAAGAAGTTTATATTCGCGTTGCAGAAAACTGCTACGAATAAAACAGACAATGCCGAGGAAGCGGCTTTCGAGAAAGAGCTGCAGAACAGAGAGGATCAATCGTGCCCAATGTACCATCAGGTGGCATTAACGTTCGCGGATTTGCACGATAACCCAGTTATCATGATGGGGAAAAAGTCATACGCAATATCGTCCTCTGTAGCACTAACAAACTGATAAGACTCACGCAGGTTAATGACGCAGCATGGGACTTAACGGTAAGAACGTGGTACATTTCCCTGCACTGGAAATGGAGCCATTCCCAGTTCGCGTCTCGTCTATGTCTGTGAGACGGCTCAATAATGACATTGAGGTTAACAAACTACGAATGTACTCTTACAAAAAAAAATAAATTAGAGAATAGAAGAAAAGTAATTGAACATCAAACATAGAAGAAACAACAGGAGACGAAGATGCTAAAGCAAGACATGAGTAAACAGGATCTGATCAGCAGCAACGTGAGTATATACGTAAGAGTCTCATATTCGGTCTGGCACGGAAAGTCAGGGGAAGAGGACCTCGCATCGGACCCATTGTGTGGTAATGGTACAGGCATTGGTGCGCGGACCTTTCCCTTTACTTTTGTGCCTCTACCTTTTGGCCCATCTAAGGCCATACGACAATGTCTGAAAAGTAAGGCTTGAAGTTCCAATTAATGTCTGACAAATGAAAAATATCGGAGTAGCGAACCAGGTGTCTTTCGGATAAAATGTCTGACCCTATAGCTGTGACAACAATGAATACGCTTCATTTTTCCAAGGTCATAATCGTGTAACTCCTATTTCCCTAGTTGTAATTATATAACTTTCCATAGGGAAAGAACTGAAGCACAATTTTTAGATTTGCAATTATATCTTGAAATGCTCATTTACGTCTCAAACTACCCATGAACGTTTGACAGACCTTTTTGCCTACTCCCAATGTGCAAGCAAAAATATCGAAGTTTGCGCAACATTTAAATGACGAACGGAAAAGATTAGCTGTCTTTCCGAAAAAATATGTCTAAAAATATCAAAGACAACAATGAATTCAGGTGGTTTTCATACCAACAAGGTCGGCCTGGTGTATGGCTTCTGATCTGAGAACCATGAATGAAGCTGAAAAGCGCGCTAATAAGATTGATAAAACAGGGCTTACGTCAGTCTTGGAACGTAAAAACTGTACAGCAACAGATAGGGAGATTATTTGTCACCTGCTGCTCCGGTGCCGTGTGCTTATATCGAATCATTTTGAATGTATTTATCCAATTATTTATCCAATTATATATCCTAGCATATAAGCATGAGCGTGTTTATCGAAGTTGGTATTTACATGGCATCGGACGTAAGCTGCACATTTAAATCGATAGATATTTCGTTGAGTATTATTTCAGAGGGCTGGCATCGAACGAACTGCACACCAGTACACGCCGTATCGTCACACTGTGACGAAAGTAAATCATTTACCTTGGTGCTGTGTGATAAAGCGTCGTCGAATGCGTTAACTCCGCAGCGCCACATCTGGTAAACAGATCGAATATGGTTCTTTCAATACAAGTAATACAAGGAGGTTAGCCGTCCACACGCATTACTGCGCTGCATAGATACAATTCTGGATAACGGCCGGCCGGCCACCCCTTTGACCAGTTAACGGCTAAGTATTTCAACTAGCATTTTTTGTTAGTATTATATAACTTTTTTACCCTATCGCAGTACGAGAACAAGAACTGTTACTGAAGAGCGAATGATCAGCTGAGCAAATTTCAATTTCAGTAGAAGGGATTCCACTCGGTTAAACGTTGGGAGTCGAAACCATGGCAAATGGTTGTCTTGGCTGTACCGTAGTCACCCGATTGGTCCTGAGCTACTGCTGCAGGCCGATGAGCCACCGCTATCTGCTGTAAGGGTAGGACCTACTTCCGAACGAAGAATAGAACAAGTGATGAGTGGCTGACCGCAAATAGTTAACGGCAAACAGTATTTTCGTCGTTTTGGCGACGTAAAAAGGAGTGGAACGAGTATCGACAAAAGCTCTCATTGGAGTGCATTAATACCAAGAGCCAATAATTAAGTAGAGAAGAGAATATACAGGCACTGAGGTAGCCGCACCTACTTTTGAAGCACCTAGGTATTGTAAAATGCTGCGAAGACAGTGAAAACCAATGGTAACTACAACAACTGCATAGTATATCCGCATAAAGAAAGTGAGCTGTAGGAAAAACAAAAAAAGAGCTAAAATGTAGTGTGCTAGCCGCTGTAGCATGGCAAACTGGCCGTGACGCTTTTGTCCAAATCCTAGCAGGTTGGTTATATTAACCTTTTTTTTAAATAGAAAAAACATTGCAATGCATGAAAGACAAAAAGAAGAAAAAAAAAGAAAGATCTAAAAAAATCAGATTTACCAGTTCACTATTAATTTCTAAGAGGGGTGTTGTGGTGTAGGCGATAACCTTAATAACCGCTCCAAACCTAATGATTTTTTGATGATTTGACGCACTTGCAGTCATGAACTAATAGAATTCTGCTACCAAAAAAACGAAAATAAAATTTTAGGACAACCCTCTTCTTTTTTGAACTTACAAAACTTTAAATTCTGCTAAGTTTACACGAAAGAACACGATTGTAAAAATCTATGTAAAAATAACGTTTATTAAAACATTACCGTCAATTTTAAAAACCCCTAGACCTCACTATCTACAGCATCTGTTCATCTGTTAGTTACTGATAATATATAGTTCTATTTAGAATAATACTAGAAGAAATTGCCACGCGTCATTTTTTTTTCATAGAAAAGCTGGCATTTACCTGCAATCAGTGACAAACGTGAATTAATATAGAGGGTGATACTAACAAAAATGTACATTCTTTTTTCGGTCGGAGGAATGCGTGTGTGCATCTTGTTTCTTTCCTACGCTTTTATCCCGATTCATCTCGTTCTACAAAAGCTCAGTTGTTCCGAAAATGAGCCCATCATATATATATATATTATTTGCCAAACTGTTATTTATAGAGGCACATAAATAAGATTGCCCATTTGGTAACAGTACTCTGTTTCATTTGTTGATTGTTGAAAGCCTAAATAGATTATTTATCGTATTCCAGAAAATATAAAGTCATCTAGATATGTGTATATATCCCACCTTACAGCTGCCTTATGCTGACTATCTCCGATGCAAGCTTTAAAAGATTTAACAGTGCGAGATGGGACAGTGGCCGTATCACACGAACGGTTCTCAGAAAAATGGCACACGTGACCCCATACTAACTGCTTATTTCCTGTTCATCTCGTGCTAACACGGGTCTGTTGACCTATACACTCTTTTGTTATGTACTACTTACTCAACGATACAGTTCTTATCCCCGTTTCACCCCGCGCACCGCCCATACACGAAGATTCGCCCTTCGTATTGAGATGTACCCTACATTCTTTTAACTGTCGAGTAAAACTAAAAAGGCTTTGATCTTGCTAACTAATATTATTACATTAGGTCTCAGTCGGCGTATCTTCTCCGCTCGAACTGCCGGGTATCTTATTGTCGTCTTTGGCTTCAAGGGTCTTCATCGCAAGCATTAGATCGGCTCGCTGTTGAACGCTCATTTGGTTAAGCACGACTACGGCGCCGTCCATGAGTACGAACACCGCGGCATCCATGAGCACATCCTGGTTCTTCTTCACAAGACTTTTCATCTCTAACATGACAGCGTCTCGCTTCATACTACGGATGTTTTCCAACACGAGCGAGTTGCCTCGTTCAGGACTGAGCTGTTCAACAAGCCATTTAGTCACAACCTGATCATTGTCCCAGAGGTAGTTGTTGATTGCGCCCTGCGACTCGAAGAACCAGCGGCGGAAGGTCGATTCCAGCTCGGTTTCCTTCAGCTGAGCCCTCACCGCCATAATTTCTTTCTTCATTTTGTCCTGCAAGAGCAAACGTCGCAGTCTCCAATAAAACACATTACGTGATTTCGACCACGGGACGATATCACGAATAACGTTCTTTTCCATCATACGAACGGGGGTATCGTGTAGGTCCGCGAACGTAAGCGCCACCTGGTGATACATTGGGCACAACTGATTCTCCCGCTCTTGGAGCTCCTTCACTAAGGCAGCCTCTTCCGAACTGCCCTTAATAGCTGCAGCAATCTTCTGCTGTAACTCAGTGCAGCGTGTGTCTAGACGGTGCATGGATTTGATGAGATCCTTTCTACGGAAACGGATTTCGACGGTACCCTCAGGCTCCAGTACGCCACCGCGCGAGTCAGGGTCTGCATACATCTCCATTTGGGCAGGGTTGATAGAGGCGTCCACAACGGCCCAGGCTCCACCACGGAGCTCACCGTACGGCGGTATGTACACAATCACAGGTTGTTTATAGCAGCGCAGTGCGTCGACAATATAGGCGCCGAATTTTAGGACCTGATCGTACATGTCCTTCATACCACCGGAGAAGCCACGCCAATTAGCAAATACAAATAACGGGAGGCCCTCGCGATTGAAGTCGTTAATGGCCTGGGCGGTCTTGTACGCTGAATCGGGGAACCAGACTTGACCGGCCTGTGATATGATTTTAGCCTCAGAATCGAGATTGGCTGGATCAGCTGGGTAGGCAAGCTCCACTGTGCGTGTTTCGACGGCTACTACCCCTACTGGAATACCGCCGAGTCTCGCTCGACCAGCCACCACCGTTTTGGCCCAGTTAGCCATAATTTCAGAGAAACTACCTGTAAAGTTCATGGAAGTTCAAAAGTTCTAATTGACTGTGATGACACCTGAATCCATGACATTTAAACCCGTAATTCCCTTTATGGTGTGTATGTCTTTAATACGCTACATTATACATTATATATAGAAGTCATTTCGTATGCACACAGAAATACATAGCATTGCACACGTAATAATAAGGTACCGCGAACTGGATTTTGCTTACCTCTGTCAAAGAATCCGTCCTCCCAGAAGCCAGGTAAGTTGGGACTCTCGCGTCCAGCGAGTAGCCATCGCGGGTCATACGGGGCCTTCGTCGGCGTAAACACAACATCTCGCTCGAATGGGTCCATACTCTCGAGGATTGGCAGGTCACCTCCCTTAATTCGAGGCATATACGATAGCCACTTCAACATTGTGTAACAACCCTCAAGATCGTCGTGTACCGTAACATGCGAAACTCCATTCTCGTGCATAATCTGAATGCCACCCAATTGATTGTTCGATGTGTAAACTTCACGGCCTAGTAGCTTATTCAGTGCACCAGCTCCCGTAAGGATAATGTGCGACGATTCGAGTTGAATTACCCGCTGTCCTAGACGCACAAGGTATGCACCGATTCCGATACCTCGGCAAGTTACCAATGAAATAGTGACAATGTCTTCATAAGCTCGCGATGTCTCTCCAGCGATCATACCGGCATGAGCCAGATTTTCAACACCAAGTCCGTTCTCCTTGCCGATGATATTCGTAATCTTGTAACGAGATTCACTATCATCCTCGATTAGTTCGGCGTTTACAGAGTTCAATGCTGCAACCTGCACGCAAGAAAAACAATTTTTTAGCTCCTCTTTTGCCCTAGTACCTGATACATGTGCATTCCTTTTTTTCCTAATCTTCCAGTCGAATATCTTCCTCTGTCGGAAATACTCTTTGATGGATTGATGATAAATATCCACCTTCACTGATTTTTTTTTTGACTATGCACGTTATCACCTCTGTATTACCTGAGAGTTACTGACAACTAGAAACACCCAATAGCTCCTTGACCGGTCAATTGTAGAGGACATCGTGGTATACCCGAACGAAAGATAATTACTCAAGAAAACACAGAAAGTGGTATTAACTAGTCTGCTGCATGCAGGCAATAGAAGGAGTCCTCATGACAGCTTAGCAGGTAACGCATTTTCTTGCTAAACTTAGAAAGCCGGGCATAATAGGTACACTTCGTCTGATGGAATGCCCAACGGTGATACCGGACGTAAAATCTCGAAACATGTAAAAAATAGGAGGAGCCAAAGTGGCTTAAAACCGTGGCTAAAGGTGGCTTAAATTTCATATCGATTTTCGCCCCCCTGCGTTATACCCGCTAAGATAGAACATCAAACACAGTGCCGAATTAGCAAACGACCACTTATATATCTTTTAGCGTATCTGTAAATACGCGCTGTAGTTATAAGAATACTGGCAATGCTTTACACTTAGACTACCTAAAGGTAGTGAAAAGAACCCACCTTTCTATAGTTCTCTGGCGTAAGGTATAGGTACTTATAGCCTTTGTCAGGGATAGCGGGATCGTACCAGGCCACATTGAATAGATGCTTAATTTCTTCCGCAAGACCAATTTTGGCTCCGGAGTTAGCTGAAATATACAGGCGTGGAATTCCTAACTGGCGAGCCCGTTCAGATGCCTTGCAAAACAGAATATCTTCCTGCGGGCCAAAAGTTCCCATAAGAAATGTTATGTCATTAGAAATGATAATTACGTCCCGCCCATCAGGATACTCGGGGGTGAACAGACGCATTTTCCAAGCCACCATACCAATGTCATTTTCTCCTGCAAGACGCTTCATCTCGACAAGCTTGTTTTCCGAATCAAGGACCAGCTCAACGGTTTCTATGGGGTTGCTAGGCACCTCCATCTCTGGGTGCATAGCACAATGTTCCTCCCATAGACGATGCAGCGCCTGTTTGAACATGTCGGGGAAGTCATATACGTATGTTGTGCCGTTGGACTGAGCCTGGAAACGCTTGTGTTGCAGGTAATCTTTCGTTACATACGGGGCAGATATTGGTAGGCCGTGGAAGGTACCTTGTTTAGTACCTGGCCAGGACTCGAATCGCATAATGCCCATATGCGGATCTATGACCTCCTTGTACACGTAGATATCAAGGAAATATCCACTGTCGTTGGCAAGAAATAGGCGCACGGGCACGCATTTGCCTCCTGAGCCTGGAAGTCGAATGCTCATCTTTACTTCAGCATGAAGAACGCGCAGCTTCCACAGGCGAGGCCCATAACGCAGCACCATTAGACGGACATTCTCGGCAATCTTTAGTGGGTCCATGGTAACTTTGGGTAAGAAGTTGAGGAAAATGTGGTTGCAGTCCGTTTTTTTGGCGAACGGATGGGTGAAGGCCACTTCTAATTCATCCATTGCCTCAAGTAAAAGCCGTTCACCTTCATTCTGCATATACTCGTAGGAGGCCTCTTTTGTAATCAGGTCCGAGTGCCGGATAATTGCCCTAATGAAGAACCGATAATCGGTAACAGCCTGTCCTTTGGGTACCTTGGCCTTGCCCAAATATAAATGCATCTTTAGAGCTGCAGTGGGAATAGCTTCCAAATCGTAGTTTCGTAAACGGTTTATTTCCAACTGGAACGCTAACGCCGGTTCCAGATGCCGATAAATGGCATCCTCACGGAAGTTATCTCGATGTCTGTAATGATGATATCAGATAGTTAGTCTCATCTATTTATCTTAGGCTACTTAAAAATACTAAGGCGGAGACAGCAAGGATAATGAAATAATAATAACAATAATAGCAATAAAAAATAAACAATAACAAGAACATTTGGACCTATAATCCTACCTGAAAGTAAAATACTGTGGGAATTTTCCGTTTTGCAGGACAAAGAACGTGATCCTTCGGATCCTGCGCTCCCTGAGGTCATTTTTTCGTGCCTGACAAAACCCGTAAAACTTTTCCTTGAGTTCGGCCTCTGGTTCACCTTCGTGTTTGACGGCCACTGTCACTATATTCATTGGTTCCGAAGGTTCGTTGGAATTTTCGACATTAGCCTCGGACACTGAACCCGAACTTCTATCGCGACCTGTCGAAAATGTGAGTTGTGAAAAAGGCAGCATGAATAAATGGTTTTGCTTAATATACGGCGTTTTGATACTTGAATTACTTTGAATTGAACCTGTTTTTCGAACTTGCACAAGGCGAACTCTCCATCTTTTCGTGTTTTCGCGAATAAGCAATTGCAAGTTTGATCATGTGACACTTCGAATCCTCACATACGACATACTTCCTGTTGAAATATATATATTACATGTACTTCAGCAGCAAGTATATATATATATATATATATTTATTTAGAAAGATTTTATAAGAATATTTGAATTTTATAAAAAATAAATTATATATATATATATATATATAAATTTACCTGAGAATTCTGCTACTGGCGTAAAGTAAAGCAGGTCGAGTGTGTTGTAGAAATCGCTAACGAATTGATCAAAGCTGTTGAATGCTGCCATAACTCCAACTCTCTGCGAATCGAAATCAGGCATGGGCCCGTCCTCCCATACCGTCTTATCTTCCTGCTCTGCGAGGCTGGATAAGCTGCACGATAATCGAGTATTGAAATTAGGATTTGACAAAGGCAATATGTGTCACGCATTTGGCCTTGTGCTGTGTGACGGAACTGTAAATCTATTTACCTTTTCAAAAAATAGCAACGCAATTGAGGAGAATTCCAAGCAAGAACTACTACCGTGCAAGTACTTGCTTATGGAAATATCCGTAAGCTCTACAAACTAATAACCTCAACAATAACCAATGATAATAAGCACGAACGATAAGTTATTTAAAGATGGCTACTATGTAGTTACTGTGAGAGAGATCAGCCGACAGTCGGACATATACGAACTAGTAGTAATGTCATATATATACATGTGCGTATATATATATATATCTTAGAACAATTAGTGTACATTATTACACTAAGATGTTCCATCGCTTTCTGATCGAATACGAAGAGGTACAAAAAATGTAGTTGCAGATATGTACAAGGTTAATTATTCTTCATCAAGGGTAATTATAAGATTATATGTATTAAATGTAGTTCAATGTCTAACCGATACCCACTGAGGATTTCGTCATATTTCCAACACTGGATCGTGTAAACATGCACAAGCAAAATACACAAGTCACGAAGGGCAGTAATTGGTCAGTTTTCTTTCGAAAACTGAAGGAGTTATAAGCACGCAGATTATGGAACCATTTCGAAGCACTTACCGTTTCGTTATTTGAGGTAGGCTTGCTCGCCTAACAGAAACACAGAGCGTATTAGAAAACTGAACCTCAAACGAAAGATCTACAATATAACTCTACTTTGAACCGAAAATTGAAAATCCAAAGCAAACTGATTTCAACTAAACTAGAAGGTGTTTCAAGGGGAAATTTTTATTACTCGATACATGAAATGCAGATAGGAGCTGAACATTACACACGATGATATTCCAAGGAAAATCGAATTGAAAACTATGGGACAAACCGTGTTTTTCTACTCACAACTCACCTGAGATTATGAACACATATAATACCGAAGCTCTAATACCTATTAGAAACCTACACTCTTTACAGCTCTTGCCTGTTGAACAGCGGGTCAATTAGGTCGTGAGTTAGGTACAGTTAGTAAAAAGGTTCGTCCGTTCTTTCATTTAGATTAGCAATAGCATCTACAAAAAAAAAACAATGTAAAAAATAATGTGCCAGATAGAAAGACGAAACGGTTCAGCAGAACAGCCCTTCTCAGCAGGTATGTTAATATTATTAAAGTTTGGTTATTGTTATTAACACAGTTTAACATAAACTTACCGATTCGGGTGAGAGCTAGGCAGCAAGAACTGAAATTGTGCGGCGCACACACCACTCGCTAACTCGAGGTGCTGCAAACATGTGAGGTCGTACGAGATGTACGCGCGCCGAATATACACCTCCAGGGCGGCTTTACGCACCACATGGTTCGAGTGGTAGAAGAAGTCTTGCAGCACGTCGAAAATCGATGTCTCGGACATTATTAGTTTCTGCAGGTTTTCCGGACAAAAATCATGTCCGTACATATCGATCGCAGAAAGGAAGATCGTCTCCATTTGATTATGGCGCAGATCGTAGCTGGGCTGGTGTGTAGCGATAAGCACCTGACGTGCTCGTAAGGCTACTCGTGCGTTGTCCTGTTTACTCAGACCCGTAAGCTCGTTTAGCGTCGTGCTCAGTTCGTCGGTGAGTCCAGGCTCGTGTAGGCAGAGATGGTCGATAAGCTTGATCATTAGATGGTTCTTTTTAAGAACGTTATAGTGCGAGAAAATCTTGTCTACAATAGTTTTTGTCGAACCCTTATGCTTCTCTCGTAGCATGGCGACACATTTATCATACTGGCCATTCTGGAAGTCTGCTTCAACGCTGAGGTACTTTACTAGTAGCTCCTGGAGCACCAGCTTCATACGGCCTCGAATACCGTTGCGGTACCTGCAATCATCATAATGTATAGGATAAATTGCAACGTTTGTAGCGAGTTTGTTACGCCGATGCGCTTGCCGCAAGTTAATGCCAGAAGGTCACGGTAATCTAATTTGGAGCAAATTTAAACCTTGCGTGCATTACCTGACCTAACTAAGTTACTACGAAATCTAAAAAAAAGAATCATATCGAACCTTTGCACAAGTTGCACGATTCCTTGCGTGGTAAGGAAGAATACGTCCCGGTCACTTCGCTTCTGCAGGGTGGCTGCATAGCCATCAATAACCGAAGCAATCTGCTGTGACGGGAACTGTGCCAGCATGGAGGTGATGTTTTTGTCATACATTTTCATTAGCTGACGAATATTATTCTCGACCTGTGGGGGAATACGGCCCGATATGCTCGAAATTATATCTTTCAATTCCATCAGGGGCAACTGGGGATCGCGTAAAGTTCTCATGAACACCTCAAGTGAGCTTTGCACGCGCTGCGAAAAATACGGCTCGGGAATGACGTAGCCGTCGAGGATGTTCTCCAGCTCGTATTTGGCACTCGTAAACTGCTGATTGAGCTTGTCAAATTTCTGGCCAAGATCTTCCTTCGGATCGGGGAACCCTTGCTGGTAAGGAAGAGCCTTATTTACACGAGTTGGGTCGTCGAGCTCAAGGCGAGCGAGCTCCGCCCCAGCCTCCAGCACTGCGCCGGGTCGCTTGATGAGGTACACTACGCCGGTTTCTTCGACAGTCAGCGTCATGACCATTTTCATTACTTCAATCTCGGCGTAGGGCTGGCCGGCAAGAACATGGCTACCATCTTCGACCAGGAACTGCAAGAGCTTACCTGTAGAAGGCGACCTCAAAACGGAAGGGTCTTTTTCCTTTTCGAATACACAGGTCTGGTTACCGATCACAACTCGGTAACGGTCAACCTCCTCTTTCATATAAGTCGCGTACGACGAACCGTCAATACTGATCAACAGTCTGTCATCAGACAACTGGTGGGCCTCCAGCTCTCGATAAGTGCCATTCATTATGAGAAAATAGGTGTTAGGCCCACTCTGCGATACGTCGACTGAGTATTTCACTCGATCGCAAACTAGATCAACAGGATAGGTATTATTGAGTGTTGACATAGGCAAAATTTGCCCTTTCTCAAGGGCTGTTTGGAAGCCAACAAGATTCTCGCGGATGGTTTTGTAGGCAACGTGCAGGGCTCCACAGGTTACCGACAGCATCATATCAGGCTTTTCTGCTTTTACCCTCTCAGCTATCATCTGATCAAGCCATCCGGTGTCGAAGGAGTTTTCGCGGAATGCCTGCGTCTCCAACAATGTGATGAGGTACTCAACAGTTGTGCGAAAATCGCCCCGAATCGATAACTCCTTAAGGGCTACCACCAGGTTTCTGAAAATGCCAATGAATGTATTTGAAATTAAAAGTATTGAAAACGCTACTTCAGAGATTGATTTGAATACTGAAATTATGATGGAACGTGTGTAGCCTGATTCGTCTGAGAATTTCAAATTTTCGCATACTTACTCTCTAGCCTCTTCCCGATCTTCTCCCCAAGAGAAGCAGTGACCGAACTGAGAGTCAGCGAATTCGTGCAGTCCGCCCGAGGCGCCTACCGAGAAATATCCCCAGACATTTTTATTACTTCGGAAGTTGAGTTCCTGCAAACCCCCGGCCGAAGGTTTGAATCCTTCGTCTGGATTTTCGGAAGTGATTCGGGCTGCAATCACGTGGCCCCAAGGAAGCGGCTTGTGCTGGGGCGCATCAAAGTCGATAACGGATGACCCATATGGATTTTCTCCGTACAGCAAGCGGATATCTTTACAACGATATAACGGAATGCCCATTGCAATTTGTAGCTGACACGCTGGCAGATTCACATCACTGATCATTTCTGTACATGGATGCTCGACTTGCAATCGCGGATTTAACTCAAGGAAATAGAATTTGCCATCTTCATTGTACAAGTATTCAACAGTACCGGCTGAAACGTAGCCGACCATCTTCGCTAATCGGACGGCAGCCTTCTCCATTTGGTCAAACACTTTATCCTGCGCAATAACACAAGGCGCCTCTTCAATGATCTTCTGGTGACGCCGCTGAATAGAGCAATCTCGACCAAAGAGCGAGATCGCATTGCCATAGTTATCGGCCAGCAGCTGTACCTCAAGGTGTCTCGCGTTGGTGGCTAGCTTCATGATGAAGATTGGTGATCCCGGAACTTCACTTTGCACCTGTCTAAAGCAGGATGGAAAGTCGTCCACGCATTCACATTTACGGATGCCTTTTCCTCCACCACCCTCTGAAGCTTTGATCATTATAGGGAATCCGATTTTTTGAGCAGCTTCGAGACCAGCGTCCACGTTGCCTGTAAACAGAATTCAGTGAGCAATCGTAAAGATCAAAAGGTAATCACAGTTAATTTAATATTAAATATCAGCTCAAGTAACTATTTGAAACACTCGATTTGTATATTCTGCAAAGTGAATTACCTTGTTTAGATTATGATTATCGAAAACAATTTCGAAAAGTAGACAAAACCTCTTTGTCAGTTATCCTTATCCGTTCTGAGACGGAACTTGGAATCGTTTTTTATTGGGATAGAAAACTGAATACTAACAAAATTTAGGAACTGCGTAGAGAAGAGGACATTTTTTATAGATTACTTATTGTTCTGTAATTCCAAATCATATTGAATTATACTACCAACTTCCGCTATTTAATGCATTCATCAAAAAGTATCTTAGACGGCACATACCAATGCAGCCTTTTTTGTAGAGCTCAGGCTTTATGCGCAGTTTCTTCGCTGAATGTCCTTCATCCTTATTCCAATCGGCCTTGAGCTCAGATCCGCTCCATGGAAGTGTGGGAATATCTGCTGTCTGAGCAACGATACTCGAGGCAATCTTGTCACCCAGTGCCCACATAGCTTTTTCCGGTGGTCCCATGAACACAATGCCGTTTTTCGCCAACAGTTCGGGTAGACGAGGATTTTCGGATGCGTGACCCCATCCGGCCCACACTGCCTGAGCGCCGACACTCTTGGCGATGTCCAGGATAAGATCAACGTTGGCGTAGTTGTTATTATTCGAGCCGCCCGGCACGGGGACACAGTGGTCGGCCAGCTTTATGTACTCTGTCACGCATCACATCAACATGGCAAGCGGTAAGGAAAGACGTTAGATGAAAAACGTCTGCTTTCCACATTCGTTAGGTCCGGTACCTGTTGGTTCGTTCTATTATCTATTGTTCTACTGTCATTATCAAGGACACGTAAAACTTGGAACTGTTCCCACTCGAAAAAGCTGAGTTTGCTCGAAGCTATTTCCTGTACCACCCATTTTCAATGAAGCAATAAAGCATTTCAATTAATACCGCCTAGAAAAACTAGATCTGACATGCGCCATATAAGCAAGCCGATTAGACCGCATAAATCAAGAACGTACCAGAATTTGCGGCGAGGTCCTCCGGTGTAACCATTACAACGAAGCGGATTGCCCGGTCGTTGGTAAACATTTCGTAAGACCATCGTCGAATTGAACGCATACATTTCACGGCCGCGATACCATTGTTTGCAATGAGTACATTATTTATCACATGGTTACCGCCAAAGCGGGTGACGAACTGCTCCGGCGATGCTAGAATGAAATCCTTGCCTCCTGCGGGACCGCTGCCGCTAAGGACATTTCCTTTGGATTCCGCGTCCTGGGCGCTCAGGTGCACTCCAGACATTGACTGCCTAGATGCATTAAATTGAATAGTCACAGAGAAGCACAACGCAAAAAAAGAATTAGGTATTAAAAGCTTTCGATAAATTGTAAAAAAAAATTAGTGCACACGTTTAATGTTTGTTTAACACGTAAGGCCTTACCGATTCAGTGAACGAGCCAGCTAAAAGGAATACGAACTGTTGTACAAGAACGTTAGCTTATTTGTTTGGAAGTAATTGTTTTACGTTCTTAATTTTCGTCTTTATGCACGAGGGTATCTGTAGTATGCTGTGTATGCATATTTGCACCATTACCTATGGCGGTCGTCGAAATACAATTGTGTAACTACTGTTAATTCTGGACTCGTAAAATAAATATGCATTGCCATTTCTACGACCTAGAAGACTACTTTTATCCACTACCTGCACAGCAAGCTATTACACATAAAAGGATCAAATACCCATTGCAGTTGCAGTTGTTCGGGGCACCCCTAACAGGCGCCATGCGCGTAAAAAAAAGCGGACGATATTTCGCTCTCTACTATCTTCTCTGTTCATTTGATTCTTTGAGTAGAAATATCGATGAACATTTTATATAATTTCCTTACAGATTTATCAAGAGCAACAAACACAGTGGTATTTTCGTAACCGTATCTTGATATCATGCGATAGATACGCGTTGGATCTATCCCTAAGGATCAAATCCACACAATTCTGTCGTTGAAGCTATCTTCACAATAACGCTATACAGTTTTTCATCATTTTCTTCCAAGCATCCTCGCCTGCAAGTCAGTCTCGCTCCGCTGGAATGAACATAATCAGCGAGAAGGCTTGGCTCACGAACTAATCAGATGCTCGTTTTTTGTATTATAGTAGTCAATATTCCACGAAAATGACCGCCTGCCCCCACAAGACAATAGTTTTTTTTCCCAAAACACGACGGAAATAGTCACTTTTGCTTCTGATGATAGTGGGAACACTGATCTACCAGCCGGTTGCTATTCTGCAAAGGGTAAAGAAGACCGTGTCAAGAATGTAACGGTCGCCTGACTCAGAAAGTACAGATGAATAACAACGATAGCGTGTAAGAATGGTTTTAGATAAAAACATTCGTATAACACCAAATCGGTAGAAGTACGCGCAGCGAATCCGATAGTGGTGGCCCGGCGACAGCAGCCAGGTAAGACGTCTCTTATGTAATCTTTGTTGTTTGCACTAATACGGTTCTACTTCATAACACTTCTGTTTGTTGTTTTTTCTTGTCACTGACCATTCCACTCTGCTTCACAAGCACGAATACATAAGTTCGTGAGAACGGCAGATAAAACACAGTTCGTATAGTACTGTCGGGCCAGTCGACAGACAGATGAAAAATATATGGTTATGCTCATTGTCTTTTACTGGCATCGGGGCACCCAGTAGAACTTGCAATCGGAAGAGAAGTTAGTGCAAGGTACATATGCCACACGTATGGTGGCCTGGCTAGCTAGAAAGTTAGCTCAACCAATGCGGCGACAATTTCATCGTATACATAGCTCCTTATAACAGTTCAGTGTCGGTGTACTAGGACGTATTAACATTTTCCTACTTGAAATATTTTTCGTTGCTAAAAAGGTTAGATTCAACCAAGAGCAAGAAACCCGCTATTGAAGCGGCACGGAAAGCATTGCTAGATCTTCTGCGGCTTGAAGCCCCGCGTTCAACGATCAGTAAGAGCTAAGCAGCAGGCAGGCGGACGCCAATGCGGTCAACGATTTTTCCACTAAAGGCATTTTCTTCCATCTTTAAAACGGACGTAGGGACGAATCGATGAATCCTTATCCGTCTTCCACCATGAGAAAATCCCTGCACTAAAATAATCCTTGTGGTTAGGCAGTTTTTCGGTTGCTTTGTTGTCCGCTATCGAATCTGCATTTGACCTGTTACTAAGCGGGTCCTTATGGCAAGTAAAATAAACTTGACTTGGGCTTTAAGTACCTCTCACTGATGGACTCACTGCAGCTTTGTCTACTAATCCTTGTTTTTGTGCGTATTAAGTGATCATGCGCAATAAGATCGTTCTTTGAACGTTGAAGTTACTTGTAAGAAGCTCAGACTCCGTTGGTTATGATGGGTACTGGGGGCGCCATCGCCCGCCGTTGCAGCAGCGTCGTCTCAGTACATGTCAGGACTCAGCTGGTCACCAAACCCAGGTGGCGCTTTTGGTCGCAGCCGTAGTTGCCGCTGGTGTCACGCGAGGTTGAGAAGGAAAATAGGCCCATGGTGTGATCGGAGAGGAGACTGCCCATAAGAGAACTGACTGACCCTGCAACAGCTGCTACAACGACAGTACCTCTCGACGAGAGAAACAGAGCTTGACACGAAATGTCGAGAGATTTTTTACTATCAGACTACTGCAGACCTGCGAGTGATGCTCGACAACCAGTAATCGTATTATGACGCTGAGGTAGCTCTGTTAGAGACTCTACGAGGTCTCTTCATGGCAAAGGGTTACTATAGGAGAGGTGCGGAAACCCTATGGACGCAGAGATTCATTTTTATTTCAAGAATCTTTTTTAAATTTATACCTCTCTCTTACTCTATATTCCTAAAGAGACGTTTTGTTTTTTTATTATTTAAGAACGGTTTTACTTTCGTTGAACTCTGGTTAACAACAGGGTTCAATTAAAGGAATTAATTGGTGATAGAATAAGTTTGAATATAAACTATTCCGAGACTTTATCCTGTGATGAAGTGGTGGTACCATTCTACTCTATCAGTGATAATAGAGATTGGGTACTATTCTAACTAATAAACATCACCAATATATCTACTGGTCATAATCGTCAAAGAACGTTCACCGTTGCTGCTGCTTCTACTATTGATGCTAAATTGGCAAAGGTAATCGACCCTCGGGGAAGGCCAGTGGGGTATGTGATAAACCGAAGGCCGAAGTAAACTGCGTTATGGAAATTGTTTCTGCAAAATTTAACATTATTAAACAAAAGTTGTTATTCATTTAGGGTATTTAAACGCTAAAATTTTATTATGTTAACGGTAATATCAAAGTGATAATATAGAAAAATAGCTTCATAGAGGATAATTCCCATAAGCGCCGAGATATCTATAAAAAAAAAACACAAATATTGCGGTATTAAAAACAATCCACCATATCGGATAAAGTTACGAAGTAGTTGCACCGCTAATAAAACGCGCCATTTAAAGCAACTTACCGCCGAAAAGGCGCTCATTCGTAAAGCGGATGTATCTATACATAGGTCAGGCGACCAGGCGTTATGGTCGATAACATATTTGTACGGTGTTGACTTCTACAAATAACAGATAAATTGAAGAAAAGCTCAAAGATGTATATCTTTAAGAAAAGCCGCAAATAATAACACAAATATTGCAATGGGCTTTGCAATTTAGACACCTTAGTAAAACATTTTCTATACAGCATGTCTTTCTACTTCGAAATCAAACAGCAAGCATTTCTGAAGTTTGCTATTTACGCCGATGGTGAGCTTTTCATTAACAGAAATCTGGGCAGCAACGGTAAAGATTAATTTCCTCTCAAGAGATTGCTGATTAGTCTTCGAAGCTTAGCTTTTGCTTTAGATGATTTAGTCCTTAGGAGAGTTATGTGTACATAACGTGATTGAAAAACACTCAAAAAAAAAACAGCTCTAAATAATACATAAGTGATTAAGAACAGATCCGTATCCGCCCGTGTTAGACGCACAGTTTGCACACCTTTCCATTTTGCAGGACCATGAAAACCACGCATCCAAAGGTGTCAGCTATATATTATCGACAAATCACGCATGAGAAGCTTGATGACTTTCAAGTATGAGCACATCGAGTTAAACAATAACACAATTTAAGGCAAGACAATACGGTAACATCAATTCCTACTTTGGCCGCATGCTGTTCCCTCGCTGACGATTCAACAACTAGCAGCGTCCAGTCGCTACCGCAGACTCCACTATTCAAACTGGCGTCAGCAACAGCAGAGGGTGATAGTGTCCCATGGAGCGTGTTCTCTACCCTACAGCCATTGACGAGCAGGACTTATGCGCTGCGTAAATATTAAGACGCTCCACAATGATGTGAGCAAGCACTGTTAGCAGCGGCCATTTAAAGCGCATTTCCCTAGCAGCTCAAGGCGAGGCACACGCGCTCACCGGAAAAGAGCACTCTCTTACAGGAACGATGGGAAAGGACACCTCGAGCGCGAAATTAGCTTCCGGTCATTCCCCATAATGTCGTTAGGGCTGCTGTGATGCGTGTGACAACGCACGAAATGAGCTGACACTCTCGATTCCAGACTTGCTCTCATTCTAGTGGTCATTTACTTTAAATATCCTGCAGGTGAAGTTTATTAAGTGAAGATGATGAGAAGTGACAAGAACAGAATCAATTATAAGCAGGAACAGGCATAAATACACCCGCACCCACACGAGCTTTCGTAAACATACACAGAAGTCACACAAGGACTAAGACTTTATCGAAAGTTCAACGAGATCCAGCTCGATGCGGTTCTATTTTTGATAAACGGCGTTGCAACGACAGCGCCATCATCCAGAAACCGGTGCATAGATGAGCAAAACAACATGTGTCTGGTGATATTCATATTGGTCGCCGTTTGGAGCTAAACCGTCTCTTGCACCTATGCGTTCAACTTTTTGGCGGTACTACACTTTAGACTAGGATCTCGATCGGTGAAGCTTCACATGGTACCTAGCGCCGTTCGGCGCAAATCTTATCACTCATAGCACGAACATCATTATCATGGCAAAACCCTTGATAATCCTTGTAATCTTAATTAGTATCCCGGCTAAATGCACATGTGTATGTAGTCGACCGTGCGTTTTTGTGTATTGTCACAGGTTTACAACAACGGCTAAATAGTTCAACGAGCTGAACAGAAAGCGAAACGAAAATATGGTCGAAAAGATTCGCTTAAGCTATTGAAAAAGTCTTACCCTACAGGACGTGATCGAGATAAATCCATAACATAGTTACATAGATTCATCCAACGCAATCTGTATCGTGCCCTGCCACAACAGCTGCATCAGCGTTATTAGGTGATAATTTTTTTACGGTCTAACTCAAATGCTTATAGAGATATCTTTATAGAAAAATTGCCACTGATGTAGCTGTCACTTAGTTGAATGAGCCTTTGTAATAGAGCCTTTGGACGCTGGTTCAGCTAGCGCTGAAAAAACGGACAGCCTTGAGACATGTCGACAAAGGACAATATCAATCTAGAGTCCATTCCACATTCGAATTGTTATCGAATCTATCGAAATTGTAGAGGACTAACTGCCAGTTCTCACCTTTCTTTTACAATCGAACGTTGTTTTGTTGGCGTTGTTGTGACCAGTAATCTGATTTTTTTTTTCTACTTATATGCGTATCCTGCGCAGAAGAATATTTTGTATTTAAAGAAACGATCAAGCAGTTTATCGACGACACGCAAATAGACAAACCTGAAATGTCTTTTAGAGTTGCTTCCACCAAATTTCATTTTCATCGAGTCTACGGACAGGGTTGAGTTCTGATCAACTGAATTCGTCGCCGTGAGAGAGTTCTCCGCCGAACCGTTCTCGTCGTCGCTGATGTCCAAGGTGAAGGTTGCGGTGCGTTCACTATCCCCGTTTTCGAAGCTCTCACTACTGAGGCAGCGACAAGAACGTAGATCAAACAGATACACAGTGTTACACAACAGCTATCCATACAGAAAAAGGTCTTATTTACGGGTATCCAGAACAGACGATTTACTATTTATTTACTATTATTATAGCGCATACCTACTGGTTTGTTTTTTTAAACTACACGTTCCCGCGTACGACTGTTAAACAAAGAGCGCAATTTTTTGTTGCATCTTTGCTTGCATCCGTCTAATTAAGGTTTCAATCTATAGCAATAGCGTTGATTCTATTCAGGTCTATTATTTTAGGAGAGACATACAAAGCAACTAGGTAAACTCTCTCATACCAATAAGTGCCAGCCGAAGAAAAATCCAATCATAAGGGAGTTGTAATAAAAATAAAGCGAATTTATATGGGTTTATTCATTACACGACATTTATTATCGTTTGCAGTTGAATACAAATTCAGATTCGTTTACGCAACACCATTAAAAGTTAACTGTCCCTACCCAACCTACTGGCTGTAACCCTACCCAACGGTGATCTCGTCTAGTTCAGTCTAGGTTCTCCAGGTAGGTCAGGCTGTGGTGGGTGAGAATGCCTATCAGAGCACTTGCATAGAACGGTACCAGGAACCAACAATGAAAAGGGTTTGAAATTAACATCTCTGGGCCCTTGGCCAGAGGTCAGTGGAACTTTATCCTAAGCTATCATAAAGTCATCCTATAGTCACTATCTGATAGAAGCGAGAAAGACAAGCGCGCGACAAGCACACAACAACGGCGCTAGGTTTTCTTTTCTATTACAAGAACATGGTTTTGTTCTGCCATGTTCAATTGGACCCTGCAATTACGAGTCATATAAATCACAACGAGCATCGGCAATGATATAACACGGGCTTAACGTCTGCATAATCCGGAATTACCAGCGTCTTCAGTCTTTTTTAAAAAAAATCCTTCATCTTTTTTTCTTGTACGTTTTGGGGCTATTTTACTTCGCACGCCCCAATACGAATTTCGACAAGTAAAGCGAGCAATAAATGAACAATAAATTAATTAAAAAGGAAACGATAATGATGGTGATGGCATAACTGGTAAATATTGCACTGCAATTCGAACCTGTTTTACTAGTAACCTAGTTCCCCAGTTGAATACGTAACAGGACCGACGGCGTACCTTTTTTCGAGCAGGGCTGTTTTAGCACAGATTTTTTCAAAGACATTTTTCTGAACCTAGTCTAGATGGCAACAGCTAGTCATGCTAGAAAACCCATGGCCATGAACAGCACGTGTAACATTCGAACCATTAGTGCTACCAGACACTGTCCACGTAAAGCCTGTGCCCCCTGCGTGTCATCGTATCTTCCTACGGAAACTGCTGCTAACAATGAAAGCACTCGCGCTAGCAGAATACGTCTTGACTCTAACTAAGCGATCCCTACGGCATAGATTCAAGTGAAGGAAAGAAGGGCGGGCACGCGAACTAGAATTGCGTCATAGAGAAAAAAAGACTGGTATAGCATGCCCAGATTCACCGGAAAGTCTCCTTTCTAAGGAAAGGTTACGGCCGAAGAATAAAAGCGACTGGGGTATTGCAAACCACTTTTTGACCGCTTGACATCTAAATGCGGACGGGTATACCCTGATTTTAAATGGGATAAGTTCGTCAGCAACGTTTGTACGCGTGTAAGTGCTGGCGAAGTTTGCAAGCTTTTTTTTGTTCTCTGCTGCCAAACCTTGTGATAGACGATTTCTACTATAGTGGTCACGTTTGTATGATCCGACATAGCGGAAAAATCGCGAGTAGATAAACTCAACAACCCAACCCACATGCAGAAACCAATGCAATAACGACAATAGTTAAGTCTTACGCCTAAAACGGTTATATTTCTTTAGTTTTATTAAATTAATTTCACATGCAAGCAATTTATCTAAAGCAATTACCACATAGAAGCCATTAAGACGATCAAATAATAGAAGATCTTGTTCGCAAACATGTGATCAAAAGGTCAAAAATATAAAAATCGATAGCTTTACTTTTCTATACAGATTTTTTAGTACGTGTTTTGACGTACATTTCACTTTTTAGGAACTTTTTTTACGCTTACGAAGCTCTGCTGTGCTATCGCGTACCATGCTAGTTTAGATGAAGTTCGATCGTGAATTGAAATTCTCTCCACTGAATACAGACTTCGACGACGGCAGGAAATAATATTAACACACACTAACATTCGACATTGGTGCTCGTTCATGCCGCGGACCCGCTTTTAGTCAATGACGAACTTCATGATGACGGCAGCGTAATAGCCAATTAATTATCACATATGGGCGTAAAGGCTCTACAGTGCGAAACATAATCTAACATCGTTGTTGTCCATCGACAGTGATTAGTTCGGCTTCAGGACATTCCTCGCCGAAACCATCAACCGATATTCGGACTTCACTCGGGAAGATCGTTTGACTATAACTACAAAACGGAGAAAGACGCTTGTAGACTTCTCTTTTTACAGAATAATTCTTTAGTGAACAACAGACAACGTACAATAACCAATAAAGTATTAGAATTCGTCTATTGGATACAAACGGACAATGTAAAACACAAAATAAAACGCTACCTCGGTAAATTTTTAGATGAAACGGGCAGCCCCCATGCGAACCCCCTGACATCGGCATAGTATTTGCATTTAGGCTACGGTCACTGAGTTTGGCAGCATCTCGTTGAGTTTGCGTAAATGGCAATACAGCCACTGAAATTAACCAATCAAATACTAAAATATACATGCGGTCCCGAGCAATACCTGGTTTAAATAAAGAATATATAATCTAATAAACTAGGATATCTGCATTGCGCCCGCCTTTCAGAATAGAGAATTGCTTACATGATTACGTTTTTGTTTCGAGCAATCTGTCCACATTCATAGAGGCAGTGATATAAAGAAACGGAAATTTTCAACTAAGCTTGCTTACCAGTATAAAGCTGGCGGTCCTTTTTTTCTTACAATATTAAAATTTTGTATGTATGCTAGCTTCTAAAGGAATTCGCAACAGCTTCAAGGTGTTTTTTTTCGTGGTAGCAACGGTAATGATTCGCGCTTTGTTCTCAAGATAGGCATTTTTGCTCGCACCAAAATAGACCCAACTACCAAGACCTGATTCTTAAGCGAGACCTAAGACTCGACAGAATTGTTAGAGTCAATTGTACCAAGAGTAAACGACCTAATATGTCAATTTTAAAATATTTCTGCTATGATTTTCAGCTAACCCAAAATTTGTTAAATTGCTACATTATGTGTATGCGGATACTTCACTATTAATGTCACGCAATAATCACCGTAAATGAAATATAATTTCTTTATCGTTAACATTACTGATCTCTCGACCCACATTGTTTATTGCTTTCATTTATATATACAGAGCGGGGCATTAAAATTCAAACACGCTTTAGTGGCTGTTTAACGTAGTGGACGTGCGTCTATTCTCTGTTCTTGTATTAGAAGAAGCCAATTCCATCTAAAACAAGCTCATCGTGGCAAAAAACTTGTGGGTTCTAGGAGCAAAGGCCAGCTATTACCTAATGTGTTAATGTGAGACAAATCCCCACCGAGATTAAACTTCTCTTTTTTTCTGAAATCGAGGGTGTACATCATTGTCACTATTCATGCAACTTTTGAAAAATCGGAGGATATTTTCTAAGGGGCAAACCGGTTTGTCCACAATAGAGTTTGGACTTAAAGAACTCAAATTTATCAAAATGATTCAAGATGCCATTTTTTTGTACCTAGTGTAAAAAAAAATGTGTGTATATATATATATATATATATATATATATATATATATATATATATATATATATATCGCCGTATTGAAGATCTAATTATTGATTGCGAATTGGGTCGCCTATAGACGATACACCGGTTAGCCTTTTAGGTACTTTTCCAATGGTTAGGCCTTCTGCGTTTTTTTTATAGTCTTCAGACTTATTCGCTGTCTCGAGCTCTTGCATTTCGAAACTCTTGGCGTCCTACCAGCCCAAAATTTTAACCTGAAAATCTTCGCATATAGCGTATTATACCATGAGTTGAATACAGCTTCACGCACGGTCACTAGTAAAAAGTTACTTAAAGGAAGAACACTTTCCGAGTCGTTGAAGTCCCGAACTTAAAATGTAATTGCGGTAAATGATTGTTGTGTTGAATGAACATGACAGTTAAGAATGACATATTTAGCACATGTAAAAAATTGTTTAATTCTATACTTGTTTGAACACAATCTTAGGCACAACTTCGGATTTAAATACCCGACTTACATAGTAAAAATGTCATACCGGTTCCAGCTAAAAACTGGTTAAAAGACCCAGTAAAAGTAAATATAGTAAACGTTTTCAGTGGCGAACTTCCACTTTTCTGAGCAAAAACACCAATTTCTACCATGGAATAATACAAAAAGATGAAATTAGAGATTCTGACATTTGATCTAAAGACGCGCTGTGTTTGCATAACGTAATAGGGGGTTAAACGGACGACACGTTTCCAGGAATCGCTTTATAGAACTAGCGTTACATGCGCCCGAATAAGAAATATTTCAAGCAATGTCTAGATCTTCTTCAAATTCGTTGCTTTCGAAAAGTCACAAAAAGCCTAAGAGTTACAGGTTAGTGCGGTCCACCTTGCCATACCTAGACCTTAATATCACGCAAATCTATCAAAATATGTTGTTATAAGATCATATTTTTTAGGAAAGGCGTTCCCTATTGAAGATCCGGTTCTACATTTGAATGTAACGTTTCGGTCGCACGGCCTGCTAACAGGTCTCAGACACTCCAAAATTACATCATAGAAATGCCAAGTCGAAAGCGAGCTATAACATGTTAATGTCGTCTACACCGTCGCGACGCTTGCGCAGCAACTTATTGTATCTAACGGATAACATAGCAATAGCAACAAAATGTCCGACAATTGTACCGTTCGTACAGTATCGCTACAAGATAAAACATATAACGTATGGTAAACTAATAAAATAGATAAAGTAAAACACTTGTTGTGTTCAATTGCCATAAACTTCTGAACAAACCAGCGGTTCTTCTGGAAAACGGAAAAATATCGAACTGGTTTTTATATCATTCGGTTTATTTTAAATCGCTAAAAACGTCTGAATTATTTTTATATTAATTTTCTAAACTAATCAATTTGTTTTAAGCTACAATCAACTTATTGCATGTTGAAAAACTAAGCACGATTTTCAAGCCACCATAGAATAATCATGTCCAAATTGTCAAAACTTAAGCTCTTAATACTAAATGTATCAATCGCTCAACTGAATACTTATAGCTAATCTATCAATTTGCAAAATAAGTGTCTAGTAAATATTAATCATGCATTATTCACTTTCACCCTGAAGTATGCTAATCTTCGTTCAAATCGATCTCCCATAAGTGACCTCACGACAATTGTCGCAGAGAGATGTCATCTAGTATTTTCATCTGTGTCGTCCTTGTCCATCATCTCTCTCTAATATATCACATGGTGTTGTGATTTGTCTTTCTGTTATCGCCAATGTTTTATCGAACAGTCAGAAAGATTTTCTTGATACAAACGAAGCGCTCTTTTTCTTGGCCGCTATCTCCACTCCCACCTACCTATTACCACGCCAGTATATCTCGTCAAAGTAGTAAGAATTAAAAATAGTATCCGTATAGACAGCACGAGCAAACGAAAGAAAGGGCAAAAGATCAAGAGAAGGACTATCTGGCTGATCTCGTATCTGACTCGACCTGAGTACTTGTCACAGTTGCTGCCAGCAATCGGAGGTACAGCATTATCAGTAAGCCATTACGACTATCACCATCACGGCCGCTCCAACCAACGTCATATGACTCGTTTCTCTGTGTGCGCAAAGGTATTATGATCACCTCTAACAAATGCCGACCCTGTTATCACTCTGCTTGAGCCCGTTCCTAGTTGTAACCCTAGCACAGCAGCATCAGCGCTACCATTACCAGTATTATGAGTGTCCTACTCTTCCACAAAGAAACTCTCGTAACGCCAAGTTAACTGGCTGCCCGATAGTCTTGCTACCTTACTAAGAAGTTTAACTCGTTCTTCTTTTACCACTGGGTCATACTAGTTTTAACTAAGCAGCCAATCAGTGGTATCCCCCCTCGTTGTTTGTATCGCCATCTCTCCACTATATACTTTCTTGTAAGACAAAGGCACTGCTGCGGCTGTAGAAAATGCGCCAAATGCAACGAAGATTTAGTCTGGTAGCGAAATCCAAAGTTGTCGCAAAATTAGTCCAGACTTTTCGCCCATTTTTTTTTTGCTAGTTCACCTGCGGCATTCTTCTGCAGCCCGTCAAATCACAGCGAAATTTTTCTATCTTGGCTTTCTTCCTCTCACCTCGTGCCACCACCTACAACGATAGCAGCCGCAGCGGATGCGTGTCCATGGACGACGAGTGGCGTGTACACTGACGTATTTGTGTATCTCTCAGTGTGTTTGTCCATCGTGTATGTGTGGGAGCGTATGTGTGTGTGTGTGTTTCTTAAAGATCATGCCACGAGACGCCGGCCATGTACAAACTGCAGAAAGTCTACGGCCTACAGTGTCCC
This sequence comes from Varroa destructor, assembly GCF_002443255.2. Taxonomy (NCBI): domain Eukaryota; kingdom Metazoa; phylum Arthropoda; class Arachnida; order Mesostigmata; family Varroidae; genus Varroa; species Varroa destructor. The sequence goes on along the minus strand of NW_019211457.1, from coordinate 46,723,180 downwards.
TACAAGGGATCAGTTGCTTACAGCAATTGTCTTTTGCGCGCAATCGACGAGGCAGCTGATAATTTGACGATGCTCCTGCACGTTGTTTACGGAGCAATGGCGCGGAGCAGAGTCAGGCAGTCACGCAAGGAAAGGGCTTTAAAAACAACAACAACTGCTACGGGTGCCGCAAGCCGGCCACTTATGCCGCCACTAGCGCCTTCGCTACCGTCGCCATCGCGCATTGAGAAATCACCTGTGATACTGTTGCTGGTTAAAAAATTGCATGTCAAACAGACCATATAGGCTGATGATCACTTTAGAGGGCAGCGAGTTGAGAGCGGTCACAAAAAGACGGAAAGTGGTCGGCCGATAATACGAAGTGATGCTGAGCAGAGGCTGACAAGCTGGCGTTCCTGCTGGTGATGGCCATTGCAAAGCTAATACCATACTGACGATCCAATAGCAACGCTTCTATGTTCCTCTATTCATGTCGAAACTACAGATATATTTTTAAAAAATTGGCAGATTTCTCAATATATTTTCAGATATGTTCATGTTTTTAAAAACTCAAAGGGGTACTTATGTATTTAGAAGCACCGACGTGATAAATGTTATCTCGATCACGTCAACTCCCTGTTTATGTATAGTGCTAAATTAATAAAATGTATTACAAATAGTAAGGCTAATATTGGACTCAACGCTTTCAAGTTGGGCCTTGCTACGTTACTTAAGAATAATAATAATAATAACACTTAATAAGAATCGAAGAGATGTACATGATTGCACTGAATCATAATACGACAGTAGCCGTCGTGCAGTGCACTCAGACAGCATGTTATTGGTAGGTACCAGAGGCTACAATGCAAATATATATTATTTTTGCGGCAACTTTGAATCGATGTCTTAATGCTTAAAACAGACAAACACTTAATTTTAGTTAACCGTCTACCAGCTGAAATTTTAATTGGATTCTCTCGTACGAGTAGGTAAGAAGACAATTTTAAATGTTAGCGGTGTCATACAGATGCCCTACAATACCCAAGAATATATTGTGTTGTTTTAAAATCATCTTTCGCTCTACCCATGTAACACCTCAACTTAGCGCGTTCTTGCAAAAACTCAATCATGTGGAAAATATCATAACAAACGAATTACATTGAATTGTTAACACATCCTAAACGACTCATCGCTATACTGCGTACTTGGAATTGACTCAACGTTACAAGGCAGCCCTTTATAGCATTTTTTGCACATAATAACTTAACGACCTATCGTCTTCCAGAACGTAGTGTTCAACCTTCTTGGAGAACCATGTGAAGACGACCCGCTGGAGTTCCTAAAACCACCTGTGTTTCACAATGTTTTCAACGTAAATGCCAATTTTTGTTGAAATCGAATTAGGTTATTGACAAATATTTTCCTAGAGTTCCTTTTAGGGTTCAACGCATTGGATGGATGCATTTGGATAGATGCACACAAATAAAGAAAAGTTCAGAAAAAAAAACTAAAATTGGATAAATGCACAGAACGAAATGTTACTATTTCGCCCATTAATAATAAGCGCATCAGACCCATACTAATGAAACAGAAATACGATGCTCACCATCCCAAAAAAGCTACGAAAAGTAAATAATCGATAAAGAAAATTGCTGAAATCATTAAAAAAAGCCGCCTTTTTATTAAAAAAAAAAAAAAAAAAAAAAAAGAAAAAGAAAAAAAGCTACGAGCAGTACGTAATGACTTTCACAGCGGTTGAATCACTTACAATATTGACATTTCTTATGCATTTCCAAGAAAAAGGTAGCTGATAAGTGCATAGCAACCAGAAATTTATTGGCAGCCTGCCCTAAGATTTGCATAAAGTTTCTTTTGTTTTACTAAGGAATAAATGCAAAGAAATGCGATTATATACCCGAGTACTAATCATGGGTCAGAACCTATATTTTGTTACCTTCAAGGTATCTTGTAAGTTTCGAGAAACATTATTGGTGATTTGCTACATATCGGTAAAAGAACTGCGAACCCGTGTAGTTTGAAAAAAAAAGTTGTTGTGCTCTTTTGATTAGATTTCCTCTAAATCTTAAACAACGTAGTAATCTATTCATCTTAGATTACCACCAACAAGTCATTGCAATTCTGGAACATAATAATTCAGTCTATCTCATTGTGACGAACAAGTGGTGATCAGGGCCGCGATATAAATTTAACATTATCTGAACAAAACCAGCCGCGCATGCAAGCCTGCCGGAGTGCCGCCACTATTGTCTAATTCCAGTATTTCACATTAGGTTTAACTCTTATTCTCCTAATTGTTGCTAATTATTATTTCTTTAATAACGTGCGGTCCATCCCAGAAACGAATTAAAAGACACGGGTAATGGCACAACTGACCTGCTGTTAGGTTCGAAATACACGTATGAATTGAAGTTCAAATTTACTTGCCAATGCGTAAATTTGACATTATCTAGAGTAGTGCTGGTTTTTTCTATCGTAAGTTTACTTGCGCTACCTAACGGCATAGTGTCACTAACAACACAGTCAAACTAGGCAATTGCTGCTCCTCATACAAGCGTCGTATAGAAAAAGGTCATGTGATTTCTCAAAATCTCCTTATAGTAATCGAAGCCCTTAAATCATAAGCTTCATTTAAGACCTCACCTTTCCAGTATTTAAGTATCTGAAGGCTTACAAATAGTGACCTTTTAGAGCCACCTTGACACATTATCGCACGAACTGCTAAACAGAATTAGCTAACTGATTGATCTCATCATATTTCATCCACTTACCATATTTTCTACTACTAATTATTACGAATTAGGCTAACACCTGCAATATCACACAGAAATATTTCATTCACAGAGACACCTAACTTTTCCATACTCTGTTACATCGTTAACTTACAGACTCACCTAACATTTAACCGATGAATTTTTTCGCTCATCTCATCGTAAGAGTCGATTACAACCTTAACAGGACTTCCTACTTCGACGGGATCATTCTCCTCTCTTCCGGACGACATCATCCTGTCGGCGTTAGCGCCCAAGGTGCCGCCGCTCAATCTGACGTCCTCTCTGATAGAGCTGATCAGTGTTGTTACGCTCGTTGGTTGACCAACGTTGACGCCACTCGTTTCGACAGCGGAATCAGTTTGTTCAGCGAGAAGTTCGTCAGATGTCTCCTCAGGATGACCAGTCATAGGGTCGCGCCCATCAAGGTCTGAGCTTCCTGCAGAAGAGCCAGAATAGCCAATGCAGGTACCTGTTAAAATACGCGCCGAGAAAATACGACTTAGCTATTTGTTGAACTGTCTGTTTCCATTTGTGTTTTTCATTCTAGGGCTCGTTCTGAAAAAAAAGCATGTTTCTGTTCGTTTGAAACTTATATCTGCATCGAAGATACACGAAAATGATAGAAACGGAGGAATCAGACACTAGCATCATGAACTTAATCTATTCGGGACAAATGGCGATTAATTTTTTTGATTAGTGGAAACGTATACATACTTCGATCGGCTCCTTACATTACACCTACATCTAAGCTGATGCAAGAGCATGTCATTTGACGCTTTCGGATACATTTGATTATTATTCCTGAGTTATTACTTCTCGAGTAAGTACTATAATTAGTAGGAGAGTTAGATGGATTAATTTTGCCAAATAATATCCCCTGCATAAACGTATATCAGTTACACGTCTTCCTGGGCAAAATGTTTAACACGAATCGGTAACATCAATGCAAGGATCACAACATCGATGATAGTGTCTCAGACTTAGATTGGTAATTTATTTTACCTTTGCCAAATGATCTGATCACGAATAATTGCCATTCGCTTAGCTGCTTAAGATCTAGACGATGAACTGAGCCAACGAATGACTTGTTTCGGACAACAGCAACCTTTACACTAAACTGTGTGTTGTATTCAATACACCTTTATATAATCCACATCAATTACAATATTATAACAGAAATCAAAGCTTTGTCCCTATAGAAAGGTATATTTACTTACTGGACCTTCGATATTCACAGTTGTAGATGCTTAAATGATGTTAGCTTTAAACGCTCGTCAAGCTGGAGTCTAACAACGAAAGAAAACCCTGATTATAGCAAGCATCTTCTGACACCAACACTTGCCTTTAATGCATACCAGATTTGGCATTCTGCGTGACTTGTCAGACCAAAAAGACGGCCACAAACTCCGTCCACATTATGATTGTGTCGAATCAATAAAACCCTCACAAAGCGACATATGCTGTTCCGAGTTGCGTTTTTTGAGGAGCTCATTCACTGGACTTATAGTATGACTCCGCTGGCAAACTCATTGTAATAAGCGAAGGCCCGAATTAGTAAAAAAAAAAACCAACGCATGCATTGAAAATATTCGATAATCGTTGGACATGTATCTACTTTATTTTCTAATTTTATTTGATTCTTGATATATCGAATATTGATTTATCGCTGTGTTACAGTTATGGCAAGATAAATCATACGAGGGTGAAAGCCCGTTTCATTAGATGAGTGCTCCACTAAATACAGAATCGTCTAAAAACTGATCGTTTAAAAAATATCAGCAAACGAAACGTCGTATTCAAAACAACCATAATCCACTTCAAGGAAAAAAGGCTCTTACTGTAAATGGCAAGGAAAGACGAAAAAATTATACGATATGAGACAACCCTTGAAGTATAAAAATTTGCAGAAAATATAGAAAAAAAAACACCGAACTAAAGAGAGTTGAGCACGCCTCATGGTAACTTATATACAAACAAGGTCACACATGGTTCAACACGAACATTTTTGCAAAATATCTGCAGTATCTGGTCATTTTGAATGGCCTTCTCAACAGGAATATTTACGCAATATTAACTCGCCTGGTTCTGCTTAGTTTTTCTTATGGTGCTGGGCCGTATACAAGATCATATTCTTGGATACATAGATTCCAATAATGTGAGCCAGTCCGAGTAGACGTACCATTACCAAACATCTAATTACAAAATTAGCAAGGTATAATTTTTCGGTCAAGATTTCAGGAGCGAATTTTTAGCTTGATTTTCACAGTTGAATATATTTATTCTTCAACTTCTTCTCACCTGCGAGACCCGATCTCCAAGTAAATACCTGAACATCTAGCATATGGTATTCAATAAGTTGATGATATTATTGGAGATACCACGTTTGCTTTCATTTGAAGGCAAGAATAAAGTGATAGCTGTGCCTATGTAAAAACTAGGTAAAATTTAAACCTTTGAAAATATGCAGCGTTTCAGGATTTAATTTATAAGCGTTTCAAGATGAAATTAGAAATCAGAGCTGGAGGACACATTGATCAGTTTAGGATTAAATACTAACTTTAGCTAATATATAATAAATATAACCGTACAATACCCCTATATTATTTCGATATGGATATTTTTTACATTTAGTTTCAGAATAGACCTACTTTTTCTCAAAGTGATTGTTGTTGTTATAAAAATAGTTTATTGTTTAGGCACTTTTATTTTAGCCATGCCTCAACAAAAGTCAACACAGTTTGCCCAAGTTAGGGCACAGCATCCAGCTTTCAGACAGACCAATCGACCGGGTAAAAATATAAATTACATACACAGTGTGGCAAATCATGAATTCAAAACAGCAGTAACCCTTGTATTAATGCACAAGAAACTAAACCATTAATATAACTGAGTTACAGCCGCATTGTTTACATACATATGGAAAGAGGGAGTACTTTGTAACTCATCAAAAGCGACGCCATACAATGACATGATTAATTATTCTCACTGAAATTGCTTTATTTTAAAACTCATCAAAATTCTCCATAAATTGTCTTTAAATAGTCGCCTGTGTTTATCCCTTTGTCAGGTATCTTTTAAAGCGATGTTTAGTATCTGCAGTAGCGAGATACATGCGGGTAAACTTGTCTTATGAACGTCCTTCCTCGAGGAAAACCTGTTACATGACAAATTTTCCTCGAGATTTTTAAATAAGCCTAATCGTAATGGACAAGTGGATTATAGGATAATTGTTTTCGAAACTAATCAAGCCACAGATGTCAGGCATGGACAGCTGCAGATGCAATAGTCGGCTAGGTATGTAGTATAGTAACGTTATAAAGTTACTAGGCAGCTCTTTTCGGGTAAGCTCCTTGACTATTCGGGCCACAAATATTTTCTAGGAAAAAACATTTCGACACACAGACAAGAAGAAGTGATCCATTATTATGCTTTTATAGCACTGAGCAATTATGTATCTATACACCATTACCACTTCTCTACCGCTGCTTTGGGACATTGCTAACACCCTGTGACTTGACGAGACGCAGCTTGCGGATTTATGTGATATTATTTCGCATGCCACCTAAACACAAAATGCTAACCAAAATCATATCAAATAACTATATCCGCAAAAAAAACAGACTGATTCTCGTCCGTCGAAAAGAGACTCGTCCGTAGCTTGGTAAATTCTGAATATAAACCATACACACACGTACCCCAGTGCTTCACTTCCGTCTCTGTATCCATTCAATAGCTGTCTATACTTAGTGATGGCACGCGTACAGCCTCAAGAGATCTTGCTTTATATAATAAACTCGCTAGTCCGGTCAAAAGCAACCAGACTTACTGTCAAACGTGTATTTACTTTATGACTCTGATGGTGATGCTGATGACTAAGACCGAACAGTCATACAGATTTTTTTTTACAGTTGAGCCTAGAGCAAGCTTCTCGCTTTTTCGTTCTGCCACCACAGTGAAAATAATAAACTTAAAAGTTATACAAGATACAAAGTACAAGGAACATTGTCTTGCTGATTTAGTCTATATTTGCTGAGCAATGTAGACACCTAAACATCATACTGTATATTGCCAGAGCTAGGGATTAGTCTGTCATATCGTCTCGGTTGGGAAAACCTTAGACCGCTCCGACACGCCAAAGCAATTAGACCTGAGGGGGTCGACATTACAACAAATACTGTTTGTGTTCAGTGAATTGTATACGACAAAGTTAGCACAGAAATCATTAATTGAATCGATTCGCCTTAGCCCATTATCTTTTCCAAGCCTTCACAGCCCAGTGCCTTAACCATCATGAAAAGCCAGGTCAACTTACTTCTAATCGAATTCTCATTGCCACAAGGACAACTATGGGCCCACTCTCAGTGAATACCTACAGTCTATAACCACTACTAGTTTCTATTATAGTAACACAGCAGACTACGTAAGCGGCCGCGTCGAAACAATCATTTCCATTGTCTTTTCGTGAGTCAATCATTGTCAGCATCAACTGCATTTCAATCGGACCGCTAATTTATGACCAATATGCGCACGTCAATTCCCACCTTTCCGAGGGCCAGGCACAAAGTGGCGAGGAGTACCCACCAGACAAAAAGAACCATCACCACCACTGCTACTACTACTGGTAATAGGTTACAAGAAGCAAGCGCGCCTAAATTCTGCTGCCATGCCTAACACCTGTAACAGATGAGTAGGACCTGTCAAACCTTAAGCGACGCTTGTCAGATATAGTTGAGACCCACCTTTCGAACGCTGTCCGCCACTCTTTCGATTGCGACCCTTGTTTCGGCGACTTCGTGAATTTGTCCACATCTTGTCGTTATTTTGTTGTACTAATCACTGCCGACTAAAACTCTATGGTCTGTGCGCCAACACTCTGAGACTAACTACTGCCGGACCTGAGAGTTAGCTCATGGTCATCGTAGATGTGCAAAATAATTTCAGATATCTATTTCTTGTTACACATTTAGGGACAGATATAAACATCCAGTGAGAAGCACGCACGGCTAGGAATTGGGTATCTTGGTGAGCGACAACTGGTGCTGCGTGCGTGTGAATTGCCACTTTAGTGGAACATTAAATTAGCCGAAAGGTCACCATTGGACCGTGTATTTATTTTATGCATAGCATATATAGGTATGAATGCTGAATATAGTAGGCGGTATCATGCGAACGGGAGTAGCAGCTGTAGCGTTAGCTGCACGATCGTACCACCGATCGTTAGAGACCGATCATTCATCCAACAGAGCGAGTCACCGATACGGCTGTTGCCGATGAAGGATTTCCCTTTCCCACCCAACTGGCCGAAACCAAAACAACACAGACGAGATGGCTACAGGAAACCACTGTATACGACTAGTTGCATTGTCTATTTCGCATCTTCGTTCGGCTGCCTCTGTCATAAACGAACCAATGGCAATGTGTGGCAACGTCAGCTGACATGGGCCGGAACCTTCTGTTTTGTCGTTGCTAGCAGATGAAAGGAATGTCGCTGATCGCGGTGATGATGATCATGATCTGTGTTGTCTGTTTGGTTCTCCGGCGGTGCAGCAGTTTCGTGAATTCTCACAATGTCAATGAATTGTAAGAAGAGATCGCCTTGCGAGAAAGGAGCGTGTTTTGTCCATGGCGATTACCGTATATCAATACTATATGATATTAGACTGAGCTAGAGTAAATTTATTTTCATATTAATTCTCTTTTCAGTTCAGGCATTGAAGCAATGCGTCTTACAGGACGATAGCGGTTTTAGACGAATTTCTGCCGTCGAATGGCAATAATTGTTATTACAGAGCTCGGCTTCGTTTCCAGAAACGATAAGCGTGTAAAGAGAAATAAAAATATCAAAAATGTGCATGAAGGAAGAATGGGCACATCTAAATAAACTCAGCAAGTTGTGAAAATAGTCACATTGGTTGTGTAAAACTTCAAGATATATTTTTTGTATCTACTTGTCATGCCGAAGCGGAGAACTAATAATAGGATAGTGTCGTAGCAAATTTTCTATGTCCATATTTTATATATCTGACTATGGTCACTTCCGGAGCGTATGAGTTGTTTTTGTTGTTTATTCGCGAGCCAACGCTTCTTCTGGTTGCTCTTTCGTTAATAATAGTTATGAAACGATTGTACATGCGAAAGTTCTCTCAATTAAGCCAACTTAATTTTTTTAATGTTTGTATTCTTTCATAAGAACTTTCAGCCTGCGGCAAAGTAATCGCGAAATGGTTAAAGCGTTTTGTATGACTCTTACCAAATCAGTCTACTTATAGGCCTGGTAGTCCCGACCGAGCGTATGAGATTTAAGCTGTTACAAAGAAGCATTTCATAGTGTCTATTAAGCATATTGCAAGTCGCCTAATTGCATAGGTGAGCAGTGATCACTAATCTTTCTAAAAACGGAGCAACACTTGTAATATAATGGTGAGCTCGTTCTTGTTATTAAGGAGATACGCACGTTTATCGATACGTTAATAACAGACATACAGCACTAAACCATATGTTATTATGATGAATAATCTTAATGACTTTTTAGCTGATTTGCTCATGTGTAGCACGATTGAACCTCTAGTTGTAAATTATTTCCTTTAACATGAAACAATTACGAGAAAAGACCGTCTTGCAAGTAAAGAGCATACTTTTAATTTATAGGAAAAAGAGCTTATTAAATAATAACCAAGGTATCGTTGTTAATTAAAAATTCGCGAATATATGTCCATAGAAAGAAGTGCGTTACGCTTACCGGCCATGATGTCCTCAAGTCATATTTAATTATTATTACATAGAAGTTAGTGTTGGCGTGGAATACGCTAACCAATGACTATGGTTGGAGGTGGGGGGCGTCAGAAGTTCTACATTTCTATAATATTCTGCTCAAAATCTATAATAGATAGTAAATAGGTCTGCATCCATGTTGTCCGTGAATATTACAGGGTCAGCGTTTTGAACGTAACCGAGAACGACGGATGCCTTTAACTCTGAACTGTTGATGACTTCACCCATCTCAACAGCTTTATAAAGCAACGACTATAGGTTAACCTATAGCCGAAGTGGCGGTTTTTAATAGTGCAGTTGTGGTGGAAGTAGCTGTACTGGGATAATCGACAATGAACAAAATTACTTTGCTACCATTTGGGCCTGTTGAAGAAGGCCTAGAAGAGTCCAGCAAGTCCCCCATTGACCGGTCCTTGAAGCAACAACAAGCGGGTATTTTTGTATTATATGTGGGATAACCCAAATCGAGGCTAAACAAAGCATATGCTCCAAAGACTGATGTATGTTTTGCACTAGATACAGTTTGCTTAACATAGAAAATTACAATTGTTTTTTAAAATTTTTTTTCTAATTTAACTAAAGACTCAAAATATATGGCAATTTCAACTTACAATTGGCCAAAAAATGTGACAAATGCAGTGTTCTTCAAACCAACTTAATAGGTCTTGAATGCTACCCTAGTATGAATCCTACTTGACGTAAAAGTGTTTTTTGGTATGACGTTCGTCGTGTCTGATGGATAATTATCAGATATTTGTCAGAAAGCATTTGAAATCGAGAATCATGCTTGAATCATCATGTTTGCAATCTAACAGGAAACAACCGTCTTCACGTAGACGTTTTATGGTGAGATTAGTGACTCTCTAGATCTAAACTAAAAGTTACCTAATTTAGAGGAGTTCCATAAAGTAAATTAAAATATATTAATCTACAACTAATTTATCAAAACATAATGGAAATAACGCCAGAATGCTTAAGTTTTTTCTCGCGTCTATCCAAATTGTACACAGAATGCTAAAAAAAAAATAACTACACGGCTTTAAGACTTTGACCTTCTACATTTTGATTTTATAAAGGCTCGATGCTTTGTCGGTTTTCAAGGTAATCTAATTTCACATTAAATGATCATTAAACTAATGATTGCTATTCGCTCAACGTCAGCCGATGACTTCCTAAGGAATCGTTGTGTTGTGTCGTCAGACGAGTGTTAGTTCAAGGAAGAGTGTACTAATTTTGTGAAACATTCCTGTTTGTACTTGATCCATAGCTATGCAATTATAGTTTTTTTAGCTTTACTTAAGTCGCATGCTTTGCTGTGGCTGCCCCTTGTATTATTCCGCTCTTTTTATTACGACATAATGACATAACATGAGCTGAATCAAACTTAATTTTTTTGGGGTAAGAGGTTTAAGCTCTGCCTTGGCGAATGAGGAGGATAGCACGATGGCTTACGCTTGTTAAGTGGCTAAATGATGGATTGTTTCATTCGCATAAAATTGTGCAAACACGTGGATCGTTAGGAAGCCTGATATTTAACTTTAATAGCAATAATTGTCGTCCTTCAAAAGATTTCTTGATAGACTTCACTTCGCTCTTAGAAAAATGAATGATAAGACAAAGCTGATTACTTCTACATATTTTGTTGCTGTAATGAGCGTAAATGCTCTTTTTTTTTGCTAACATTTTTATTGCAAATAACTTTGCCAATAAGTTTTGGGCACTTGAAGCGAAAATTAAGTTGTCCCTTCGAATTTCGTTTGCTTTTAATCTTAGCCTCGTATCTGCATATCGTTAGCGAACTGTATTACGCGCAATTGCATGTACTATACTAGTACTATTATAGGATATTTAAAGAGACACTTGTTTTTCTTGTCGTACCTCTGTTAATGCAAGTGCCGTCTTCATCTACGGCCCTGTTGCGCCGATTGGTAGTTTCTGACCCAATTGTTCTCGTCACCACCTTACACAACGATGCCCACAAAGGACTCACTTTGCCAAATCTTCGAAAATCCAATTAGAACGCCGATATTGGGTACAGTTACAGTTTTATGCTGAGAATACATAAGCCGATGTAGAGACAAAATTTCGATTTATGGTTTGACACTGTAGCAGTAGCGATAGATCTCGGTGAACTTTAGCGTGGGATCGAGGTTTCCAAGGCAATTATTCCTCTTCCGGCCGGTAAAAGAATGGACAAATTACAAACAGTCGTTTCATATCTACCGCTCTTCAGTCTGTATCGAATCGAACTAAGTACTCAAACTTGCCAGCTGATGTTGCAGTTTTTCAATGGTTTGTTCTCTGCTCATTCAACTAACTTTAGTACCGGCTCACTTAGTTTGAATATATAATATTACTGTCACTGTTTCCGCTTTTAGAGCTGATGCCACTGTGTTGACCTCCGTTAAAGGTGGCAGCAATCAAGCACAGAAAAACGTCGAAAACGCAGTAGCTCCGAATGTGCACTAGCAAAGTCGTTCATGCGCGTAAAAAGCGCTCTGATGAATGCCAGCGTGCTGAGCTTTTCGCTCTATGTCTGCGTACGTATACACTTCTCTCCGTTGTGTGTGTGCCTCCAAGGATCCGATTCTGTTCGATCCGTCCGAATCGACGCGTTGCGCTGGGGCGAGCGTCGCAAGCATTCGAAGGTGGTTGCGTCTATCCGCATCATGGCAGTGAGGTAAGGGCTGTCTTGCCAATGCGATTCAGTCTCTCGCCAAAATGCTCATTCGCCAGGCCTATCTCGTCATATCAGCTGGCGAATTTTTTCCGCCTCGGAACGAAGGTATCAGAACATCCGGTGTTGTACGGATATCGCTGGTGTCAAGTCAGACTTGAAACGTCGCGGGCAACAATTACGCTACGGTGTTTGTAGGCATAGCTGGGAAGAGGGAGTGAGCGCTGAGGAAGTGACACTGCGACGTTAAAACAAAAACGCACGAGGGATTAACCCTGATGAACCAACAAGTTGGTTTGCTGGACAGCCAGAATAAACCCCAGCTGGCCGGTATCTACGATAATCATGGACATGTGTTTCCTGAGGTGGTACTAGACTTTTTTCTTTTTTCCTATGCCTCCCTTTTTTGACATGGAAAAAATCGTTTGATTAGGGACGTTTTCAGCGTAAGACAGCAATTAGTCTACGCGAATATAAATAAGATCGCGCTCACAAGCATATGGAGATATCAAGTTGCTCTATAGCGCAAGTCTGTTACGTAAAACAGAGACATGGAAATAGAGAAGATCGGTGGACGGAACCAAAGGTCAGGCTGTGGGACATATATATTAAGAAAGAAAAAAGGCGCGATAAGACGGAAGTCGTTGGTAGCCATCATCTTATAGAGATGCACGACCACTCCGCCATCGTTCACGATTCACTTTTCTTGGGTACAGTTTAAGTCTGTTTAAGCTTATTGCTTACCGCACAATGTCTATTAGTCTGTCGTGTCCACGAAAAATGGCTGTGTGGAAAGGGGACAGGAAAATTTGGCAAGTTTCATTCACGTCATCCAACGAAAAATTACTTCCTTTTAGCACAAAGAGCAAAACTTTCCACAATTCTAGTACCACTGAGCAAAAAATTTGTGTGTAGGGGAGGTAAGAATCTAATTTCTAAAAGTTGCAAAATATCCTTAAAATATTACCTTGGATCAATAGAATGATCTAATCAAATGTCCGAGAATGGATAAGCGGTATAGGATAGATCGTAGGTGTTTGGATGAAAACTATGAAAATTTAACGTGCTTATATAGCACAGCTGATCGTAGTGAACGTATTGTTTGCTCATTATTAGATAGAAAATGAATAATTTGACCGAGCCAAGTAGTATTAATCGCTTGTTAGATTAGGTAAATTTGTATTTTAGTAAGTTGCAATTAATTTTATAATACAGCGCTGTTTTTGAATAACCGATAGGGGTAAGACATACGCTGAAAATCCTGAGTTTCTTGAACGATATCCTGAAGTTACGTCGTACGTTTGAAAATGTGCCGTTACGACCAGTAATTTTATCACGCATTCACTCATGTGAGCCTAAATTTAACTGCATCGACCGGTTCTTTATGCTAGCTTAGCTAGCCCAACCTTTGCTTTCAATAGTTTGAAAAGAAAATTGGGTGTTAAAACTACGATAAATAAGTTATAGTACAGTGTTTTTTGCCTATTTCATAGCGCCCCTTACAACATATAACTTGTTCATTTGAAATGGGATCAATATAAAAGTAAGTTTTCTTAAACCGTAAATGTTTACCATGTTCGTCGTGCAGTTATACGAACGACTCAGACCTATGAAAAGTGTCGCTTCTTCGCCATCAAGGGGCACCAGCCCGAAGCTTCTGGATGGTAAAAACGCGATAGTAAGGACGAACTGCTGTCGTCATCCGTATGTGTAGAAATTATCGAAAACGATCAGGCATCGTCACACACAAGTATCGCCTGAGCGTAAGTTTCGCTCTATAATTCTGCTTCAGACCGGATCGTGATCATTTTTAGATTTCACATCCGTTTGTTGCCAGACTGTCGTCACACGAATTATTACTGACCATCGGCCGTAGTAGCTGTAAGGCGCTGTTGATCTGCTTGAATTTTTCTTCCTTTTTTCGCATGTCAAATTTTAGTTATTAAAGAAGCTGTGTGGCGCTTAATTTTAAAGTAGTACCCCATTATGAACTAAATATTACTTGTCCAACGTGATCCTTACTGCTGTTCAGCTTACAGATATTACCGTAATAAAATTTGGTCTTTCTATTTTTTAAGCAGTGTGCAAATAGTGAAATTACCTCGATCAGACTGTATCCATCATAATTTCGTTTATTTCTTCTATTCACCCACCGTTTCAGACTCAAGGCAGACAATATATTTTACCTAACAATATATCGCAGACTTTCAGCCTGCGATTTATTGTGATCACAGGTCTGCAGTCCATTATCATCGAATGACAAAATGATTTCTATGAAGACAGTTCACTGAGTTGACTTGTGTCTGCTCTATGTTCAATCCTGTTCCGTAGAAGGGCCGTTCGACGGTTAAATTTAGACTGCGCTAGAAATAGCTTGTTTATTAATACAAAATGGAGCAAAAGCTGATATAAAAAATCGTTCACTGACTTTTCGTCCACAGCTAAATTCGTACCGCGTATTAGTCGTGGTAACCGTAAATGTTGGTCGTGGTCGGCAATGTAACTGAGCCAGGCTAACCTTTGTTGAATACGACCGAAAGGCAGTTTAGCAGATGATTCACTGCTTACTTCGTACGGATCGCCCGCTTTACGTACTTGTAGATCTAAGCATTATAGAGATGTGACGATAGCGAGCAACATAATTCGACTTCCGTTTCGTAGGGCTTTTTACTTGAAACCATCCTGACGTGAATTTTCGTGGGCCTGGTGTAACGATTATGCACGATGCAACTCACTCTCGCCTATATTTGTATCTCATTTCAATTAAACTCGAAGCGCCACTTATTTTAGATAAAGCTTCTAGGCTTGATAAAACATTTTAAATCATCGTGTTCATAGCCAGTTAAACCCTGTTACTGTAATTATTTGAATACTACAGCGAAGTATTCACTGTCCAAAGATCGTTTACAGGTAGTTCGTACATATGTTGCTCTAAGACAGTAGACTACAATTGTCAGCTCAACTCATTATAGTTACTCAATGTAATAATGAATTTTTAGGCTCAGTTAGTACAATCTGTCTACATCTATTGCGGAAAGTTGTCACAACCTACAAAGATCATTACAACATATGGCTCGATTCGTTCCATGCTTGCTGGAAAAACTCAAGCAAGAGATTTTCTGGAAACGCTAATGAAACGTCGAGCCAAATAAATGCGTGCGTTAGACAACGCGCTATCAGTCAAACATAAGCGATGGAATTGTCGCCTTGAGCTAGTCTCTAGCCAGAACTCGAAAAAAGGTCAGAACCAACAGTGGGAGAGCGAATCAGCTGGCTGCTGTCAGCTATCATCTGAGGTCATCTCACTTATTAATTAAAGCTGTTCAATGCTCCGCACTGCCTCTACGAAAAATAATTTCCTCTTTTGTTTATATTTAACTTATACTCGTAAAAGTCGACAACTTCAAGCGTTTTACTGAGGGAATCATAAAAGTGTATATATTTAATAATAATAATCATATTAATATATATTTACTAATTTATATATTTTTTATTCGAAATAAGCAGAGCGCATCTGCGGTACACTGTAGGTTGCTATAAATGATATAGTAGTTCGCTTTGTTGCTTCGCATATGAAGTAACGATAAATTCCATAACAAATTATTTAATGTAAAGGATGTTTCGGTTCTGTGTTGACCACTTAGCCTGCCTGGACTCTAATGTATGTTACACACGAGGTAGCTAAAATTGTCCCATTTTAATCTAAAACATTACTCTCTATGTCTTATTTTCAGTGTGCTTCACCGGCCTACACAATGAACGTATTTTTTGCCCCATGCACCTATACTATACAAGAGATGTGGTCACGAGAAGTGGTTTTCGTGTATCGATACCAAAAACGCTAATTAGTTTAGGATATGTTTCATATCTCTACAACGAAACAATGCGTTGCTTAGTTTCTAACAACACTATAAATAATCATGTAGCAAAAATGGCCACATGTTCATTTGAATAATGTAGTAGACGAAGTATCTGCTACATACTGGTGGCTTTGCATAGATGCACACGGAACATAGGCCCCTGCTCACACAGCCAATACAGGCACTCGAAATAAAATCTTTTTTTTTTTCTTTTGAACAGATTCATAAGTGTAGTAATTTCATTGGTTTGTAGTTTTATCAAGAGTGTAACGTTCCATCCATGAACAAATATTTTAAAAAGAATCTATTTGTGATCCGTGATCAATTGATGGACAACAGATTATGTAGTGGTTGCGATCTAAAATACGGGATGCAACTGCGTGTTAGAGTAATTGTTAGATAAAGCTGAGCTCGTATCGGCAGGGACCAGGTAACCAAGAGGTCATAATCGATAGTCACTGTGACACCAAGTTGATTGACTTTTTTAAGTCTCTAGTTTTTTTTCGTTTTACAGTCTGCTCCTTATTTTGTCGACAACTCGGCTTAATTTCTTATAAGTTTATTACGTCTCACCATAATGAAACACCAGATAACTTTAGTTTTCATGGATTTACTTCATGGATTTATTATTTAGCCTAACAACTAAACTCAATTTGTGTGTACATTTTAAAAAGTGAAGGTCTGCATTCATTTCTTATCACATGCTCTAAATATCAAAAAATCCTTTAAATACTCGCACTAATATTATTTTAGGACGATAGAATTAAAAAGATTAACAAAAAATTGTGCGCACAATAAGCTAACTTTACTGAAGACAATTAATCCATTAAAGAGATATTCTTTTAAACGTTTACTCGCCTTTGAAGTGACAACAGTACCTGAAGGACATGCAACAAAAATGAAAAAAAAAGCTCAAAATGCGCGGTACATTTTCACTAAAGTGGAGAAGTGCCAAAAATGAAGCAGGAAAAAATAGGCTCATGGAATAAATTAGTATTTTTTTGAGTTTACATAGATTATCTAAATTTACTGGTCCACATGGGGTCCCCAACTATAAAGATCGTATGTACACGAAGTCCAGTATCTTCTTTTTGTACAATCTGAAAAGCTAATTATAGCATACAGCTGATTAGAACCAGTGCAAAAGATCTCCTCCCATTTAAAATAAAAAAGAGAAAAACATTGCAGGAAATCTGTTCAAGTTATAGCCCTTTTTGATATAAGCACTTATTCTAAGCAGTTGGAATTGTCTCCGTGAGATTGCTACTGGAACGCGTACCAATTGCATGCCTGTAGAAACGGTCTATTCTGTTGATGCTCGACAAATAAAGCGATGATGAGCGAACGCGTGGGCCTGCTACTTTTTTGAAAAACATGATGTAAATTCGAAACGTTCCTAAAAATTCTTTATTGCAGCAAAAGTTCATTGAAGCAGTCGAAAATTGGTTAAAGTCCTACATAATAGGCAGCATTTAATAAACCGCAGTGATTAGAGCGAAAATAATTAACCAGCTCCTCTTCGTTTTACACCACGGTCTGTATATTGAAGCCCTTTTCACCTGAGCATTAATTGCTTAAAAAAACAAGACAACAGCAGATATTAATTGCCCGGCCGAATGAAACATTCAACAATACATACAACAACGGCTGTAATGAAAGGGCTTTCTTTGTGTTTGATAGAGTAAATTGATCTCTAACTTTCGGTTCGTATTTACTACTTTAACTGTAAGTGACGTGAAAAATGCGAACGCTGACATCATTTGTTCACTGCTGCAGGACTCAATCAGAGCGATTTAGATGTGATTGAACGCTCCGATGACTAGTATGAAATTAATGGATCATATCTCTTCGTTAATAATAGAAGTATTGCGATCGATCCTTTGTGTCGCTCTGTTTTATTGCGCTGATATTATTTCCGAGCATATGCTACTAAATCGTATGCAATCGTACGTAGTCATAGATAATGCCAGGGGTTCCTATGTTTTTTTTGGGTAGCTCTATTTCAAGTACAAATAGTTATAAGAGCTTTCTCCTCTGAAAAGAGAACGACGCTAGATTTCCAATCGCTTATTAATATTAGCTTCAGTCTCTCGTATTTTGCAGTTGTGAAGGCTGTACATTCTTTAATTCACGCGTTCATCTCGACTGATGCTCATTTTTTTTTAATAGATCCATACAAAAATGATAATCAAATAATCATGCCTGCATCAGTAGTGACAACTGGCCAATCTTTAGCATTATCAATATCCTTAATTAAAAGGTTATCAGACATAATGATACCCACTCGGCTTCCTGATTCGAACTCCTCCACAAGTAAACATCCGACATAAGAGGTCGCTGCCTCCCTGCTAAGTGAGTTGTAGTCAGTATTAGCGGTGTAACACATTGTTTTTACACTATGTACTCTTCAGTATCGGCTTTCCAGGTAGTTAGGCTCTGCCGCAGAATTGTGGTCAGGTTAACGTGATTTGAATCAGTGCTTAGGAGCAGTATTTGACGTAAAACTCGAAACACCTTAGCTAGTGTGACTGTCGGCAAGGGACGAAAAGAAAGTCTTTGTATCAATAATGCAGAACCATCCCTTTGTCTAGAGTGGAACTATATTTGGAAATTATTGAACAGAAGGATGTGTCCTTAAGAGGTCATAACAAAGGTTCACTTTAATAGCCGAAACAAATTAATACTGCTACCGGCAAATCGGAAGTCGCTTCGAAAATAGTAATTAGGACGTAGTGTCATTACCTGGAATTGCAGTTCTCGCACGTGTGATTTTTTTAACATTACCCGTGAATATTGTCATGCCGCAGGTATCATTGATGCACACACGATTGTTAATATACAGAGTCGATTAACTGCAATTTGTCGATTACTTGAAATAGGTATGTATCTAAGTAACACCGATACAACTGGTCCACATACGCTTTGGGGGATTAAAAATGCTGTATCTTTTGCAACGGTGTTTCCAACACTAAACAATCGTGGAATTTTGTACAAAATTATAGGTCGAGTAGGCTATTTACGTCCTTCCACGCATCCGTGTCTAAAGAGGGCTAAAAAATTTAGTTCTGTGGACTGATATCAGCTAAGGAATTATTCATATTGGGTCTACTATATGAGTAAATAACTTAATGGTTTCTGTTGTTATGGGGAGGATTTTGCATGTTTTTTTTTTCAAAACAAATTCTATTGCAAATTATGGTTATGACATCATTAACAAACAATGGAGTTGTCTGCGCTGTTAAGCTCTAAGGATTGGCTAAGGGATTAGAGCAGCATGACCATTTGAACGATGTCCCGATGACGAAAACCCATGGTAAATGTACATATTTTTTTAAACATTTAACAGTTTCGTAAATATTTACCTGCGAAATTTGCGGCATAGCAGACGTATTGGATTCGTAAATACTAAATGAAGTATTTCTTCCGTATCAAGCCTGTCGACTTAATTGCAACTGAATCGCGTCGGGCTTAAGGCTGTAGTGGTTAGCAAATGCCGTTAGAAGGTTCCTCCAATCATAATCTTATAGTAGATGTCGACCAAAATACCAGATTTGGCCTCAGATGGGTGAAATAAATTATCATGGTAAGGGTGATGTATATATTTTCGTTTATTGAATTATCTTACAGACACTCAAGTTGAAACCATTGTTCCTAGATCATGTCAGGAAGAAGTTCGATTTAAAAAATATACAATGTTGCAATTTTATATCCTTCTCCCTACCCGTTCCATATGTCAGTTAATAATTTCATCTTGCGATCTTTCCCTGCTATCGGTTTTACTATAATTATTTTGAGAACTTACAAATATTTACTTAAGCAATCTATTCCTGTCCAACACGTTTCTGTTAGATGTGCTATTCCTACGACGCGTGCCGGATGCTTTCGAAATAAAAGTATTACAAATATTTATCTTTCTTTATTTCTAGGCCCGCCATTTTCCGTTTAGTTTAATTTGTTCTTAAACTACTATATTGATCATCTAAAAAACCTACAACTGCCAAAGCTTCATTCCACCGAAACATTACAAATTGTGTAATGCTGATTTATCTTTTCAGCTCAGACGCGTCAGTCGTAAAAAACCTTACGCATTCGGTTTCATTTGTCAATACACTTGCACACATAGGGTGATTAACTCAAAGCTGTCTACTGCCTATGAGCGTATTTGCCTATGTACAACGACTACGAATGACAGATTTTTGCTAGCAAAAGCATGATTCGACAGTCATGACCCGATCGTCAGGTTCAATCCCGCCTCATTTATGTATGCCAGCATTGGAGATCATTTCGATCCTTGTTAGTATTTTCCAGCGTTGCCATCGCCTTTACCGGTCGTTGTTGACGAGGCTTCCATGGTAAAAAAACCGTGCTCACTCTTGAATTTTTCCACGTTCGTGATAATCTGGGTGGGCTGAACACCTTTTCCGGTTTCGCCCGGCTGTTGTCTCGATTCAACGTTAACAACAAGCTGACGAAGTTCGGGTGCTTCGCGGACGATGAAACGAGTATAGTATGACAGGACGTCGTCTTTGCTCAGCTGGGCGACTTGTTCCGCTTCCAGCTGTTCGCGGTTAAATAGGTACGCCCGCGACGAAATTTCACGCCACAAGCTAAAATCAGATAGGAGGGCATGCAGTAAGCAATAAAGTGTTAGTTAGCAAATGCTAATAGGATGGCGGCATGCTTAAGTTTTGTCGACTCGAAGTCGAAAGACTAAAACAATCACGCAAATAGTACCATACCTACTGGATGTTAATATAACATGATAACTCAAAGCACTTACATTCTGGTCTTGTCGTAGAGCTTCTTCGGCTTTTCAAGCTTCAAAGCAATAAGTGCTTTCTTGAACCTTTCAAATTCCTCGAACGACATTTCTTTGAGATGCTTCTTCATAAACTCGTTAAGGAACACATCGATACGGCTGGAAACGAATGACGGGTTCTTATCCGACTGGACAATTACACGCATTCCTGAAAATCGATATATGCGTAGCGTATATTTTAGATATCGTGTACGGGCGACACAGTGAAAAATGTAAACCAAAGCGTCTAGGGGCAATATTAATGCGGTGACCTGTCATAACAGGAGAAATTTAATGGTAGATATTTTTGTAAATGTTAGCTTCTTAAACTATGTAAAAGTCTCGTTGGTACTACTTGTAATATTTCTTCATGATGACCTTTGTGCTCTCAGCAGCATCAATGAATTGTAAAAGTTCATATTAACCCAACAAATCGAAAAACTTGCAACAGTTACAATCAACCCCCAACTGAAACACACATGGATAAAATTTCTGGCTTACCGTAAGTGTCAAGCATTTTCCTGTGCCCGCCTGACACAATATAGCCGAGCTGCTCCTTGGTCCTCATCTCGTTAAAAAAGGGCTCTTCAAATATTTGGCAAAACAAATCATTGATCGCTGTTGTTCGTATATTTTCAGGGGTAAGTGCCCCTATTTGATAGTAGGCCATCACGGAATTTGTTGGGTGAATTTCGTTGTATCGATCCAACTGATAAATTTCGCCATCGCGCAATTTGTATTCACGGAAGCTCTTCGTTTCATCAAATGTTAATGGGCCACCTATAGTTTACGATGTAACAAAAATGGTTGTCCGACTTTATTGATTATGATTAACTTCATTAATGAAGTAACTATAAAGCGAAAAATGTATAGTTTGTGCTTACTGCTTTGTGCTTTAGTTGGTAAAGCTAATTATTAGCTGGAAAATTAGTAGCTTCTAGATTCTTTTATCCCTTAGGGCCTCTGTTCCTGAACAATTTAGTCAATCATTGTTGCTCGATCGAAAAGAAGTTAGACTATTGCGTGAAGGAATGCGTAAATAAATGATAACGCAATAATATTGATTGGCAATAAGGTACAGATTGCTAATGATTAATGCTAAGGGAGAGTTTTGGAGTGCAAGCGGTTTTTTTCTGTATTCGTTGAATGGTAGGAATGATGAATTAAGAACTAAAAGAGTTTAAAAACTGTTTCAGTTCTTAATTCTAATAACCTAGCAATACATTTCTCGTTTTTTTGGGTAGCATGCATTACAGATATTCAAGTTTAGAGAATCAGGTTTACGCTAAATTACATCTTAGTTCTGCATTGAGCAAACACGTAAATGACGGTACATCAAAACGCATCATGTCATCACAAACATTCGTTTCTGTTATTGAAATAACCATAAGATTTTGTTAATAACTATTAAGTGAACACAGAAACTATGTAGCTATACTAAAATAGACCTTGTATAGCCATGATAAAGATGTGCATTGCAAAGTTGCCATCAGCACGACTACACATAGGGAACTAGATGAGGCATTGTATCCAAAATCATAATTTATCGATAAACATATAGCCCTGAATTCTGACACACACAAGAACAAGACAATGCATTATTTTCAAGTTTTCGTTATTTCTCTAAAATCATTCGAACAAAAACGGCTTTAGTTAATGAGGAGTAGGTTAATGTGTTTTGAAATGATCTAAGGATAAGCACAGCGGCACTATGAAACTTTCGTAAATGTCAGTAGCAGCCATGAGTACTCACTTTTTAGCACCCTTCGAATAGTATCTCCCATTTTTCTCGCTTCATCGACAGTCATATTTCCATGTATAAGTGTCTCTACATACATTTTCTTGAGAAACTCCTGAAGAAAGGCTTCGCAACGCTCTAATGTACACTCTTTTTCTGCAACGGCCAGAACTTGTTCGTGCGTCCAGAACTTCTCGGTAAGAGCCATGTTCGTGTAGAACACTGCTTGTTGATACGGTTGTTCGGCGGCGAAGTTCTTCAAGTTTCGGATGTACGCCTCCTTGAGGATATCGAATCTATTAGGATCGAACTTGAAGTCGACCAGTCTTTCGCAAACCCGCTCCAAAATAGCTTGTTGGCGTTCATTGTATCCGCGAATCTTCAATAGAAATCCGTTCATATTGTTTTCAAGATGGTACAAACTGCCAGCAAGTACTGCTGGATAAAAGTACTCGTTGTTGGCATCACTGAAACATGCCGTGATCATATAGGCTAGCGCGCTACTGATCGGACTGTCGTAAAGCATCGGAGATCGCAGTTCGAACATGGCCGTGTTTGTGGGTAGATTGTACTCTTTGTCTTGCATGTACCAAATTCGGCTGTGGGATTCGTCAAGGAGGAGGACAGGGGACTTCGTATACTTGGGGTTCTCAGGCACCAATGAGAAATTAGTCGGAATAAACTCGTTCGGAACCGGCAGACTCAGCTCAGCGTCGGGTTCGGCGGTTCTCCAAGCATTAATTTTTGCCTCGGGAATTTTTTCCACCGTGTACTCAGTTGAGTAATATTTCTCTACCTTATCGGTTTTGCCCTCAAAACTTTTCGAAACCAGGGCGATACGAACCTTTTCAGGAACAAGGTGGGACATCAACTCGGAAATCAATTCGGGTTTGTAATCGTCGGCAACGTACGGCGCTGAGAGTATATCCTTCCAGTCATACTTGTGCATACAGTCTGTGAGTGACGGTACGTAGTGAATCGGCGTTTCCTTCGACTTGAACCGGAAACGCATAACACCAAGGTTCTTCAGCTCCTCGAACACCCAACTTTGTGGTCCTACCTTACGAAGGAGATTCATGTACTGAAAGACGGCGCTGGCTATTTCGTCTGTGTGCTCTAAGCCTTCAGGTGTCAGGTTTATCAAAATGGAGAAAAAACTGAACCCGCGACCGCCCGATTTGACACCGCCAGACAGCGCATTTGCCCACCTCTTTCTTTTTAGGTATGATAGCAGACTTCCTTCCCCTTCATGGCCGACCAGGTGGCTCACGTAGTGGCCGGGGTTCGTTCGATATTGTTCGCGCATATCGGGTACCGGAAAGGTGATTGCCATATGCCGGATATCCTTGACGGGTACGACCTTGGCCTGAACGCGTACCTCAGAATCGGTAAACGGATGATCGGGCCATACCTGTGCAGCGATGTTTTTATTCTTTACGCCAGCAAACAGGTCGATAGCGATATCCGCTAAGTCGTCGAGGCTTTCTTTACCCATGAGACAAACGCTCATAAGGTTAGATGAGTACCATTGCTCGTGGAAATCGAGTAACGCTTTACGAACGTCAATGCCCTCTTTGAGCGGTACAGTCTGAAGCGTTTCGCGGTTGCCGGTGCCAAACTTGGAAAAGTCGTGTTCGGGGTTTCCTGTTGCACTATCAAGCATCCACAAACGCCACATATCCTGCTTAATATTCTTTGAGTGCTCACTGTCAATGGCGTTTAGCTCGCGGTCGGTGCAACTCTGCTCAAAGAGAGGTTCGAGAAAAAACTGCGCGAAAATATCGGCTGCCTCCTTGAAATTCTCCGGTGCCACGTCGAAGTAGTAACAGGTGTGATCCAATGACGTGTACGCGTTTGATATCCCGGCATGTTCAGACAGGTATTCGTGGTAATGATTCTCACGAGGGTATTTTTTCGTTCCAAGGAACAGCATATGCTCGCAGAAATGCGCAAGCCCCGGCAGATTGCGTGGATCAGTCAAACAGCCTACCTGCACGTTAAGGGCAGCGGCCGATTTGTCCGTCGTCGGATCGGATACTACTAGAACCTTCAATCCATTCTTCAGCACCAAGCCACGATAGTCATTCTTGTCAGATTCGCTCTTGACTATGCTGTGCGTGCTTATAATCTGGTCGGCAAACTTCGGCATCATGTTCCACGCTATTTGCGAATTGTAATGAACGTAATTTAATAGCCCTGAGCTTGTCCACTGCCGGCCTATCCGCTGCACTCGTTGTCTACAAACTATTGAGCTAGCGGTTAGAAGTCGACGCAGGATCGGCATGCTAAGCTTGCAATTAGTTGATGGGCGTGCGGCACACAGCGACAACTTACTGATAGAGATAATCCTTAATCGGCTCACGCAAATCTGCTAACCGTCTCGGTGTAGATTTATAAACAGTAAATATGGCACGCCATTTACTGCCCCGCTACCAAGACCAGACGCTGTCACCTCTAGCCAGCAGAATCCTCCTGACACCAACTTGCTCGTCGTTGCAAAAGGCTGGGTGGTGCCGTCTGCTCTGAGCGGTACCAACCAACCAACCCAGAAATGGGATGAATTTCAGAGCGTTTCTGGGCTTCATGACGTTTCAAAAGACAAGTTTAAGAGCATGCCCTTACGACCGCGCGAAGATGGTTTGATGAGTGATGTCGGCGTTGCTGCAAACGTACATGTTTAAAGGCACGACTTTACCTGTAGAATGAGCTAGATGTAAAGCAAATAATATAATTGTGTTGTAATCATTATTTTCTTGCCAAAGTTCCTCATGTGCTCGCGTACTAAACCGGAAAGTGATGTATAGTTGACATTATTTTATTGCCCAATATAGTAGAAAGGTAACTTCAAAACTTCCCTACAAGTATTTCAAGATATAAAGTACTATAATATGTTTATGGATTTTTATACGATTATGGTTATTAGCGTGACCTGTTAATTCATCTGTGAGTGGGTCGATAAGTTGAAACAGTAGATACATGTAAAATATTTGAGCATTTGAGTTGTGATTAGTTTTATCATGAAATTTAAGTAGACTTCTAGACTTTTAAAGGAGTGTCTACCTTAAACCTGAGCAACAATCTACCTGCTCACATACATAGTAATGATTTAGTCACTCATGTATTTATTTTGGGTATGACAAAAGTCCCAGCGAAACGTATTAGGGCATCATTTCTCAACACGCTCGAGACGTATTTACCAGGTGCAGTTGGCTTTTTTTTAAATGCTATTATTTCCTCTAAAGCAAAAGACTAAAACAGAACACTGACCATAACTGTTCTTATAAAACTGGAGTTAATAAACAAATCCCATGAGCAATATAATAAGATGATAATAGAATCGGTTGTTCGTGTCGGCTGCTTCAGCAACGGTGAAATTCACGGAAGAAGTCTGGAAATATAATTTGTCGAAGTCTTGTGGCAATTATAAGAGTGACAAATAATTACCAAAATTGTAATCCACTAGCACTAATACTATTTACGAAAAAAAGCAAGACTTCATCAGTTTGTCAAGTTAAATTCTCGTCATTAAACAATAGAAGAGCTGTCGCATGTAGCCGTAAAAAAATTAAATGATTAAACCTTGAGAAAATAGTGGTCAAGGATACCAAAATCTTCAAGTGAGTCTTCTTAGATTAAAATTATTTATTATTTTGTTAATAATATTTAACTTCAAGCTTTTATTCGTAGAAAATGGAGCGTCGAGATCTCCCAATCGGCATTATCGAACGTGGCGTTATTGTTGATAAGATTTTAGTTTGCCAACAGATTACGTTCTTAGATATTTGACCGACAAAACATCGATTCTATAATGGCCCTTTTATAGCTTTATAGAATTATTTCCTTAGCAAAAATATGTTTTGCACACGATGTAATTGTACTTCAGACTGCCCCCGCACGCTCTTAGCCCATTTTTAAAGGATAATTACACATTTTCTTCAACAACGATGATTTCTCCCATTAACGACACGTTTTCTGTTTAACGCTATGTGAAGTCAATCCACAGTGGACCATAGATTAGTTAGAGGTTACGTGGGTATTTTCAGAATGTAATACTTTACTGACTCAGCCGTATGCAGTCGTTTTCTGTGTACCTAATCCATGTTTACAGAAATAATTAACTTCTAAAATTAGCCTGTCACGAAATTCAATGAACAAATACCTATGGTAGGCCCGACACAAATCTTATTTTATAATTACGCTTAAAAATACGCTTTATGTGAAACACGTTTGCGAAAACAGGAGTTTAGAATTCTACAAGCCCATAGTACTATTTTGTCGAGAGAAAATAAATGTGAATCCTGGGTTGAAGTTATATACATATATACTCCTTCCATGTCACTCTCTTGAAAAATCTTTATTTAAATATAAGTAAAGTATTTGACATAACATCCTGTGCCTTTATCCTGTGTAGCCCCATGCCGTATGGACGTGGAAGAGGCACGTTTCAACGTTTATACTATCACACAACTAGAGATATATTGTATATAGAAGCGAACCCCTTGTCGGTAATCCGTTCATTAACACTACTCCTTTATTTGGTAGTTTGCTTGTTGTCAGTACGTCGTTTTCATATAATGCTACCCTGTGCAATTAAATGAAAATGATTTATTTTTGGTACGCATACCTTTTAGTTAAATATATTCAATAAATCTACAGTCATTATCCAGTTTTTAGGGTATTTGTCAAATATCCATTTGTTTGATGTCTTGTTAGCTATTTAAAAGGCATCGTCTTTTAACAGACTCCTAAATCTCTTTTCGATTCGACATTTTAACAGTAAAGGTTCTAACTGCAATAATAACTCTGGCCTAAAGCTTCGCAAGCGGTAACGAGTTGACTTTTGGCTTGTTAAGAAATTCGGTCCACCATGACACTCTGCCCATATTATCGCCATCGACGAAGCCTTGCATTATCCGTTTGTAAATATCGCCGTCCGAGTGACCCAGTACAGACTGAAGGGCGAAATCTGGTGGGGCTATTGCGTCAGCCAAAGACACGGACTCGTCCTTAAGTATAGCACATAATGAAAGCAGTTGACTGCGCATTATTCCTGGCAGATCAGGGCCAGCAGTGAAGCCTCCAGCGTAAAGGTCTGTCAATCGTTTTTCAAGACACCAAAGGCCAAATGTCAACGTGATTCGAGTCAGAAGAACTCGTGGTACTCCTTTCACACAAACCTCTTCACATAGCCGGTCGAAGCGTTTTAGTATTACCATCTGAAATATGAAAAATACTACAGACTATTAGCGTATGTCAGACAGCATATAGAGCATCCAAGTTGAAGAAGCGGTCTTTATTGGATTAGCATATTCCAAGTGATTATGCGCAAATCACTTTATTTACTCAACCTATTGCATGGATAGATAAAAGCCGCCTAATACTGCAGCTGCACAAGACCATGAAAAACTGTGCCCTAATATGAAGCCGATGCGATTTGCTCATATTGAAATCGAAACTAATAAAATAAATTCAACATAATCACTTCACTGACCTCAATAAACGCGAGTGAAAGTTCTCTTGCCAGGAATACTTGAGTATTATTCTTTGCGGTCAGTCCATCGGCGTGTTCTCGATACCTCTCCAAAGCCAACTGCCACCGCTGAAGTAGATGGCACACAAGCCATTCATAGATCTGCACAATGTCCTGCACGCTCAACTCTGTCTTGGTGTCTTCATCAGTGGAGAAGCGTCCCGTTGCTAAAATTCGATCTCGTCTTTCCAAAAATTGCAAACTGGGCACGCCAAGGAGTGAGCTCTTCGCGCCTTCGACGGCAGCAAGTAGCACATTGCTTGTCTGCTGTAGTAGAACGTTATTGTCGCCTTCGTAAGTGCAGTTACCGTCATGGTCGTCACGAATGTCTGCAAGTCCCGCCGATCTGAGATAGCCATGACCTCCACATGCTTCACGAGCTACCTATAAAATTGAGTTAACAAATGAATAAATCATAATTGCAGAAAAGCCGTTGCCTGATGGCAAGATGAGCTGAAGGCACGTGAAAAATTATGGAACGTCCTAGGAATGTGTTATTGTCTAGCCACGAATAACGGTATTCCAGTGCATAATATTATAGTGTCCCGCTTAGTGCATGCCAGCGTGAACCAATGTGGTCATTATCTTGAGCTAGTTACCTTATCAATGCTTAGGAAACCAACATGTTTGTTGAAGGCTCCTGTGTAACAGTTAATGTCAATTAATACCTGTATGGCGTCCCGGGCTAACCATGATGCAAAGCATTTTGCCGCGCACGAAACAATATGTAATTCAACGCCTTGCTCGGCCCATTGAGAGCTTCGGTCGCCAAACAGTGTTGACATATGGAACGTGATGAAGTCTCTATTCAGAGCCAGAGCATAGTGGTCCATGATAACTGCGCCGCAGAGAAAAGGCAAGATTCGCCACTGTTGAAGCTGATACTCAAGAACAGGTTTTTCAAGGTTTCCTTCTTCGGAACCGAACTGTCTTCGTACAGCGGAGTATCTAAAGGAAAGACACAAAATAACTTTACGTAAGAAGAAACTATTCAGTTTATTAGAACTGTTTTCGTAATTGAAAATGACGAAAAGCTTATAACTAAGTTCTTCGTGCTTTGGAAGAAACCAGCATTGTCGATAATTATTAGGTAAGATGCTTTGATCACAATCAAGGACGATCTGTGTAAGAATTATATACCAGCACTCGGAATTTGAAATGAAGAATCGCAGACATCCCTGAATATCATCTGGACGAAATTAGTCTGACACCTTATTCAAAGTTTTTCTTTTGTTGCTCCGTTAGCATCTCAAGATAGATTTTATCCTAAAAAGCCAAGGATATAATACGTAAAAAATTACTAAAAGGAACTCACCTTGTCGCTATAACGACCGCTTGTACCAAGTTCGTGGTGCTTAAACCAACAATAGCAACCCTGCCCATTGACAACGAACCCAAAGTCATCCCGAACCGCTTCGATGGATCATCAACGGCAGACACGTATTGACCCTCGGGAGTGACATCGCCAGTACGGTTTAATAGGCTTTCTCTTGCGATGCGATAGCGATTAAATATCGCAAAGCCATTATCCAATCCGTTAAGGCCCAATTTAGGACCCATATCGCCAAGCGTCACCCCAGGAAATGGTGCCAGTGTGCGTCGATCTCTGACAGGGACTACGAACCCGTGCAAACCGTGACACATTTTATCGGGCGTATACAGCTGTGCAAAGACAATCGCATGCGTAGCTGTCTGGCCAAGGTTTCCTGACCACACCTTTGCTGCTTCAATATCTGGCGTGTGTAAGATAAATTCTTGTGTAGTTGGATCATAACGTGCTTCTGTTCGCATGCCACGAATGTTCGTACCGTGACTCATTTCAGTCAGTGCAAAACATCCAACAGCTTCGAACCTCATAAGGTCGGGGATAAGGTCCAAATGACGCTGAGTCCCGAGGCCACGAAGCGCCCCAATGCACATGTCAACAGCCAATACTTTTTTGAGACATAATGACCAGTCGATAGAGCCAATACAACTATTAAGGACACTGGGCAGTACGGGGTTCTCAAAAAATTCTTTTTGGGTGAAAAAGCGATATTCGAGCAAACGTTTCATCTGGAGAAACGTTGCCTTTCGCCGGTCTTGTAACGTGCCCCGATCTTGCCCAGGAAGACGGGTAAACAAAGGATCTTGCTCAAGTGTTCGATACACACGAGTTTTGAAGCGAACAATTGGTTCAGCTGAAAAAAATTTAAGATAAAATAGGACTTTCTTCTTGTCATTTATTAATGTAATCAGTAACTCTTATATTTTTATTGCTGATATAAATTAACGTTTCGAGTTCGGCACTTAATTTGTTAGACGCGCTTCAGACGGCTAGCTCTCAGCCCGAAATGAAGGGTGCCTGCGAGTTCGAACCTATATATCGTATCGAACGAAAATATAACGTTCAAAATTATTGGAGATTTAACAAAGCACTTTGCATAAAGTTATTTTGCCTACTTTTTTACTTACACTCTAGCAGCACTTTAAGCTTTTTCCACTCAAAGGATGCTTTTTTCCTGTAGTAATCCAAAGGACCCGCGGGCATCTCGCCTAAGAGTTCTTCGATCGGCAAAATCGCCCCTTCATCCCGTTCGAAACTTGACTCAAACATGATAACGAATTAAATAGGATTCTGCTGGAACACCTGCATTTCGAAAACAAGCCATGATAAGCTTAGTGGTCCACGATAAAATATGCATACGCATCGACGTAGATAATAGTGAACGAAGAGCCCTTACGATATCCGAGACCCGAGAACAAAATTTTAGGTCGAATTCAACGCTGTTATTCAACGAAACTTAATAAAGTCCAAGTTGCAAAACACACACTCAGCAGCGCTTAATCAATCGTATCGTACGCTACAAGGACAACAAACTGTTTTGAGGAGTATTCTGGCAAATTGTTAACTTCCAACCAGCCATCAGCTACCCGTTCATGTGATTCAAACGACTTGAACTTCCAAATACGTTTGCTGCTCTTTGTATGTGGTGGATATTTGGTTGACTATTTTGCACACATATAAAGAACAGCAAACATGAGCACACAGACACGGATCCTATTGCAAGTCATTAAACCATTTAAAATTGTTTTAAATATTCAGTACGTTCAATACGTCCGCAGACACGTAGTTATTTTGGTGCTGAGAAAATCTTTGAATATGGATAGTTTCCTCGAAGTGGTTACACGGTATGAAACGAGCGGGATGGGTATGTTTCCTTGTTGTATAGAAGCCGTAAACAGGTTACGGCAATATTACATATAAATATATGCACAATATTACGGCATATTTGGTCCAAGTTCTTGAACGATATGTTTATTGCATTATTTGTTATGCTTATTTGTTCATTAGTAACATTTGCAACTTTCAACAAGTTCTAACAAAGCAACGAGTACGTATAAGCCATTATAACGAGCATCTTATTTTGAGTAACACCAGTCGATCGTTATCTTCGGCCTAAAGCCTGAAAGTGAACACACACCAGATAATTGGTTCGACAGATGACTAACGCTCCTTTGTTATAATATACTGGGCACAAGAAATCGGAACATATAGAAAGTTTGTCGATGAGCTACATGTTCAGAACATGAGTAGGCACCTGTAAAACAGCTGATCTTCTCCGAAGTACCAACCGAGGCTGTATGAAGGTATAAAGGGAAACCGGAACTTCGCAGTTGACTAAAAGTTTATCATCTGTACTAGACACTCATCAGATCACCAAATCTCAATCGCCAAAGGATTACAATTTTACGAAAGTTTCTAAATCTTTACGCATGCTCAATTGCTCCTATTTTATCTAGTCAATGCTATGCTCAGTATTGCTCCATTGGAGCGATAAAGCGATTGCAGCGCCCCTAGTTTTACTGCTCAGAACGTTTCCTTTGTGAGCATGTTTCCTGCGATGACAAGCCGAACAAATAGATGTGTGATATACAGCCTACTGGCATATTTTGTCTGCGCACCGTGCGCCAAATAGGACAAGCTAAGTGAAGGATAATGTTGGGTATCATGATATGCTAATAAGTTGCAAGCCGGGTACTAACATGTATTGCAGACCAAGTTGGTAGCGCATTGGTGGAGAAGGACGTTTTCGTTCTGTATGCGTACATTTGTTTGCATATGACATAATCATGTTTATCGAACTAGGACATTATCTACCGAAATATCATGTAAATGGGCATTTCACTAATGCTGATCAGAAGGTTTAATGAGCACCGGGCTGATTTAATCAAAGATAATGAAATTCATGTTGTTAGTTTGTAAAAACAACATTATAACGATCAGTATATACAATATTGTATAGAGTAAAAAATTATTAAGACCATATGTAACGTACGGAAGACGTATGTTGGACCACAATTACGCATGCCTAAAACTTCTTTATTAAGGTACACGTTAGCTTGACTTACGCGTATATTTTTTTGTGTATATTTTTCACCTTTCACCTGTGAGTACGTACAATCTGTGTTTTTCCAAAAATTAAGGAATCATTTTGTTTGACAGCGTTTGCCTTAGACAAACATCACTGTTCGACACCATTTGCCGTATTTGGTCGTTCAGTCTTAAACGTCACATAGTGACCTATATTTTTTTCACTATATTTTAATTAAAGTATACACTGTTATCTTTTGCCATTCCGATAATAAGTTTCCCGTTGCAGTGAAAGTTTGGACTACGAGAGTCTATTTTTGAGGAATTTCGAAAGGCAATTTCAATATCACGTTAAATTTGAATAATCAGAAAAGCAATAGGAAATGCCTGGTAAGTATGGTAGATGACAGAAAGCCCCCAATTATAAGTCCTGCATTTTTATCTCGTCACTTTTTGCGATGTGGGGTCGAGCATCGTCGTATAGTAAGAGTGGCTTACCTTCGCTGTTGTGACGTTGGCTAGTGAATACCTAGTATATACTGAATATCTCCACCAACTATTGAAAGTATACTTGAGCCGTAGTCGACAAACGAAGATATATAAAGCTGCAGTGGACAATTTCTGTATTAGAGCACAAAATAGACACTTTTTATAATAAATAAATAAATAAATAGATAAATAGAGCTTTTCTAGGTCTACGTTTACTTTAAGGTGATGTCGAATCAGTTCAATTGTATCAATCATCTTAAAGGCTACTATTACCGTAGGGGGATGTACTATTTATGATAAGTCACAAATCGGTGCAAGAATGAGACACTGTTGTAACGTGACCAAGAGGTAGTTAGCATCTTCATATCTCTGTTTTTATCTTTACTCAACTTACGTGACACCCATGCGTCTAACTTTTACGTCTTGTTCATTTGAATGATGATCATACCATGGAGTTTTGACATGAGTCGGCTTCTACCACATATTTAAACTTTTTGTTATTTAACTTCGCAGGAGGTGTGTAAATTATCATTTTTATTTGTGATGCTCGTAGTTAATAACTGATATGAAAAGTGTGCGTTCTCTTACCAAAAAAGAAGTATAAAGGCTGTGTCCCCTCTAACGATGTTCTTATTTCGAACTTCTGAAGTGGAAAACGTGACTCGTTAAAGGCTGTGCATGGCTGTCATAAACAACGAGCAGAAGTCTTATCTTGGCAGTACAGTGGTAAAAAGTACGCTTGTAAGGCTTAAGGATCCGTACAAAGTGTCTTAGATTCAGAGGCACCTTTTCTTTCGTCCTGAAAAGGGCCTATCGGCAAGGCAATGCTCATCTGCGGTAGAACTGTCAGAAAAGACTCGAAACATTGATTGATTTAGATAATGCGCAAAATGCTTTTGTAGCGAAAGCAAATATATCTGCGCACATAGTCTGCTACTTGAATCCCATTGTGCTAGAATCTGCATAAATAAGCACACTGGATAAATTCTGAATTGACAAACAACGGGATCTTTTTGAAGAAGCAGAAAAATATCAGAGGATTAAATTCTTATTGCGCTTAGCGCAGTATAAGTATTGCACGAATCTCGAACCTGCCACGAATTGCAATGATTATAATAATATCAGTCAATGGGATGCACAGCAAATAACAACAACAGTGTCCTTTATTAGGAAAATTTTTAAAGTGCAGGACCGCCTTAATCTGTGTGCGTCCAACCAGATTAGAACTGAAGACCTTCTGGTCCAAATGCCCGACGCCACCGTCGACCCAATGGCGCGTTATATAGCCTTACAGGCCATTACATACAGTTACAGTAGCCTTTGACTTCGTTTTCGTGTATTCTAACCTATGTAAAATTCGATGTTCGTATTTGAGGTGCTAACATGTATCGCCCCGAACGTAAAGCGGATACAAATAAATGTTAACCCATAAAGATCCAATATATGTGGATGGGCAGTTAAATCTTAATCACCATTAACTTGTTTCGTTGTTACAAAAAAAATCATTGTTAATATAAAAGAAAATTTCGATATTCCAAATATATTCTCAATGAGCAACATCACTTTTATGCCCGTTATACTAGACCCCATCGGATACAATACATCAAAACTATTTATTTCCCTGTTTTCCATCGAAGCGTGTTCAAAGTTCGAACTTTGGAATTACATTACCGTTGTCTTGTTGGTTTTTTTTGTTGTTCTCGAAATTTCTGTACCAATAGTTAATTCGTTCGTTTATCGCGACACTCTCTAAAACATATTGATGATAAAGGTCTATTAGGCCATAGATAAATAATTGGAAACTGTGATCACAAGAACCATGAGTTTCATTCAAATGCACCGGGTGTCCGGGCACTGCAAGCAAATATCGGCGAAATGTGTTAAAAAGGCGAGGATATTTCGGAAAACGTCCTTAAATTAGGAACCGCCCGAAATATATTACAGATCTGTAAGGAACTATTAGACGATTACTAATTGTCATCAAAAATTGAACTGAAGTACTCATGGTGAATTATCTAAGTAAAAAAAAAGACAATTCTTTGCTAATCTTCCAAAAACGAGGTGGGTGGACCTCAATAAATTACTTTTAAGTATAATTCGAATGATATCGGCAAATTCCCTACTTCTAATTACGTTATCTAATTACCATACGAGAGGCAAATACTTACTGAATTAAAACAGTTTTCAAGTGTACACGCGTATCTGTTAGACCTGCGTTAAGTCTACACAAATTTGTTTCCAGCTACGAGCGCCAAATGTTTTCAGGCGAATTATTCCAGCTCAATTAATATTAAGCCGTGTCTTTTTATTACATAGGCACGTTTAAAAACATGTTTTTATTATGTTAACATGTTGTTATTATAAAATCACGTTTTGACCTTTCCACATACTGTCTGCGCAACATTTAGTCTCAAAAGGAGATCTGTCATTGTTGAAACGCTTTGAGGAGAAACTATATCTTCTCCAATTCAAGACCTGTTACCTAAAATAATGTTTGGTAGTTTCTATAGTATTCGGAAACTTCGTGACAATGATGTGGAGAAATCATAATATATGCACAACATGAGATAAGCCTCGTGAAGTAGTTTGAGTATCCACCAGTAGTTTTTAGAATAACTAAATTCAGCTATTCACGCTAGCATCTGTGTACTTAGGTGTATCAACAAAAACGCAGATAGACTAATTATTTCTGCGCCTTATTTTACAACGAGCTTGGGCTAGGCTGCAGGTAACTCTCAAGATGCCCAGCTACTTTATTTTTTGTACTTTATAATTTAAAAGGCGCATCAACCAATAGCTCTCTACATTCAACCAAAAAAACCGATGCTGATATGGTTGAAGCCCTCAATGATAAATTGTCTGTTGTGTACTGCTTAGCTTTCTTATTTGTTGAATATGTGGATGATTTCGCTTTCGACATTGGTTTCCATCTGTTATCCGAATAGGTGGTTTACAACACTCAACTTCTTTCGGGTATTTCCGCGTTTCTTCTACACGGAAGCACTAAATTTACATGCAGGACTACAGAGCAGCTATGAGGTCAATTTGTTTTCATTTCAGAAAAGAGTGGTTCCCAGACTGACTAATCAAATCAGTTACGTCATCAAGAGCGAGTCAGATCGAAATACGTATTGAGTATTTCTGTTAAAAAATGGCCTTAAAGTTCCTATTGTGTCGGATCCAACCACAGAGAAGTCGGCGGCAGCTCTCAGTGTTCAAGAAGGAGTGCGTGACAGGGGGCTAACACACTTCTGTGAACATATGCCCTTTATCGGTACGAACAAGTATCTTCATGCGAACCATTAAACCTCTTTCGATTCGAAACAGTCGAGCTAACGCTTTAACCTTAACGAATAAGACTCGATTCTTGTTCGATGTCACATCTTAGTTTTTTACGGAAGGTGTTGACATCTTTGCGCAGATCTTCCTTGAGCCCGCGTTCGATCAGCGTTGTACAGGCTATGGACCAACCGCCGTAGATCAGGAGCATAAGATCAGGAGCAGAAAATTAAACACGACCGCAGGTGCCTCGACCGACATGAAAAGCCAACCCGAGATTCAGAGCATAAAGTTTCAGAATTTAATACAGGCAGTAAGGCAAAGTTGTACACTATACCAAAAACATCGACGCCGCAAGACGTTGCTTGATACTCGTCAAGCGTTATGAGTCTTTGCCGATACGGAAAGGGGAGCATACACGTTCTATCACATATGGCTATCGAGCTTTTTGACTGAACTGAGAATAGGCATGCAATCGTGTCTGAATGGCTGGAGCACCCTTTAACCGATAAGGAACCATGTGTGTAAAACAAGGTACTCGCAGCGAGAAATGTCTGTCAAATGTCATTGACTTTTAATGTGTCAAACGTGCGCAAACACTTCCAAACGAATCCAGGTAACTACATTAAGCGTCTGATCGTGCACGAGGGTAAAAGAGGTCTGAATTTTCATCTCAAAAAGAAAGCTTGGGTAACCTCGGTCGACAGTGGACTTTGTTTGGGGGCCTATGGGTTCAATTTTTTTCAAATACACCTCAACCTTTCATGGAATGGCTTGGAGAAAGTATCTAATCCTGCTTCGTTAGCAAGAACCACAGAGTTAGCTCTTTGACGAAATGAACCTTAGTAACATACACCTCTGTTTTAAATCGAAGAAAACCCTTTCGAAATACGTAAATTCTCCTGTTAGGCAAATGCAAGAATTTGACTGAACTAATACGCTACCAGCTAAGTATTTTGCCAACAGGTACAAACCCGAACTCATTTCGGCGTTCCCATCATATTTTGAGCTTGAGAAAGTCCGTACAGTTCTGCTTTCGACGACCTTCGATAATGATGCTAATTATAGGAGAAAGTACTTTTCTATAAACTACGCAATTAACAGGATCCCTGCCGAGAAGGTTTACGCTTGAAAGATGGCCGGGCCCCTTCCCGGTCTACGGCCTTCTTTACTGCGTACGCTTGTACCCACTAATGTTTCATTAGCGACTAACACTTGGACTATATGAATATGCTTATTCTAATCATTGATGAAGTGCATTATCGTACATGTTTCATCTAAGACGGGAAATACGAAATACTGCCAAAGAATGCAGCATTATTTGGGTTTAGATCGCCCTTAGTTTGTCAGGATCCATTTAGTTGCTCTATGGTCTTATACTGCTTCAGGAATGTTAACAAAGAATACTTTTATTTAACTGAAATCTAGGGGCGCACATACTTCCCCTCAAGGAATGTCCATAGCTTCGTCCTAGAACTTCGAGGTTCGAAACCAGCAGACCGTACTTGAGCAATTCCTCCAAGGGCTGTAGAGTTCCAAAATTGATGCGAAGCGTTTTTAGGTTCTCAAAGAAGCCCAGATACAACAACTAAGAGGTTTTCCAGCAGAGCAGCCATAGGAGCGCGCGGTAGTCTTCCTTTACTTACTGCTGTCAGAAAAATGTTGCTCACATGAGTAGTCAGTGGCGGCCTTAGAAACCGATATATATATATATATATATCGATAGTTTGTACCGTATAGTTCGCAACGCGCAGTACCCCGAACAATTTCCACATCTTGGTAAAACCATTTTCGACCTATCTGACCTTAGAAACAGTGTTCTGGCCCTCCACTCACGAGTTCAAAGATGTCATATCACGTTGAAAATTAGAATGTGAATATTCACATCTCGGCTTACTCCAAGTCTACATTGAGGGTACAGAGACGGCAAAAAAAAAATTTAATGTATAAACTAAGCGCATGGAAGGCCTTTTGTGCCACTTATCACAAACAGATGCGACTTTTGATAATCTATCTTAAGCTGTTCTTAAAGGCACAATGGACAATTCGACAACGTTATAGGTTTTCTCACCAGCAGCGGCAGCAGCGAATCCTCAGCAAAAATGCAGCGTTTTCCATATAACGTATAGTGCATCATGACACTGGTGAAAGTGTAGCTAAGCGTGCGTTATATAAATGATCTTAACATGTTTTGCCATAAGCACAAACTACGGGCTCGGTCATTGAAAAACTTAATAATTTAACCCGACGGCAACGGTATATGCGCATCTGAATCTTCGTTTTCTTGCCCTCTGTATGAATTCGTAATGGAAGGATATTTGGCGTCGTGCAGCCTCGTAGCTACGTCGCTAGGTGTCGCTTTGCATCTTCGATTGGCGCTACCGCTGCCGAGAAGTTGAAATGATTTTCCTCTTGCGCGTTAGGTGGTGCTGGCGACGACGGCAGCACCGGCGGTTAGAATTCCAGGGGCCAGGATTTAAGGGGCACTTAAGCGATCGGTACGCGCGCGTAACGAGGCATAACCGGTAAAGAGATATTCTTTTCCTATAAAATGCGATAACACAGTAATTCGCTCTAACAGTACGGAAAAGTGCATAAAACCGAACACATTACCTATTATTGAAAACGACCGCAAGCGTTTACTGGCTTCCAGCCAAAGGATGTGATATCTGGTATGTGTCGTCACAGCTTACTGTCAGACGCAAATAAACCATTAGACATCCTTTTGCAGACGAAAGCGGTAAAGCCCAGGGTGAATATTGAATAAATGCACCAGACTGAATTTCTCTGCTGTGCAGAGGTGTACATGTCACCGTACTCGAACTCCGTTAGACACTGCTCTTCATCATCGTTGGCGTTCCTATGATGACGTCTTGCAAGCGGAGCACAAAATCACCCCAAAAGTCTTTGCAAATTTATGCCTAAGCAACAGCAAAGTACTGCGAAATCATGGCACGAGCTGTACTGAAATACATATTCGGTCGATGTGGTAAGATTAGAATGGCCTGGGAGTTCAAATCTGAATTCAATTGTATTGCTTTGTATGTGTAGCCGACAGTTCGCTAGCCGCTGCTGTTGTTAGGGAGCTGTTGAAAAGTGTCTCTTGCGTGAAGAAAATGACAGGCGCTGGGGAAACCATTCGTTTAACAAACAACGATTTAGAAAGTGTTCATAGTGTTTTTACAATTGGTCTTTGAAAAGACGCAGAATTTCGATCGAGTTGAGGTTAGCTAGCTAATATATTTGAGGTAAAATAGATAAGATTGAAACCATACGATGATCTAAAGTGAGAGAATATGATGGTTTTAAAATGGCGCGGTGGATCGTCGGCTCGATGGACGGGTTGTTGCAAGCACCGGGAGTTGCCGCACGGCAACTCTCCAAGAGGCGGAAATGCGGGTACCTGTATTACATATTAATTTTTAACTTGTTTTTGTATATATATATATGTATCGCTATTAGATCGTCCTGTGTTAACAGAATGATTCAAAAATTGGGTGAGAGCGCGGGTAAAGGGAAGTGATTAGCTAATGCCGTAAATTGGCCGAAGGTTTGTATTACTTACGTTACGAATGCTAATTAAACAGTTTCAAATAGAGCCTTGTGAGAAATAAAGGTCAACTGATAGGCAAGCGTCATACGGTTCAGACTACTAATGTGTTACATCACTATATAACATTAATAGATTAATTTATCCAAACTAATTAATTATTGTGCATGCAAATCTATCTACTAGCAAAACAATATAATACTCAACAACCTTGGTAATTAAGAGAACCGCTCCTTCGGCAATGAAATTTCAATTCAAAATCCAAATAGTTTTTCGCAAAATGCTAACTAACGTCAACGGTTAGTTTCCACTAACGGGACTAATACGTTATTGCCCAAGCTGGACTCATGGGTAGCATCAGCCGCTGGATGATCGACCGCGAACAACCAGGGAATTCTCTGTTCGATTGCAGTTTCTATTAGTTTAGAAACGAATGTATAGCATTCCTCATTAAAAGATACCCCTAATAATAATAATAATTAGATTTAAGTAGGCCTATAACGACTCGAGCTTAAACTAAGCACCAAGATTCAATTCTTTCTGCGTCTCTGCTTATGTCCGATATCGCCGTTAAGGGTTACGAGAAGTTAGAAAAGTTCCAAAGTACTCTTAGGGTATTGTATGCTAGTCCTTGAAATATGATGCCCAATTGTAGTTGTTTCGTTTTTGTCAACAATGGCAGCTTGGTCTGATAAAAATAAAACTTCCTTTCTCTCCCGGCAGACTCTAATTTGCTTTTGTAAGTACATAGAACGAAGTCTTTGATTTATCGGTACTAAAGGTCGACAGTTTTTTTTTTACGAAGGCTTCTAGGATTGCCAATCTTTCGATTTTTCGGACGCGATTAGCGAAACCCTAGATGCACTCGGCGAGAGAATTATATCCCGCGATAACTGTCGAAAGCCTTTGAAACGGGCAGCACATTTCAAACCTAACTACTCGAGCTAAAACGTTTTTGTAGTAAATTTGACCACTCGAAAAATTGTTGATGATTTCAATAATTTTTCTAGATGCTACTCCTGATACTATTATTGCTTTGCCGGTTGTATAAAAAATAATATTTGTAAGCTTGCGAATTATGATCAAAGAATGTGTGTACCTAATACCTTTCGTGGATCGCAAAGATCTTTAATTTTGTATCATTTTTTCAATATATCATATAGTGGCGGTTAGGTAAAATAAAATAGAGTTAAATTGCTTTAAAATTTAAAAAAATTGCAGCCAACTAAACGGTGCATACATTTGGCATTCTAGACCCAGTTGTTCATTTAACGTAATTTGTAAACAGGCGTTCGACTAAAGCGGTTACGCAGTCAGTGCGTATTCGGATGAAGTTTGTTGATAAAGAAACTTTTGCTCGCCTTGCTAATAGGAGATCTTCTGCTTGCAGTGATTAGGGTTGTAAACGAAGCTTAGGAAAGTTATATGAACGTTTAGCTCTTGGCAGTATTCAGGTTTGCAAGTAAAGAATTTAGATAACTTTTTGGAGTTGGATTTTCTGTTTGAAGATTGTCCTGAGACAGTTATAACCACTGCTAGCACAGAAGTAACGAGAGGTTACTTTAAATAAAACTAGTGTTGCCTATTTGATCTTGCCAATGAGGGATGGAAAAGGAAAACAATTATTGCCCCCCTTAACTAATAGGAGATTGCTATATTGTTAAGCATATCGCATATTTGTAATACGGCTAATTATAAATAGACAAATATGTTCGCCCGATTCACCTACTCTTAGAAGAACTCTAGACAAAATTCACATGAAAACGTTTAGTTCTAGTTTATACTTGGCATCACGGTTTTTATGCCATCGCTCAGGTCTCTTTTTACCTGTTCTGCCCACGGTGCGTACTACCGTATTGTGTTTGATAGTTGGCTAGATCGATGAAAACAGAGGACTGCTTTTCGAGGTCACGTAAGCGGTGTCAAACTTAGAAACACGTGTTGATTCAGGCTTGAAGCAACCATACCCACACCTAGTTCTGTACTAGCAAGGGCTGACCGTCTGAAATAATGCCTGACGTCAGTACCGAATGTAAAACTGAAAACATTTACTAGACATGCTAGGAAAACATCGTATACACATGTTCCAGGTTGCGGAAACACAAACTCTATACGTACGCACCAATCATTTTCGTTTGTTTTGTAATAAATTAGAATGGTGCCATTATCTGGTGTCAACTGTTATTCATTAGTTTTCGTAGATGCCAGGCCGTCCAAGGGACAAGGTAAACAAAACATCGTCACCATTGTTGCATTATAGTAGATACGTATAAAAAAAAAATGTCTACGTGTTAATAAGAGATACCTGTAGAACGCAACGAATATACAATCAGGATGAGAAAAGTTGTCTCGTATTTAAGAAATTATGGATCAAGCGGCTAAAAACGCTAGGTATATATAGTTTTATTTTGACTAAATACGGATAAGAAAGTTTTATTTTTATACTCTTTACATTTTTAGGAGACTAAAAGAAGTTCGATAAAGCGTCTAAGCTGATCGCATCTCCCACTTTAGACCTGAAGTTCCACTTGAAGTTCACTCAAATGCGCGTCCATGTGTTTACTCTAAGCGTGGCAAAATTAAATACCGAAGTATAGCGTATCAGTGTCAATGGTCAGGCTTGGCAATTAACCGAGAGCGCCGCCGGACCGTTTTTCAAAATAGCAATATGGCTGCTTCTGTTGAAAGTATGAACAGCTGGAATATGTATTCAACATTCAAGCACTTGAATAAAGAAGTTTAATCTTGATAAACCAAAATAGCATTTAGATCATTTTTGATTAGAAGATGTTGCATGTACCCTTGTAGAAAATAAACGAGAAACGCCAGTGGGAACCGGCTGCGCTATGGTTTTTTACAACATATCGCATCGGTATATTTCTATACGGAGTTAACACCTCAAAGAGTGACTGGATTGCCAAGGGCTATTTTGGCATAAAGCTTTCGAACAACCAGGACAATAGGGTCGGCGAGAATTCCCCAGATTTTGATAAGCATTAATTTTAAATTCTATGCAGGGGAAAAAATGTGGAGAAACTGACAACGTCAATATTATTCATGAGCCAGTTAATATACCTGTAACAAAATAATTTTA
Organism: Varroa destructor; assembly: GCF_002443255.2. Classification (NCBI taxonomy): domain Eukaryota; kingdom Metazoa; phylum Arthropoda; class Arachnida; order Mesostigmata; family Varroidae; genus Varroa; species Varroa destructor. Next base: position 46,680,269 of record NW_019211457.1, on the reverse strand, counting down.
ATTTCATCGTCTCTTGGAACGTCTTGTCTGTCACTTTGCAATTTTATATAATGCAAACGTGGACGTTAGCCTTAGTGCTTTCGCTTCTGAACTAACGAAAAAAAAAACATTTCTTATTGAATACAAGCATAATTGTTATTTTACCATATTACAAAAATTTCATCTATAAAATATTTACATGTGATACATTACAGGTTCATATAGGGATCAAATTAAACTTACTTTACCGTATAATGAAATCAAAGTTGTACTCTTCGGTTATTTACTGCCTGGGCACATGTGTACGTGAATAGATCTCGATCGAAATGACAATGTATAAAACGTACTGATCCAAATGAGATTTAACGTTCTCGTCTGTAATGTAAACATTAGTTATTATATAGTAGTTTCTACGCTGATAATTAAGAAACAGTATATAAATAAGGTTCATGTGTTGTCGAATGCTTCTTTTGAAGGGTCACAGTTTTCAAACAGAAATTAATGAGATTCTATGGTTTCACATCGATGTTGGTCCTTTTTTGTCATCAGAAAGTCGAGAATCTTCCGATAGTTGGTATCCGCAGTGTTAATACACTCACCACCAAGTCACATCTGCGTAACTAAACTGGCCGAAGCCGATCTGTTACTAAAGCAGTAGAAAAGTTATTAAGTAACAGTTGAAAACGGGTGATTCATGCAATAAAGCCTTCGATCGATATTGAATACCGAAGAAGTTCATAGTAGTAGTTAGGTTATTACTTAAAGTTAACCTTTAAAACTTGATATTACGTAGAAAATCGAAAGCCATGGGATGTAGCCTTCAAGAGAGGCTCATCGAAGAAAACTGCTGTGTTTGACCCAATTCACTGATGCAGCTCCACTTTAGGAATTGAATCAAGGAATAGCAAATGAGTTCGCTGCGCTGTTAAGACTACCCGTACATATTACGTAAACTTACATCGCATTCACCGCACATACTACTCTTATACTAAGAAATGCTTTTTTGGTAATGGGTGACCACCGACTCTGCGGGCAAATGTCACAGAATGCACAGAAACCGCAAGCTAACATCGGACGACCCAACAGAGGGTAACGTTGAGTGAACAATGTTTATTCTTGAGAGATTTTATTGCAGGGAACGGTGTAATTTTTTACGTAATTACTATACGACAACGTAGTTAATTTTGCGATATGCGCCGCATTGTCAGTTAGAGCCCAGCATTAACAGCCTTAGGCACGTGCATTGTGAGGATGTGTAACAATAAAGGAGATGCTTCTGGCTGTGACACTGCTGTTAAGACATGGGTGTCAGATATGAAAAGCAGGCCATTAAAGAAAATATCGGCCTAATGAATCCGGTGTTTCATGAGTGAGTACGGAAATCACGCGACGATTACAGCCACAATTGTTTTTCGAAGATAGCCAACCTGTCTTACTTACTAAGTATGTATCCAGCAAGGATTTTTTACCTTAAAACAAGGTATTCAGAGGATCGCCGCGATCGGGTTTTGGAGCCAAAAGTGAGCTCCTTTTACATTCTTAATGACTTCGTGAGTGCTCTAGCGGGAAACCGATTTATTTGGATAATACAATACGTCACAGTTTCGCTGAATCATTTTTGACTAATCGTCGGAATCACCGTGGATGCTGCTTGTTGGTGATTTTAAACAGGAACAGTTAGTTTTTTGATGATTTAAACTGAAAATGTTTAATTCAACATGGTTATTAAATCCAATCCTAAAAGGCTTGCCTTTTATGGTGAATAAAACACCTGTCGAAAATCTATAAAGCCGTGTAGAGATTTAATCTACTGTACTCTTGGCTGCCTATTGTGTTCATACCCTTATCCTGATGCTGTTGTATTACATAATGCGTTGTAGACATTTGGGTTTAAATTTACGCAGATGTGGCATTGTCGCTCAGACAACAGTCTGGCAGACTACGGTTCGTGTATTAATTATGGTCCCTGCGGAAGTGGCAGCAGCTACGGGCTAATATGGGCAAGCACCGCCGCGGTGGCGGGTACGCCACATCCTCGGCTTCGTTAGTAGTTTAAATTTGCGCGCTTAAATCACGGGCAAGGCACTGGTCTCCACTGGGGCTTGCACAGTGAGATGGGCTAGGATATTTTGTGAAGAGCCTAGTTTTTTCAGCAGTAATCAGAAAATAACCATTTAGATCAGTTTTTGAGAAGCTTTTGGAAGCAAAATTATTCAAAGCAGTGTACAGAGAAGGTTTCTTCTGTATCTGTAATCGGTCGACAAGTTCCACAATGCGCTAGTCGTGCCATCAGAAGGCCCAAGATTCGTAGTTTGCGCGCGCGCCAAAACGCGCCAAATAACGGAAATTTGCTACTAACGATGTAACAGGTGTGATATAGGCGCTACAGGCTGCGCAGACGAATACATAACTGTGCTGTGGCGGGGAACAATAACTGCCCGATGTCAGAGCCAGATATTCGGCTGCCTTCCGCGGTATTCAACTTCGTATCGAATCGTCCGCGTTGGCGCGCGAATTTGAGCGACAGTTCTTTTCTGTGTGTGACTGGCCTACAGCCGGTCAGTGGATAGAATGAATGATGTTCAGTTATGCCCAGGATGGGACATCGTTCGACTCCGATCAGGTTATCGGCGTTTACCTAGTTTTAATGCAGTCGACAATAATGTAAAGATTTAACTTCTGTTTTTTTCTTAATTTGCCTGGCTTGTCGTTTAAGCAGGATGTGTAAATCGCGTTTATTGAATTAGTTGGGACAAGGCACCATGGTGATGTGCTGCTAGCTGAGTTCGCAAATGCTAATGTCGGTTAGCGGTTTGCCCGCCTTGAACCATCAACGTGATTGCAACACTCACCCACAACAGACAAGTTGTACAGCATTGCTGTAGAAATGGCTATAGCCCATTTTAGCAGGGCCATTGTTGCTGACAATTAGACTGCCAAGTCTGAACCTACCGAGCACAGGCTGCCTGCTGCTGGTCCGGGGACCAACCACATGTAATGTGTGCAATCTGTACGCGCAGGCCCATGTTCGTAAGGCTGAAGGGCCGGTTGGCTGGCCTCTGGGCCTCAAACTGGCTTTCGTCTCCGGAGACGGGTTGCTGCTGCTACTGGTTGACCGTTGCCAGCGCCCGGCGCACGCTTATGGCCTGTGGCGGCGGGTCTCCACCACTAGCCCTCGCTATATCTCGGCGGTGTCTCGGCAAGACAACTTTCCCGACCTCCCTAGAAGTTTCTCTACCGATTCACTCGTGACTATCACCACTACAACTATACTGAACAGCCGCGACAGCAGTCTGCAGAGGCCTCATGTGCCAACCAAATCAGTCCTGCACCCACAGTATCGGTAAAATTGAAATGAACGCAACGGAATGGAAGTTGAACAAAAGTGAATTGTGTGTTTGCTATTGTTGAACTGTTTGGTCTAGAAGCTGATTGTCACGCTTATCGCAGGTGGAATTTCCTGTACCGTACACTTTGACGACAAAAGGACGCACGAAAGACAAAGCGAAAGGAAAAGGGAACAAGAACGAGATAGTATCTGGGAAGGTCGTGTGTGTATGTGATGAAGGCATGCCTCTGGTTATCGATGGCTTGGATACATATGATGCATATTGGCGAGCGCTCTGCTGTCGTCCGCTGTTGTAGTAGGAACGGTGGTGGCTAGAAGCATTGTTATTAGCGTTGACTACGTTGCTGTGTCTTTGATGTCTGTTAATGCCGGGTACTGATTCGAGGAGCTAACGTATGTAAACATACTTTAACAAAACACCTATCTCGACAGATGACGTTCTGGCTGATATTCCCTTCGAATATTATGTTAATTATGGCGGGCGAAAGCGCAAGACAGAATTAGATGCGGCAAAGACGCGTTGTTGTCGAGCGCTTAGCCAGGCATTGGAGGCGACCGAAAAGGGAAATTGGAGGCTGGGACATTAAAGCTCGAGTTTGTCAGAATGAGTGACACTGAGTGTATACTGATGTGATCTCGGAAACGGTCATTTGACATTATACATAGACACCTTCCCGATCATGGAAAATGGACCCTCCGACGCCTCCAACGGTGACTAAGGACCGTTTGTTGGACACTCTTATAGATATGGCTGATTTTCTCGACGGTATTTGCAGGTCAAGGCTGCGCACCGCCGATCCGAAACCCCCGACGGCACCGCCAGTGCATCTCGTTCCATCTCCGCCGCCAGCATCGCCGCCGAAGTTCGCCCTCGAACCACGCACTGCTACGGACGAATTCGAGTCGGTTAGCCAGGTATCGGAAATCGGCGATGATTCATCGGTCTTGGATATCCCCGAAGAGGAGCCCCTCGAGTTAGCTACACTTTCGTCCTCGCCGGCCGTGAAGCCTCAAAAATACCGACTTCCGTTTGGCACTACCATATTTGAGCAACCTCGGCGTGCGCCTCTCGCTCAGCTCGAACCCGAATTCTCTGACAGTGAGACCCAAACAGATTGTACCAACATGGCAAACAAAAGCGTTCAAACATCCCAGAACGACTTGGACTTTTCAAAATTCAATGCCATCGGAGGCAAGGACATGACAGTTCCCACGGACGTTGAGGGGGGAACCATCGCTGGACAGCCGTCACTCGCACAGCTTTGGAAAGGGTTGTTTTTCGCTTCATTGTCAGCGCTCTTCTTTGCGATATCTTCGGCAATTGTGAAAAACCTCAAGTATATACCTGCGGTGCAGCTAGGTGCAGTGAGATTTGTCGGTATTCTAGTTCTTTCGTTTCCAGCGGCACTAATCCGTTCCGAACCGCTCTTTGGCAGTTCTGATTCTCGATGGATGTTACTTGCTCGCGCGATCGCCGGTTCCACTAGTCTCGTTCTCCGTTTTTACGCCTTCCAGAGGATGCCGCTGGGAGAAGCTTCCACGATCATATTTTCGGTACCGATTTTCGTCACAGTCTTGGCTCGCATCTTTCTTAACGAAGTGTGTTCTATCTTTCACATATTAACGTGCGTGCTCACGCTCATTGGTATTGCGTTGATTTGTAAGCTTCCATTGTTGGTCGGAAGAGATCCGTCCAGTACCCTCGCGGTAATGGGTGAAAGCAACGAACGCCTGTACGGTATCATCGCTGCCCTATCTTCTTGTATTTTTGCAGCGTCGGTTATTATTTTGTTACGCAAACTCAAGGAGACCGATCCATACGTGATCATGTTTAACTTTGGATGGATTGCGTTTATCATCACGAGCGTAGCGACCGCAATTATAGAGCGCGCGGTTATCCTACCTAAAACTATGCTGGATGCCGGTTTACTTCTGCTTCTAGCACTTTTAAGCTTTTTCGGCCAACTTACGCTGACGTTTTCACTTCGCAGCGAAGACGCTGGTCCTGTTTCAGTGATGCGTGCAACAGTAGATATAATGCTTGTGTTTATATTTCAAGTTGCCTTCTTTCATGAGATACCTGATTTAAATACTATTTGCGGCGTCATCCTTGTAGTCAGTTGTGTGGTGTTCACTGGTTTCCGCAAATGGGCAACGAGTTTACCTGAATCCAGTAACACACGTCGCAAATTGGCCTTTTGTCTGTAATATATAGAGGTAATAATTGTTTTATCGAACGTTTAGATGGACCACGTGAACTCGTTGTACTGATTCTCGTAAACAGTATGCAATAAGAGTTCATAAAACGTTGAAGATACCACCATATGTATATAAATGGTAATTTTGCTCACGGGGACGGCTACCAGGTAGCTTTGGAGTAGGCATTTCAAGTATATAAGCATACCCCTTCAAGCAAATTTGGCAAGCCAAAAATGATTATTCTATTCACACGAGTTAGTAAGCTTCTGCAAATTAGAGACCTGAAATTACTTTACTAAGTAAACAATTGGCCAACACTTAAATTTACGAAAGATGTAAAGAATTCATATGAAAAGTATTTTGCCGATAAATATGGTGGTAAAAGGCAATCAATTTGTGAGAAGTATTGAACGAAGTACTATATTACCAAAAACAAGTCTCATGCAATTGAGTTGAGGAATACTTTTGACCAACAAGATGAACAATAATTTAAATGTTATATTCCGTGATCACTGCGTCGAATTAGACAATAAAATTTGTTTTAATGTTAAAAATAAGAGCAATTTGTATGCAGCTGTGACCTTGATCATTCCAGCTTCTTTATGTGAGCTGCAAACTGCGCTACAGTCGATTACGTGGCATTCGGATATTACTCCTGAACCCTTGCAAGGATGCTTGCTACTTTTTTTTCGAATTTTTTTGTCTTTTACGTATTACATTTTGAACTACTTTATTTAAAAACACCTCTATTGAACTCACATCGTAATGAGGAGAAGTGCTATTTCATTAGTATGTGACTTTTTAATTCTGTAACTTAAAGCCGCAAATTAGGATCGATAGAACCTGTATTGTGTAAATAGCGGAATTGCATGCTTTGAAACATCTTGCTACCGTTTTACAAAAAAAGAACTGGATGTATCCGCTCAAATTGTCAGTGTGTGACGTGGAGAACGTGGAGCCATTATCTGAATAGATTTTAGGTGAAGAACAGTTCAATGAGACTGCGAAGTCTCATTTTTACGTGGTTAACGTATAGTCATAACAACACGAAAGGTAACAGGCACATATACAGTACATAGCCAATTATAGAACCTTAGTAATTTAGACGAAGGCGAAGCAAATATAAAAACACACTGCAATTAGTAATCTTGTTCCATAAGAGTAACACATAAAAAAAATAAAAACAAAGATTATTTTATACAAAGTATAGTATTTTACTCTGCTCAGCTTCCAAATACATTGGTCGCTCCAAGACGAAAACCATTTCTGAAATTGCTAGTCTCACTTCCCAGAGCTAGAGGTGATTGAAAGAGATACTCCGCTCTCACAACACGTTGCGGTTAAACCTCTGATCTAGTGTCTACGTTCCGTTTATAAGGAACGCGAGAACAGCAGAATGATGTCGTTAGCCCTTGATTTTTTGTGGGTTTCGACCACTAGCTGCCCTTCACATAAGCTGCCAGAATAACTATTACAGGTACAAATACAAGGCGAAGGATTGTTTGACTACATACGAACAGATATATGTCGGTAGTTGGATGCTACAAGAAAATATCTGACAAGGAGATAGGTAGATTTTAACAAAAATAACGCGATCAAAATGCTCGCAGTGGCATGCACGTATTGTCATTCCACCGTATGCAAAAAACAAGTGACTGTTGATGCGAGAAAAATTTATGCAAGACTAAGTAAATTATGGTGGGCGCTGAAAATAGTCGGTACTTCTCGTTAGTATTATGATATTGCTACTGCGGTTAATTGTCTTATTCTGAGAGCGTTGTTGTAGAGTCCTGTGCGACCTCTGCCTTTTCTATTGTTGATAGTGTACAAAGCAATAATAAATTGGATAATTTGAGCTATACGAAACTGTTCGTTATCTTAAAGCATGTATTTAATATATCGTAGTACCAGAACAGAAACACCTACCCTCTAGCATTTCGAGCCATATGTGAAAGCACTCACCCGACAAATATGGAAGTGTTATCTTTTTCTCATCGATTTTTGGTCTGGTTTATTGTAGGTTTGCCACGCGCTTAGGAATACAGGCATCGTAGGTAACGTTGCCTTCGATATTAAATGGGCAACGACAGTGCTCCAGGTTCTTAATAGCCTAATAAAGAAGAAAAGGTCAGTTTTTATTACTCGTCCTTTTTCGCTAGTCGAGTTAGAACGTGTCAGAAGAGAAGCTCATAAAGCATCGTAGAAACTAGCTGTAAAATGGGGACGATGTACATTATCTAAATGTATCGATGCTATAAGGTCGATATACCAGTCAGTATTATTTATCTCTTGCTGCAGACACTGTTTTACTGCTCGTCGACTTTTAGTAGAACACGCAATAGGAACATTGAGTTAGGTAGCAGTAGAGTACTCGGACTCGGAAGTGTCCGCTGTGGTTCGCGCAAAGCGTTTTTTCTATTTGCTGTTTGCAAATGACATCTAGCCGTGGCAGTATCTTGATACAATGAGGCTCTATAACGAAGGTTGAAGCCAGTAAAAAGAAGTTTAAAATCGTTGTTGATTATGTACCTAGACGTTACAATTATAGCGCCGTAGCATCATTCTAACTCCTAATATCGCTAGTTTTAAAACAATGAGCGACTAATCATGTCACTGTAAACAACGGCTGCCATGAACACGATATATTTGATTCATATTAAATGTATTTGGAGGCAGCTGCTGACCAACGGCTGCTTCAGCAATAAGTGAAGCTCAGGCTTATATAAAAAAAAATGTGTATAAGGAACAAAGACCATTAGTGAATTAAATAGACACATAGATTTGTATGTGACGGTAAGTTTCTTTAATGCTAAAGTTCAAAACCCAATAATCGTTATATAGCGTTTGACAGATCAAATTAAATCGAGTAAATTCCATACTATTTGTTGTATCTATAATTTTATCCCGCCGTAGTCCTACAAACTACCGTTGTGACTATATTTTAACCTTTACATTTCTGGAGCTTTCTGTTTATAACATCTTGTTAACAATTAAGGAACTGAATTGCGAAATAACATAAACCTCGATAGATTATGCATCAGTTAAGCGTTCTCACTCTGATGGTCAAACTTTGTAGTATCATCAAATTCACAACACGATCTATAATCTATAATTCACAGCCATATTCAAAAAGCAGTCGAAGTTTAGGGCAACTATTGTCGAAGGTTTCATCCCCAACCGTATGTGTAACTTGCAGCACAACACGGGCTCGCGAAAAGGAAGCGTCATCTGTACACCTTTTTATAAACTTTTACAAAATGAAGTGAACCATAATTTCAGTAGGCTAAAGATGTCACTAGAAGAGCTAAGGACATCAAACGCTGAAACTTTATCGGAATATAAAAGTTCTCTAACAAATTTAATATTTTTGGTAGAGATTAGTTAATGAGATATGACGATCCACTTTTGTCTTTTGTGTGTTCTTCTAAAGTTCCCTAAGACTCCATTTATAGAATAGAGCCCTTTCTCTTTAAAACCTTTAAATTTCGGGGATATTTCGTGTAACGGCAGTGCTGACAATTTAAAGCGACGTACGAAAATCGATGACGCACTGGATGAAAGACTACCGAAACTAGCGCCTCATATATTCATCACAGCGGACGGCTGCTTATGCATATTCGTCTAATCCGTGACTTTAGAGCAGTTTAACTGAATACGTTAATTGAAACCGTGATATATCACACAACGATTCGCCCTCATGGGAAAAAAAATGTAATTCTTTGGTACGGAATGATTTCAAAGGTGTTTGCTTCTTGGCCGAACCTCCGCCTGGAGTGGCTTGTCGCTCCAGCCTCTGAAATCTTCTGGACACTATTAGGAAAGTAAAGTGACCATTCTTTGCTTCGTAGTTATGCGTACTCCGGCATTTTCATTTAATTTAATTCAAGGCATTTTTACGTATAAGCCACATATAGAACTTTGATACAAGCGCAAATCTGCGTGGACATATTACGCTTCAATAAAAAAGAAACGCGAAATCCGGCTCTCCATATCAGTTCAGTGGGTTTTTTTATTTTTTCAAGATATCTACTGCGGTCGTTAAGTTGATGTTTCAGTCGGCGACAATGGTACATATAGTCATGTAAGTGGGCATACAACAATTGCTGTACGCCCACTTAAGAGAACACCATAGGGGTTTTGTCTTTTGGGTCACAATGTCGGGTCCTTTTTATTTTCACATTTTTTTTTGCTTTCGATTCTAACTTCATACGAGATCTTGCCCTTCTAAACTTAGCTTTTGAACGTTTAGTCACTTTAGTTCATTGCCGTTACTTTCGTCTTGAAGATATACGTTCTTGTAAGGAAAATCTCCGATAAGCCCTTCGCTATATTCGAGCTTACGACTTACGATAAGGCGATTTATGGTACGAATCTTGCCACCGCATCAGCGATCATCGAGACACATGTAGGTTATCTCGGGACATCTTTTACTGCATGTCATTCGTTGCTTTATTGCTGACAAGGGAAGCTGGGGGACTGCCATAATACTGAACAACTGCATCTAGTGTCTCAACTTATACCGTGAGTATAAAGTAAAAGTACAAGATGCTCTATTTCGAAGAATTACGCAATCTACGAAATTAAATATTAAAACATTATTGATTGGCTACTTCGAAATGCATCCGCTAATGAAGTTAGCTTTTTCTAGCTGTTACCGTGGTCGACATCTCTCCATCAACTCTGTCCTTTGTTAATCTGATTGACAGAACATCAATCTTTTAATCCTATTTTGTACTAAGACTGCATCTTACGACTATTCCTACATTTATTAAATGTGAATTCGAGTTGTTTTATGGTAAAAATGTTCTTATCAATTCGTCTCTTAGCCGTCAGGTTTTTGCTGTACTTTCCGACTGTAATAAAGGATACCTCAGAATAGTTGAGTTAGTGCAAAGTAATATCCAATTTTCTCTACTCTCCATTTTCGTATGATCAAAATGGTCTACGAGTTTGCCTTATAAGACTAGTTTAATCCTTTTAAACTAAAAAAAAGTTACAAAACTTAACCGTTGTTCGGACTCTGAAGGTGCGTATGCCTCGTGGTAAGATCGCTACCTACATCAGCACTTTTCTCATTCTTTACATTGGCAAAAAGCTGCGAAGTATACACGGGATATTTGCGAGGACCATGTATCGAAGAGATATAGGCTTGCCTAATATATTCTCCTTCAAAGAAAGCTCAAGGCGCCTTTGACACATTCGGAAAGATGAGTACAGGCCCTCGTCAGACACGGCACATTCATCTGCGGTTGTTTCGGCAGCATTTGGATCTCGGTGAAAAATGGATAACATTAATGCTGCTATTTTGCGGCCAGACATGGAGGTCGACGTACTGCGATATTCAGATTAAATATTGTATTTTGAACAAAATGTCGATCGATACCGGAAAAGAGAAAAAAAAATTGATGAACGTGAAAAAATCACCGCGATAGTAGAGGCGCTCCGGGCTTACCGGCAGATCAGGTTCCCACACCATTTTTGATCACTTCGTTGTTTTAAAGATGAATGAGAGATATGTTAGGATCGCGAATAGCTAAAAGCCTAATATATAAAACGTGGAAGCTATAGTGAATTGTCTAGGTGGAAACAAAAACTTGCAATTCAACTTTTCTCTTATATGATTTAATGAATCAACTACACTCACATTAAATGTTTGTTTTTATTGACGCAGATGTTTATAGGTTCAATATTAGCAATAGCAACCTATATGCTAAACGCAATATATTTTTTGAGCATTATCTGGTTATCTTATATGTCTCATTACATGACTAGCATTCTAAAAAATGCTCAGTATTCACTTTCACGCTCCGGAACAGTAACTGCATTTAGTTTTTTCTACATTTTTTCCCACTTTTTTTTTCCTGTTTCCTGTTTGATTGTATTGGTACATTACGAAAAAGATTACTATGAGCAGGTACATTTATACCATCATATCAATTAACCATATCGGCCTCAGGAATCTCGCTGTTTACAGCAAACACTCTGGCTAAACATCTTTCGCTTTACGCCCTATACACCGTAGCCTTTTCGCTGGGCATCGACAACACTACAAATAATTATGACTACTAAACGGTCGTTTTCAGAAGCCGTTCCCTGAAACGTTCTAAATCATACATCGAACCACAGCTTCTATTAGGCGCATCTAACGGACTTTGGAAGTTAATCATTTTTTAACCAGTTGGGCTATACCAGTGATTTTTTACTGTATGTGTATTAGAGGTAAAATAAAAATTTTTTACCCACTTATCCCAACCCTCTGGCTACTGGACAGTCATATACACCTACGGTTCGTGTTCCCATATGATGTTCGATCTATGGTTTCCCAGAATAAATCGATAGCAGAATTAGTGCGCCAGTTGCTTTTTATGGCATCGAAAACTTTGCGATCATACGAACTCGAATCAGAAGGATAAACCGCTCGAAGCCAACCTTGGTTATTCCTTTGTTCAATCGAAGAAGTAACTGAGGCGTAGCGGTGAGGTCTATAGCATTATCATCAGGTAATCAGATGCCTTCCTTTAATTGTCTATGAGCCTCTTAAAGAATTCGAGATAGCGGGCCGCATTGTTGTTTCATTTTTGGTAAGTATCTTATCGTAACAGATGCCCCCTGATGTACATTGCAGGTATTATCATGACAAACTTACAGTTTATTATTTCGAGCGCAATACCTTTCCTGTTGGCGGTTGATATTGAATCATGTCCCGTCTATGACGGCTGTATGTTCCAAAAGGTTTTTAGTTGATTAACGTCCCGCCAAGTGCAGGTGGAACATTTTATATGGAATTCCAACTGGCTTTTTTCAATTTCCAGTTTTTGGCTATAGTTCTGTTACATGTTAAGATGTGAAATGCCAGTGTTGGTCAACATAGCCCTTCGACTTCAAATTTCGTTTCTATAACAAGTCTCATCAATTGGATACATTTTTGTTCCTCGGGGCTCGACAACTAGTCACCTCCTAGGTAGTCTTCAATTTTTGTGCTTAATAAATTTGCACCATCCACGTACTGCATCTCACTAAAGGCCTCTTTACCTCATGTGTTCACCAATCTGCGATGAAGTTCCTTTTCAGCTGTAACCTTTGAGGAACAAGACCTTAACCTTGATTTTTGAAACTAAAAGGTGTTTTCCTTCTGAACTCAACTAAGTAAACTCAACTGGCTTTCACTCACAAGCTTCTAGAAGACTGGAATATCTACTAGTCAAATTTCGTCTGCTAGTGGCGCATATTCCAAAAGTTTTTCGTATTCTCTTGTAACAGCATAACAGTACACTGCGTTTCAAGCGAATGAGCTTTTGAAATGTTTTAGATCACAGTTTTATATTTCGCACTAAGAGTCTATTATAAATGATGAGAAAAGCAGTTTCTATCGTCGATAGTGCATACATTTTACGCAATTTTTTAAACAGATTAGTATGTTTGAAAATAACAGAACGCTACAGCCAACTAGCTTTTTTTAGTTAAGTTACGATTTACGAAGGCTGATCACAGTACACTTTAGGAGCCTGAGGAGTTAGTATTCCGAGAGCTTTTATGGTTTTGATTACGGAGTTCTCATAGATGAGGCACACAAAACGACTTCATTTTTAATCTTTACTTGTGGTCTTTACTAAACGTTTCGCAAAAGTCCCAATAATCCCGATACCCATTTTTACATAAGTTTAGACGGTTGAAATGAGTTACGCCATTTGTTGTTATTGATTTTTAACCATATGACTACAGACCATTGGTAAGCAATCCTTTCTACAAGCAGCATGTGTATCCAAGACTAATGAACGACATCTGTAGAGATCTATTTTTTCTACATTTGAATAAACCACGGAAGATTGTACTCTAAAAGGTAAGCTCGAAAACTTCCGGAGACTACCTTAGAGCATGTTCATACATTAAGCCTGATAACAATGACAAAATAAGGTCTTCTGATCATGATCTGGAACGATTACCCTATTGGTTAAGAATTGATGAAAATAGATTTGGTTTACATTGTAAAAACTGTTTTTCAACGTTTTAGGCAAAATAATACTGAATGAGAGCCATAAGAGATCTGACAAATGGCATTTTTCACCAACACAAATTATTTACCTCAGAAGTACCCTACGAATACTACACTGTGATATAAACTTTGAAACGCTTTGCTTGAAATAAAACTTGAATGAAAAGCTTGAAAAAAAAAGAAACACTCTGAAAATTATAGAGACAAGACCAGCTTAAAAGGGCGTCACCCATATGGCCTCACGTTCGGTGCGTTTCGCCTCGGCCGTTAGCCATATCTTCAGAAAACTGACCGCTATCGTAAAGTACGTTCGGTTTCGAACCTAGATAATTCCATGTGTTCTTGAGTGTGCAAATACGTTATTACTGCAAGATCACAAAAAAATCAAATAAACTAACCCAGACTGACAAATTGTTTTATGTGAGGATAAATTATTTGAAGGAAAGAAGGTCGATCACTTCTGATGAATTCAACTGATCTAACTGATCGTGTTTCACGTCGAGGGCAGTCAGACCGCACTGAGCATTATCCAACAGCTTGTTGCTCTATTTCTACACACTTTATTTCTATCAGTAAATTTCTATATTTAAGACAAAGCTTTGCGTGACAGTCTTGTTTTTTCCTAATTTTACTTCTATGTGCCTAGGATAGATATTTTTAAAAAAGGTAATTTTGTGTTGTGTATGTATTGATAATCATCTATCATGATATGGGTGACATGCGTTATTTTTACAAAGCAAACAGCTGTCTTTGGTTTTCCAACATGATCTAACATTCGCAATTTGTAAATTCATTAGCGGCACGATGTGTTGAATCTAATATTTGCTCTTTAATTCTAAATGATTTCTTGGACACTAAAGTAAAAACAGAAAAAAAGTTAATAGATTAACAAATAGATTAACAGCATGTTACTTTAATTAAAATATGCGACAATTTCATCATCAAAATAACATGGCACGATAGCGGTACATGAGCAGTAGGTTGCTAATACCTAGATATGATAGAGAAAATGTTGCAATTGAGAAAAAAATAAGATATTAAACGATGCCAACCTTAAATTTAGACTGATTCCAAAAACGGCTGGTAACGAAACTGATTTTTTCATGGTAAGCCTTACAGTTATTGAGTTCAGTCGGCAATCCGATTAGAAGTAAAACTATCACTGCCTAAGCTCTGTACTAAACTATCTTACGCCCGTTACGTATTTTCGTATTAGCTAGGTATCAATGGCCTTTGTCTAGATTGTCTGGATACTTTTCACAGTTTAAAAGACCAAATCATCTTTGCGAAAAGACCTAAATTAAGGAGAAATTTGTCCTGGCCTACAAACGTTGTTGTGCCGCTACGGTTTACTTTTATGTATTTTTCTTTAAGAACAATTTTAACATGCATACAATAGTGTTTAATTATAAAATCGATTTTTTAAAATCGGAATTTTTTTCGCAAAGACGCTTTCCACTTACATTAATACTAATAATTGGAATAATAATTCTAAAATTTAAGCTTTATTGATATTAAATTATGTACTCGATGTAATCGGAAAAATTATTCACTGACACCCTGAACATATTTTGTAACATGTTCAGGGTGTCAGGCTATACACTTCGGATGAAAATCTGTAATTCCAAACAGATCAACTCGCAGCGCTGAGCTGAACGTACAGCGTAGATTCAGCATGTTGAAATCAGCATCAAAAGCAATAGCTAACGAGTGCTATGAACGATGCTACTACATAACACAGTGAAAGACAATAATTCAGTATTAATAAAAATAAATATTCTAGTATCTATCTTAATACCCATGCGCTGCGAGAGCGGTCCCCTGACCAAGATCGGCGTGACCATAACCGTATTCGTGAGGAACTTGGATGGATCCCGAGGGAATGGACATTCCATAGTGTTTGTTGTAATAAGGAGCGAATGCGGGCTCGCTGGTCTTCGTGCCGGGCTCGTTTGTCTTAACATTAGCCCTGAAGCCCAGCTTGTCGGCCTGGTATTCAACGCTGCGGTGCCTTCCGTCAATCTCGCCAAGGTAGTACGACCCTACGATTTGGCCGTGCGAGCCCTTCTCTTGCCGTCCTCTCACATTTCCATAGTCGTCCTTAATATCATATTTGAACTCGTAATTGCCATAATCATCCTGTTGTCGAGTGGCAACTGATTCACCTCCGAGATGGCCTTTGTAATGGCCTCCGTACTGGAAATGCCCACCCGCAAAAGCGGTCGAGAGAATGCACGCGGCGATCACGACGAACTGCAATTGAAATTGTCGTACAGTTAAATCGCATTGAATATAAGACGATATAAGTAGGTACGTTGGAACAATCAAAGTAAGGCAAGGTCACATCTAACTCAATTTTAAGGCTTCCCTCCAAATTAGAAGTTCTACGTGTAGTCGTATTACACATCGGCGAGGTATCCTTACTCCCTTTATTCACGTCTACTTACTGGGAACATCGTTAAAACTTGCTTATTCTCAAATGAACTGCGTTTTCAACACTATTAGGAAGGAAATATATACCCGTTAAGTAGACCGTAGAAAATCGGGTAAGGACTTCCACAAGCGGTAAAAGCGATTACTGATAAGCTGAGCGAAACATGGGGCTAACACCAATGGCAGGTGAAGCAAAAGCGACCCCAATTGCCGTTGCCAAAGTGAATCACACCGCGCGGGATTCTGTAAGGATTGCGACCACCTGATTAGGCTTGTCAGCAGCAATAGGCGCCAGTGCTCTAGCATCGCTACCCGTAGCGTGTGACAATTATGCTGACAAAAACAGAAAAATCGCATTAAGCACTGCAAAAACAATAGGTGTGTCCACTATATTTCGCTTTCGGGTCTAGCGGCGGGGGGTGTGAACGCAAGACATTTCGCCCACTATCTCAGCCGAACTATGAACTATTCGATAACCAATTATAGCGTTCGACTGGAAACAAATAAATGCCATCGCACAAAGAAGCTGACAGCGGTCAGTCGTATTTCAACTCTATTTAAAAAAAAAAAAAAAAACTTAAGCAAGGTCGGAATCTCCAATAAAAAAAAAGTTACTCGTATGAATACGCTACCAGTCCAGTCGGCCCTTTATCTATCTGTCTGTTTATCTATCTATCTGTCTATCTATTTTAATACAAAAGTGTGTACATGTATGAGAATGTGCGTCGTGATGGCGTTATGAACACGGCCCGGTGATATTAACGAGCTGGAGTGTAGGAAGAACGCCTCATTTGAAATAATATAGTCAAAAATTGGCCCTGTCTATGTGCACCAGTATTGTAATCACACGAAAGGGCATATTTTTACGTGAACGATGTAGAGAGCAACCGTATAAACTTTAAAACACAACATTGGGTATAGAAAGTACAGCCTCGTTATGTAAATAACTGCGCAGAAAAAAACTGTGTGTATTGTTATTGTTGCGGGCCTTACGGGTTTGGCTAAAAAAGATCGTTTGTTTGTTGTTTTTATTATTCTCGGTTTTATTCAATTGTATTTTCTCCTATTTTCGTTGGTTTACTTATTTTCAAAGCAAGCACTCAAGCCCTCGACATATAGTGAAATAAACAAAAAAAAATGCAGGATACAAGACAGATAAACCCGAAAGCTATTTTTTTTTTGCCTTTGGGACGCTCAACAGAAACTGTTACCAATTCAAAGGTAGCACACGCATGGGAATACAATTAACGAAATCAACTTCTTGCTCGAAAAATTATTTCGCACTTTTTCAAATCCACGAGAGATATAACTTACAGTTGATGTAAGATCAAGATAAGTTTCCCTTTAGTGTGAGGTTGAAAATGAGTGAAGAGGTGAAACATGGATTTGCAAAAAGAACGATGGGCTTCTGAGAAAGGTCGTCCCTAGAGATATAATTACAAGAATAGAGTTATCCTCAATACGTTTTGGTGGAAAAATAAAATTCTATTTAACGGGAGCACAATTATTTGTGATAGCTGATCGCAAATGGAAGTCCCATCTTTTGTCGCAAGCAGACGGCTGATAGTTTTTCTAACTACTTAGTAACTTCAAGAGAACTCAAACATGGCCAAGCTGGACCCGATTAGGAATTAGAGTGTAATTAGTTAGCATAGAATTTTTCAGTCGAATTTATAATAATCGATGGCACAAAACAGTAATAGTGACCATAAGGCCGTTTATAAGGTATCTGCTGAAAAATCCTTAGTCAAAGAATACTGCAGATCATCTAAGACAAATACAGATATTCGCAAGAAGCGTAAACCACAATTGTTAGCTCGAATTGTATCTCCCCAAATATCCAAGTTCGCCTTTGTCCGCTTGACACTTAAGCAACCGAACGTTACTTCAGACACGTCCTGCTGGATTTATCGGGATTTTTATTCAACACACCCATGAAGCGGCATAATAACAATATGCCAAAGTAACTTTCGCCAATCTTGTCAAGTGCCAGCTATTACAAGAGGTAAAAAATGGTGCAAACAAAAAGCAAAATATCTATACAGTCAAGTAACCTTAACAGACCGATGGCAATAGATAGTATTGTTTAAAAGTATACAGCTTTTAATTATATTTATTCGTGTCTAAGCTTCACTCGCTGCCGTCATGGCATACACGGAACGCGTTAAAAGCGACGTTCACGATGGAAAAAAGGCATGACTTTTATTTTGGTGATTTACAATTAAATGCAATTACATCAGCTATAGATATACTTCTGTTCAGTAATATATTACATTTTTCGCATTTATTTTGCCCCAGTGTTGTATATTTGCAGAACATATGTATCATTAAAAGACGCGTAATTACTTAAATGCACTAGACAAAAAATATATCGTATACTACTTACTTGGGAATGAGTAAGTTACAGCTTTCTTTTGCAATTCTAGAACGCATTTTGTGACCTCCTCATATTCTAGACCTTGGATCGGCAGAATGTCCGTAATACTGGTCATTACAAATGGAATAATGTGCAATAGAACATTACGCAATGGACATTAGCAAATCCCGGCTATATATTATTTTTTAAGCGCGTTTCTAAGAGCCTTCTGATTGGACATTAAGTGGCCAGATTCAGAAAACAGCGGAACGCTGCTCGGTCCGTAGCTCCGTCGCTATGGCAACGATAGCCACTGTCGCTACTCCATGGATAAACATCACGAAAACTCTTACACGACCCTATATCGCATTACCCCAAAGGGGAAGACTGACTTCCGCTCCTATTCATATGACGACGGCATTGTATAAGCTAATTTTGTTATTATTGTTGAGATCGGAGCGGTCTACGAACGATTTTGCCGAGGTGTTGGCTTCAGATCTACGGTCGTCGCATCGACGTAGAGTGACAGAGAACGTATACAGTGCCATATATAAAAAAGGCGTAAATCTATATGATTGTGTAAGTAGATATTTATAAAGTTAACTATATTGCTCAAATACCCCCAATTAGTAGTGGTAGTGCTATAGTGTGATTTGGGTTGTCCATATGTGAAGTTTCATATTAGCTTGAGACGAGAACACCGAATTTGTAAAGGTACCTAAATGGGGTACACCCGAGCCGTCTACGAACTACTGAGAGATGGGCAATACGAGGACGCCGTCGCCTTCCTTGGAGATCAACTCCAGCTCAATCCAAGTTCGAGACCCGCATTGTCTCTACTGGCATATGCGCATTACCGGTAAGTTTGCCCATCAAACAACAGTGAACAGCCCGGAGCTGATTGATGCTTTCTAGTTAATCAGCTCGGTGCATAAAACACCGGCTGGTAAACGGCGTCGCAGCAACTGGTGCAACTAAATAATCATTGCTTGCAGTTTACAGGATTATGTGAATGCAGCAAATTGTTACGAGCAGCTTGTCCTTCTTAGTACTAATGAGCAAACGTCACAGCGGTATCGTCTTCACTATGCAAATGCGCTTTATCAAGCCAGTCTGTTCGATGAAGCGTACAAAGTTACTCTGCAGATGGATGATATTCCAGAACTGAAGGTAAATAGGTGCTACTAGGTACGCTAGATGGGAAATTCGTGCCTGTGGCTCGTCTCAATCGGAGCCGTAGTCCGGCACACGGAACATTCGCTGGCTAGCTATTGATAAATACAGAGCAAAATCGATTTTGGCCGTGAGCTATTTCATTGTGCCCTTAGAGAAACCCATAAAAGCGCTTTTTAGCGATCTTCTAGAGTACGCCCACTGTATCTGTGAACACTGATCAGCGCATGTACGTTCGCGCCTTGCTTTTATGTTTAATGCTTAAAATCCAGCTGTCATTACACAAGCTTCGAGCGGCTATAGAGTATGCACGGGACGATGTCTCCTCGGCCGCCAAGGAACTTCAAGCAGCTGAAGATCACGGCGATCCTGACGTGCAGGTGCGGGCCTTCCTAATTTCTACCTCATTATTGAATAATTATAAATAGCTCGTTAGTTAAGAATCGTGTAACATGGATGCAGTGTGCGAAGCAGTCAACCGCGCCAGGCTGTGCTTGTTCAAAGGACATTTGAGTAGTCACATTAGCGGAGGAAGCAGATGTCCTCTATTGACAAATTCCAATTAACCCTGTTATTCGGCGTCATCCGCAGGTAAATCATGCATGCATTCTGTACAAAGAAAATAAGTTCGAGGAAGCGCGTCAGAAATTTCAAACCGCAATGCAGGCTCAAGGCTATAGTGCGCAACTTTGTTACGCGGCGGCGCTGTGTTGCTACAGGCTAAAGCTATACCAACAGGTAGCACTCTTCAAATCGATGGATAAGTTCTATACGAAACAATAGGCGTTAGCCGTTTGTGGAGGTGCGAAATAAAGAAAAGCATCAAATACAAAACGATATGATCACGGTACATAACCGCACTTGAATCGCCGAGGGCAGTTGTTCGTTTATTTGTTAATTTGAACTGTTAAAAAAATAGTAATAACATCTAATCCCAACCTATTGTTAATTTAGGCACTAAAACATATTGCTGATATAATTGAACGAGGGATTCGAGAACATCCCGAACTCTCTGTGGGAATGGCTACCGAGGGAATCGAGGTTCACGTTCGAAATTCAGCTGTGTTACGCGACACCGCCCTTGTTGAGGCCTTCAATCTAAAGGCAGCCATAGAGTTTCAGCTGAACAATATCGCTGATGCTAAGGAGGCTCTAACAGATATGCCGCCCCGCGCCCAACAGGACATCGATGCTGTTAGTTTGCACAATCAGGCACTTATACAGGTACAACTTGAGTTTTTTTCGTTGCAATTAATGCACGATTTTACCTCATTCAATTACTAGCACGACCGCAAACCTTACATCAGGAGATACACGTCTGCAATAGCTATGCTGGATTATTTTGAGTTCATTACAGCTGGAGTCATCTCCGTCGTCTTCCTTCGACAAGCTGCATTTCCTCGTTGAACAAGGTAGCGGTCCAGCGGAGGCTTTCGCCAATCTAGTTCTCGTGTGTTGTCGTTTTGAGCATTACGACCTAGCCGCAGATGTTCTCGCTGAGCACGCAGATATCGCTCACCTCATGCTTGCACCTCATATCCAGGTACAAGCTCTCCCCAGACAGCGCTAAAACAGACAAACCCTGTTACGTGATAATCGCTCATTCGCGTCAGCTCGTTGATATCGCAGAAACTTAGTAACTTTCGAATTGAGGACGGGTAACTAGGTGAAGTTATTTCGAACAGGCGGTCGAAGCACTGCTGGCTAGCCGAGCGTGTTAGTTCTTCGTCTCATACTTTGCAGAGTGCACCTAGAAATACGCATGTCGTTCTAATCTGTCGAAAAAAAAAGTATTAACAGCGCCTTCTTGACCTTATAGCAAAGTAACGTTATCTCTATCAAACACTATATTCATGGGCACATTTACCTTGTACGTAGGCATTCTTGGAAGCAGTTATCGCATGTCAAACTTCGCCAGATGAGGCTTACCAAAAACTCGATGACATGGGCCAGAAACATATTGAAGCCCTTAGAAGGTAACGTCATAAACTCTGTTTGAAACAATCCGGTCTTTACATATTTAGTTATTCGCTTCACGTATATCTCGATATAGATGTTTACTCGACGTAGACTTGAAATTAGAAGATTGTCTGTCTTGTATACGTACGCCTTACCTTTCCAAATGTGCCGAGATATATATATATATATATATATATATGCGCTATTTTGCAGACTGAAAAAGTCGAACGCGGATGCGGAGTATGATGAAGAATTGAAACGTTATATGCCTGTTTTAATGGCTCAAGCAAAAATTTACTGGGATCTTGAGAACTACGTACAGGTGGAAAAACTGTTTAAAAAATCACTTGAATTTTGCGGGTAAGTGTGGCTTGCGACAAAATACAATAGGGTCATTACACATAACCTGGGTGTGCAGAAGTTGAGCGACAGGAAAAAATATGGATTTCATCAAAAATAAATGCGTTGATTTTTATAAACGGTCTGATTGAACGATGTCTCTCCTTGCAGCGACCAGCAGTCCTGGAAAACGAATGCAGCCCATGTATTGTTTATGCAAGGCGACCGCTTTAAGGAGGCGTCTACGTTCTATGAATCGCTTCTCAAGAACAGTTCGAATGTTCTCGACGTACCCGCAGTGGTTCTAGCAAATCTCTGCGTCTGCTACATTATGACAAGTCGAAACGAAGAGGTCTTGCGTTCTTCCTTGCTCCTATTAAACATTTAACCTCATCTATTTTATATACGTATACGACACGTAATAGATCACGTTGAAGAACCTCTTTTAGAATATAGTCAATATTTTTTTTTGACTAAATATTTTCAGAAAAAAAAACTCCAATGAATACCTCAGCCTCTGTTTCGATGCCGCTCACCTTAAAATATTCGTATAATTTGAGTTTGTGCTAAGAATAAATTTTTCGCTAATTGTAGTTGGAAAATTCAGCGATCATATTGCGTCTTGTTGGGTGCTTAAAGGACCATTCTTTTTCGGTCAGCATGGAACCCATGGCAAAAGATCGCTAGGTTTTCATTTCATAAATGGTTCTTCCTAGGGAGCCTTTTAGATCTTTATAACTAAAATGGAAACCACGCATGTCAGTTTCGCCTTTAGACCTACCTTAGGTTTGTGCGGGAGGTCGCCGCGCGGCTAGGTAGCCTACTAGTGCTAACATTGTAAATTTCGCACCACGATTACTGCTGTCATAGCCTATCATATTCATTGTATGGTGCTCATTTCATAATCTAGGATCACAGGTGGAAAAGAATGAGGGCCTTAGGGTTAAATTCGTTCTAATTCAAATGTTTCCTCTATATTTAGCCTTCGACATGTTGGGCAAATGTGTTTATAATACTGTTATTACCAATGATGGCGTATACACCGCTGCGAAAAACAGTGCTGGATAAAAATTCGGTCACGACTGTTAAGACACAAAGATATTGACATGGTATATTGTGAATTTTATAATTGACGATATAATAATTTGTAGTATGATGTCAATTGCTTAAAAAAGCTTCGTGAAACAAACGGCAAAAACTTGTTGCAGTTACTTATGCCGATGGCAAATCTGTTATCTGAATTAGTACTTGTGACTCTGCTTTCACGTTATGCCCTTTCCGATTTTTTGCAGGCCGAAGAGCTAATGCGACGGATCGAACAGGCCGAAGAACAACTGGCCTACACGAAACCTAACGAAAAAGTCTACCATCTTTGCATTGTGAACCTTGTCATCGGAACGCTCTACTGTGCGAAGGTAGTACTTCACATCCACTATTAGCACTCTAAAGCTTTATTCAGACACAAGTATTTTCTATCAATCAATATAACCCTTAAGATAACAATTGTGTAATTATCTTTCCTACTCTTGACTCTCAGGGCAACTACGATTTCGGAGTGTCTCGTATCATCAAAAGCATTGAACCGGTCTCCAATAAACTTTCACCCGACACCTGGTTTTACGTCAAACGATGCTTTATTTCTTTAATTGAGAATCTCGCTAAAAAGGTTAATAAATAAAAGATTGATCGAGTTCCTCTCTCTCTCTCTCTCTCTCTCTCTCTCTCTCTCTCTCTCTATATATATATA